>NW_006922041.1:2255649-2273905 GCF_000298275.1 Orycteropus afer afer
GACCAAAATGGATGTCAGAAGAGACTCTGAAATTTTCTCTTGAATGGAGAGTAGCTAAGCCAAAAGGAAGAAATGGTGAAATACAAGAACTGAACAGAAGATTTCAAAGGGCAGCTTGAGAAGACAAAGCAAGGTATTATAATGAAGTGTGAATTATTATAATGAAGTTTTTCTTTTTACCCGATTTAGAAGAACAAAGGGAAAAACATGCTCAACCTTTCTCAAGCTGAAAGGATTGAAGAAAAAACTGAAGCCTCAAATTGCAATATTGAAAGATGGACAAAAATATTGTGTGGGGCAGGAAGCATCAAAATAAGATGGAAGGAATAAACAGAGTCACTACCAAAAAGAATTGATAGACGTGCAACTGTTTCAGGAGGTAGCATATGCTCAATAAACAATGGTATTAAAGAAAGAAGTCAAGCTGTACTGAAGGAATTGGCAATAAACATGGGTCTAGCCATTAATGGAATATCCACCGAGATATTTCAACAAACAGATGCAGCACTGGAGGTACTTACTCCTTTATGCCTGAAAATTTAGAAGACAGCTACCTGGCCAACTGACTAGAAGAGATCAATATTTGTGCCAATTCCAAAGAAAGGTGATGCAACAGAATGTGGAAATTATTTAACAATATGATTAATATCACATGCAAGTAAAATTTTGCTGAAGATAATTCAAAAATGATTGCAGCAATATATTAACAAGGAAATTCCAAAAATTCAAGCTGGATTTTGAAAGAACATGGTATGAGAGATATCATTGCTGATATCAGATGGATCTTAGCTGAAAATAAAGAATATCAGAAAGATGTTTACCTGTGTTTTATTGACTATGCAAAGGAATTTGACTGTGTGGATCATAAGAAATTATGTATAATATTGGGAAGAATGGGAATTACAGAACACTTACTTGTGCTCATGAGAAACCTGTATATAACCAAGAGCTTGTCATTAGAACAGAACAAGGGAATGGTGCATGATTTAAAATCAGGAAGAGAGTGTGTTAATGTTATGTATTTTCACCACACTTACTCAATCTGTATGCTGAGCAAATAATCTGAGAAGCTGAAGTATATGAAGAAGAATGCAGCATCAGGATTGGAGAAAGAGTCATTAACAACCTGTGACAAGCAGAGGACACAATCTTGCTTGCTGAAAGTGTTGATGACTTGAAGGACTTACTAATGAAAATCGAAGACTATAGTCTTCAGTATGGATTACCTCAACACAAATAAAATGAAAATCCTCACAACTCAGTTAATAAGCAGCATCATGATAAATGGAGAAAACATTAAAGTTGTCAAAGATTTTATTTTACTTGAATCCACAATCAACACCCATGGAAGTGGCAGTCAAGAAATCAGATGTCATATTGCACTGGGCAAATCTGCTGCAAAACATCTCTTTAAAGTATTAAGGGGCAAAGTTGCCACTTTGAAGATTAAGGTGCACCAAGCCATGGTATTTTGAATTGTCTCATACACATGTGAAAGGTGGACAATGGATTAGTAAAACCAAAGAAAAATTGATGCCTTTGAATTGTGGTGTTAGCGAAGAATACCAAAATTACTGCAAACTGCCAGAAAAACTAACACATCTGTCCTGGGGGAAGTGCAGCTGGAATGCTCCTTAGAAGCAAGAATAGCTAGACTTCATCTCATGGACTTTGGTCATGTTGTGAGAAGAGACCATTCCTTGGAGAAGGATATCATGGTTGGTAAAATGGAGGGTCAGGGAAAAGGGAGAAGACCCTCAGTGGGATGGATGGACACAGTGGCTGCAACCATGGGTTCAAGCATGGCAGGGATTATGAGGGTGGTGCAGTGCTTCATTCTGTTTTACATGGAGTCCCTATGAATCGGAGCTGATTTGCAGGCACCTAACAACTCTGGTAGCATAGTGCCTAAGGCACTTGATTGCTAACCAGAAGGCTGCTGGTTCAAACCCACAAGCCACTCCTTGGAAGGAAGGTTAGGCAATCTACTGCCGTAGTGATACTGCCTCGGAAACCCAAGGAAGAAGGGTCGCTATGAGTCGGGTCCTACTTGATGGCATGTAACAATAACAAAAACAAATAAGCAAGATAATGACCATCTCTGATCAAAGCAATGGACAATATGTACTGGTGAAAGTGAGGGAAGCAAGTTGGTTTATGCTTTGCTTATTTTCTCTGAAAATAAGCAATCTCCTATCATTTCACTACTTCCTCTACAAATATTTTCCTTGTCCACAATGACTGGCTCACAGGAAAAAAAAAAAAAAAGAATTATGTCCTATGTGTATCTTTCTTTTCAAGTAATTTGAACGTATTTGTTAAGCTGAATCAAACATGCTATTTGAAAAAAAAAAATTAAATGAGATTTTCTAATCACATACATTTTAATTATGTGCAGAAGAATTATGAATTCAGATGCCAATGATAGTAACTGAATTAAAAAAAAAAGACTACAGCTATACTTAAAATCCAAAAGCATTATAAAATTATTATTCAAAAACTTCTTTTCTTTTTCCTAACTGCTGCAAATTCCAAAAATACATACATCTAGTTTATGGGGTATCAAACTAACCTTCAAATCAGAGTAATCCTTTGTTTACTAGCCTAAATCAGAAATTGTACAAGAAGTGTCCTTTATATTAAGGCATTTATGAAAACAAGAAAGAAGATCATTTTACATGTGTAGATATTTATTTTGCCATTAATAACACAGGTTAAAGAGAATAAGGACTAAAGTTTTAATGGTGGACATACTAAAACAGTGAGAATATTAGTATACTAATTCCATGGTTTAGGTTTCAAACTTTTCATATTTTAGTTGTAGTATGTGTTATTTGTATAAATAGAAGTTTCTGAGTGGTGCAAATTGTTAAGCACTGGTAGCTTGAACCCTCCCAGGGGTGCCTTGGAAGAAAGGGTGGGCAATCTGTTCCCAAAAGGTCACTGTCGTGAAAATCTTATAGAACACAATTCTATTCTTACACATGGAGTGGCCAAGAATCAGAAGTGACTTGACAGTAATTGATTGTTTTCTATAAACAGGAAAAGCAGTGGTAGATTTTTTTTTTTTTTGGCTCAATGGGAGAAAGATGTAGTAGTCTGCTTCCATAAAGATTACAGCTTTGGATAACCTATGGGGCAGATTTACTCTGTCCTACAGGATTGTTATGAGTTGAAATCTATGCATTGGCCATGGGTTTAAATTTGGTTGTTATAGGAGCTCTGGTAGCATAGTGGCTAAAGCACTTGACTGCTAACCAGAAGGCTGGCGGTTCAAACCCACCAGCCACTCCTCGGAAGGAAGGTTGGGCAATCCTACTTCCGTAGTGATACTGCCTCGGAAACCCAAGGAGGGGTCGCTATGAGTCGGGGCCGACTCGATGGCACATAACAACAACAACAATGTAATATAATGCCAGATAGGAAAAGTTGTAGGATACCTTATAAAAGAAATATACCATAATATTTTAAAAATCCATAAACATATAATGAAATAATTGTCCAACATAATTAACTCAATGTCTTCTTTTTATACTGAAAGAAGACCAAAGACACACTGTGCCTTTGAGACTTATACACAACAGCAGCATCACATGATTGGATCCTGTGTCTAAACTTCCACATTTTAAGCAGGATGAGTAGGAAGCATAGACACTATTTCAATAGATGGCACTCATATCCCTGTCTCTATGATAAAACCAAAATCAAAGGTGTTGGTTTCACACATCAGTACAGAGATAACACTTAGAAATCTGTAAAAACTATTTGTCATAATATAAACATAGGCAGAAAGTATAGTGTTGGAAAGTGTATTGAGATGAACAAGCTCATATGATTCTCAATTAAAAAAAAAAAAAAAGACTGAAATGCTAAGTAACCCTCAGTCTAAGAATGTTCCATACTGCTTCCAAAAAGAGCTTTTCACTGCCCTTACTGCAAAGCTAGCAATAACCATTATCACAGGAATATGTTTCTAAAGATTCAAATATTTCTTCAAGATGTGTACACATTCAGAGACACAATTAGTTCTTTTTTCCCTGACTAATTCTATAAATACCCATTAACAAAGAACAATGGGAAGTAGTTCTTTTTTCCCTGACTAATTCTATAAATACCCATTAACAAAGAACAATGGGAAGTAGTGTTGGAAGGTGCAACATGGAATGCAGACATCTTTAAACATACTTGTTTAGATGGTGATAGACAATGTCATGAGGATAGAATACCAAAAATGCTTCATTTTAGTCCTTTAATTGTAAACTACTATCTCAATATCTGAGGTAGTGTAGTGCCTAAGGCATTTAGTTGCCAACTAGAAGGCTGGTGGTTCAAACCACCTGCCTCTCCTCGGAAGGGAGGTTGGGCAATCTACTTCTGTAGTGATACCACCTCAGAAACCCAAAGAAGGATCAGTACGAGTCAGACCTGACTGGATGGCAGTGAGTTTATCTCAATAGCTCACTTGATAGATGAAAGCTATAGGAAGGCACTTGTCAGGGATCGGGAAGAAAATAGAAATCTAGGTTAGTTCCAAAATGAATGTTTTGCCTTGATAAGGTACAGTTATACGTGTATAGTATTTGCTTTGGCTTTTATAAGTTGCACAGTTTTATATTATTAGGTTGAAAATAAACAAAATTTGGTTTTCCATTCATGTTATGCCAGAGTAAAACTACTAATACAAAGAAGTTTGCCAATGAATTTTGTTAAAAAAAAAAAAAACCTCCAATAACTATGAGTTATCAAAGTTGTTATTTTTTGTTAGTAGCCATCAAGTCAAGCTCTGACTCTTATCAAACCTATGTACAACAAAAGGAAACACTGCCTGGTCCTGCACTATCCTCATAATCCTTGCTATGCTTGAACCCATTGTTGCAGCCTCTGTGTCAATCCATCTCATTGAGGGTCTTCCCCTTTTTCGATGACCCTCTTCTTTACCAAGCATGATATTCTTCTCCAGGGACTAATCCTTTCTCACAACATAACCAAAGTACAGGAGATGGAGCCTTCCCATTCTCACTTTAAAGGAACATTCTGGCTGCACTTCTTTCAGGACAGATTTGTTCATTCTTCTGGCAATTCATGGTATTTTCACCATTTTTTGCCAACACCACAATTCAAAGGCATTACATTTTCTTCAGTCTTCCTTATTCATTCTCTAGCTTTCATGTGAATGTGAGGCAATTGGAAATACCATGACTCGGGTCAAGTGCACCTTAGTCTTCAAAGTGACATCTTTGGTCTTCAAAACTTTAAAGAGATCTTTTGCTGCAGATTTGTCCCATGCAACACAACTTCTGATTTCTTTCCTGCTGTTTCCATGGGTGTTGATTGTGGATCCAAGTAAATTAAATCCCTGACAACTTCAATCCTTTCTCTTTTTATCGTGATGCTGCTTATTGGTCCAGTTGTGAGGATTTTTATTTTCTTTATATTGGGGTTTTATCCATACTGAAGACTGTAGTCTTTGTTTTTCATCAGTGGTGCTTCAAGTCATCTTCACTCGCAGTAAGCAAGGTTGTGTCATATGTATGTCACAGATGGTTAAGAAGTCTTCCTCCAATCCTGATGCCACATTCTTCATATAACTGAGCTTCTCGGATTACTTGCTCAGCACACAGATTGAATAAGTATGGTGAAAGGTTACAACACTAACACACACCCTTCTTAATTTTAAACCATGCAGTACACATTTGTTCTGTTCTAATGACAGCCTCTTGGTTGTATACAGGTTCCTTATGAGTACAATTAAATTTCTGTAATTCCCATTCTGCACAATGTTATACATAATTTGTTATGATTCACACAGTTAAATTCCTTTGCACAGTCAATAAAACACAGGTAAATATCTTAGTGATTTTCTTTCCTTTCAACTAAGATCCAGTTGACTCTCAAGGAAGGAAGTATAAACCTCTCAAAGTAGGAAAGTATATTTCTTTTCTGTACCTTAATGCCACCAAAATTTACTAAATTCTAATGAAATCATTTCAAGAACAAGAGTTGAGAGCTGTGTTTATATTACAAGAAAACATCGAAAAAATCATGCTTCTAACATTAGAAATTGCCCACATAAGTTCTACAACAAATTTGTCTACTATATATAGAACACATTATGCAATAGTGGCCAAGAGAGCTAACACAAATTCTGTAATATCATACCAATACGTCAGACAGTGATGGTGAAGAATACTAGCACATGAACCATATTTCCATGCTCAACAAAGTGACTGGGGCATTGTGAGCACACAAAAATGTTAACTTTTATGGGTGAAATGTTTCCCAGCTTGCAGATGAGGAAAGTACGTTTTAAAAGATGATGTAATTTAGAAAAGAAAATGGCATTGTACCTGTAGCCCACAAGTTTGTTCACTCTAGCATCTTATTGCCTGAAAAACTAGGTGCAGCAGTTTGAAGCCGGGATTCTGGGGCTGTCAACAGCTCATTAAGTTAGAGAAAGCCAGATTTAGTGGTGAAGGAGAAAAAAAAAAAAATGTAGCAAGGTAAACAGCCAGGAAAAATAAAAGTAAACAAACCTATCTAGGGACAAGTGAAATGGTGAAATGGAGAAATGGAAAACCCTGTAAACAATACCAGAGTAAACCGCAGAGGAAATAAGAAAGCAGGAACACCAAGGAGCCAACAGTGGCTTCAGACAATTGGACCACCAGAGCAGCAGATTCTGACAGTAACCTTGGGAAATAAGCCTAGTAAGTGGGCAGCATTTCTGAGAAAAAGAGCAGAAACACCTCTAGCTTTGGCTGCTAAGCTGGAAGAAGAAGGGGAGGGGGGAATAACATGCTGCACATAAGCAGGCCCTGGAACGAGCTAACCGTGCAAGGCTGGCAACCAGCTCTTCCAGGACAGCTTTTTAGCATAGAGAGGTTCAGAATATGGGGTTATTGCAGCTATCCAATGTATGTGGAAATTAGTAGCCCCCAAAGCATTGGGGTCTTTGCTGATATTGAACCACAGGTCTGTGAGTAACAATAAAATGTCATAATTGATATCCAGCCCAAGCAGACTCAAGACTAGACCCTGGAACCAGCAGTAACCACAGAAATATGAAAAGTGGAGACTCGCTACTGGCACCTTGGTTTTCTTCCTCTTTTTTTCCCCTTCTTCCCTGCCTCATCCAATAGAAGGACCACATTAAGCCACCACAACACCTGCTCATCCCAAACCTAAATCTTGTTCATGAACAACAGAGACCTGCATCCACATTCCCCATGGTGATTATATCAACACAAAGGAACTGCAGAGCAATCCAGCACACTTGAATTAATAACCAAGAAAATAAAATACACCAGCTCCACTCTTACAAACATATTTAAACATAAAATCAAGGCAAAACAAATCAATACATAACTAACAGTTAAACACAACAACTTCAAAATTTCTAGGAAACAACAGATCACCTCAAAAAAAAAAAAAAAAAAAACAGGATAACACAACAGAAATAAAATCCCAAGCAAAAGTTTCATTAAGCATGGAGGAAGAAGAGGCAATAGAATTATCTGAGAAGGAAATTAGAAGATATGTTTATAGAACTCTACAAGAGCTAAAGGAAACCTTAAACAGAACCAAGAAGAACACAGACAATACCATGAAAGAACTCACGAAAGCCATAAGAACAAAATAACAAGATTATTACACAATCAGAACACATACCATACACAGCAGTTAGAAACCCAGAAGATGAACACTAAAATTACAGAATTATACAACACAGTGGAAGCACAGAAGAGTAGGCTAGATCTGGTTGACAAATGCATTTTCCAACTTGAAGATAAATCCCTTGATAGCCTGTATGAATTAAAAATCAGAACAAAGATTTAAGAGAAATGAAGAGAACCTAAGAGTTATATGAGATGATATGAAAAGAAATAACATATGCCTTATTGGAATACCAGAGGAAGAAAAGGCAAAAAAAAAAAAAAAAAAACCACTGAGAAAATTGTGGAAGGCTTGCTAACAGAAAATTCTCACCATATCATGAAGGAAGAAAAGATATTTGCCCAAGCTCAACAAAACCCATCCAGGATAGATCTCAAGAGAAAGTCACCAAGACATATCATAATGAAACTCCCCAAAACCAAAGACAAAGAAAGAATCTTGCAAGCATCCCAGGAAAAAAGAAATGGACAAACAGTTAGGCTGTGTTCTGATTACTCAGTAGAAACCATACAGGTAAGAAAGCAAGGGGATAGCATATATAAGTCAATGAAGGAAAAGAACTTCCAACCAAGAATCCTATATCCAGCCAAATTGTCCACCAAATATGGGGGTGAAATCAAGACATTGTCAGAAAAACAGAAATTAAGGGATTTTATGAAAACCAGACCAACCCTACAAGAAATACTTAAGGAAGTCTTTCCGATAGAGAACCCACACAAAGAAAAACAAATTAAAATCAGAACCGTGATGTCAACACTAAAACCAAATCAGAAATAGATGCTCAAAATAAGCTCATAAAACATTGTACACAAAGAAACAAGAGAGTCAATCTGCACACGGCACCAGCAAAAAAGTAAATAAAGGGAACAAAATTCTAGGTACAAAACATTCAAATGGAGAGGGAAACAGTCCTTATATTATGTTCCAATAATATAATCAAAAAAACCAAACCCACTGCTGTCGAGTCAATTAGACTCATAGCTACCCCTCCTTGGGTTTCCGAAGTGATATTTCTATGGAAGTAGATTGCCCAATCTTCTTTTCAAGGAATTGCTGGTGGCTTTGAACAGCCAGCTTCTTGTTAGCAGTCAAATGTCTTAGGCAGTACCCCACCAGAGCTCCCTCTGAAAATATAGAGATAAGAATTCACTCCAAGGTAACCACAGAGAAAATTAACAATCCCATTAAGCAAACCCAGAAAGAAGGAAAACTTATGGGCTTAGTAAGCACAAAACCAACAATAAAGAAGAAAAGAGAGGAAACACTTGGTAAAAAAATGAACTCAGCACAGAAAAGTATTTGGGCCAAAGAAATCTCCAACAACACGACTAAAACCATGATAGAATGATAGCAATCAATTCATATCTATCACTAATTACACTCAATGTGAATGGACTGAATGTACCAGTCAAGAGAAAGAAAGTGGCAGACTGGATAAGAAAAGAAGACCCAAAGATATGCTGCCTACAGGAGACCTACCTTAGACACAAAGATAAAGCAAATTAAAAGTGAAGGGGTGGAAAAAATATATCAAGCCAATGGTAACCAAAAAGAGCAGGAGTGGCCATATTAATTTCTAATAAAATAGACTTTAAAGGGAAAAATGCACTAGGGACAAAGAAGGACACTATATAATGCTGAAAGGGTCAATTGACCAAGAAGACATTACCATAATAAATATCTATGTACCCACTGAAGGTGCTCCAAAATACGTGAAGCAAACACTGGCTTGAAAGAGAAAATAGACAACACTACAATAGTAGTAGGAGACTTTAACACACCACTTTCAAGGAGGGACTGATCAACTGGAAAAAACTTAAGAAAAATACAAAAGAACTCAACAACACAATCAACCCACTCAACCTCATAGATACATACAGAGCATGCCACCCAACTAAAGCACAATTCACATTTTTCTCTAGTACACATGGATCATTCTCTAGAGTAGATCATAAGACATAAAACAAGCCTCAATGAATTCAAAAACATTGAAATACTACAAAGCATCTTCTCAGACCACAATGCTATAAAATTAGACATTAATAATAGGAAGATCAAGGAAAAAAAACATTAAATGTGGAAGTTGAATAGTAGACTGCTCAAAAACTACTGGATAATAGAAGAAATAGACTGAAATTAAAAAAAATTCTTAGAAACAAACAAGAATGAAGATACATCTTATTGAAACCTATGGGACACAGCAAAAACAGTGCTCAGAGGTCAATTTATTGCAATAAATGTCCACATCAAAAAAGAAGAAACAAACAAAACCAACACTCTATCTCAAAAACTCCAACAATTAGAAAAAGAGCAACAAAAGAACTTTACTGTATCCAGAAGTAAGGAAATAATAAAGATAAAAGCAGAAATAAACAATACAGAAAACAAACAAAAAAAAAATAGAGAAAATCAACAAAACAGGAAGCTGATTCTTTGAGAAGATTAACAAAATTGACAAACCATTGGCAAATCTAACAAAAGGAAAGAGAAGATCCAAATAACAAGAATAATAAATGAACAGGGTGATAACACAACAGAACCAACTGAAATTAAAAAAGATACTGACAGGATATTAATAAGAACTATACTCCAACAGATTTGAGAACCTAGAAGAAATGAACTAGTTCCTAGAAACACAAGACTTACATAAACTATCCAAGTCAGAGATAGAATACTTGAACAGACCCATAACAAATGAAGAAATTGAACAGGTCATAAAAAAGCTTCCCACAGGAAAATGTCCTGGCCCTGAAAGCTTCACTGGAGAATTTTACCAGACATTTAGGGAAGAATTGACACCTATACTATTCAAGCTATTCCAGAACATGGAAAAAGACAGAATACCTCCAAACTCATTTTATGAGGCAAGCATAACACTAATAGCAAAACCAGGGAAAGACACCACTAAAAAGGACAACTACAGACCAATATCCCTCATGAATATAGATGCAAAAATCTTCAACAAACTCCTAGCCAACAGAACCCAACAACATGTCAAAAAAATGATACATTGGACCAAGTGGGATTCATACCTGGTGTGCAAGGATGGTTCAACATCAGAAAAACAATCAACGTAATCCACCACATAAACAAAACAAAAGAAAAGAAACATATGATCATATCAACCAAAGCAGAAAAGGCATTTGATAAAATCCAACATCCATTCATGTTCAGAACTCTGAGCAAAATAGGGATAAATGAGAAATTCCTCAACATAATAAAGGGGATATATGCAAAGCCAGCGGCCAACATTATTGTTAACAGAGAAAGACTCAAAACATTCACCTTACGAATGGGAACCAGGCAAGGCTGCCCTATATCACCACTTCTATTTAACATTGTATTGGAAGTCCAAGACAGGGCAATAAGGCAAAGAAAGAGAAATAAAAGGTATGCAAATCGGCAAAGAGGAAGTGAAGATATCTCTATTTGCAGATGTCATTATCCTATACATAGAAAACCCAAGACACTCAGGGAAAAAAACAAAACAAAACAAAAAAAACCTACTAGAACTAATAGAGAGGTTCAGCAAAGTGGCAGGATACAAGATCAACAAACAAATATCAGTTGGGTTCCTCTACATCAGCAAAGAGCCCTCTGATAAAGAAACGAGGGAAACAATACCATTTACAATAGCTACCAAAAGATAAAATTTCTAGGAATAAATCTTACCAGAGACACAAAAGATCTATACAAAGAAAACTATAAGACACTACTACAAGAAATTACAAGGGATCTACATAAATGGAAGAACCTGCCTTGTTCATGGACAGGAAGATTGAATATTTGTGAAAATGTCAATACTACCCAAAGCAACCTACACATTTAATGTGATCCCGAGCCAGATACCAACAATATTTTTTAAGGATATGGAAAAATCAATTATTAACTTCATATGGAAAGGAAAGTGACCTCAGATAAGCAGAGCACTAAGAACAAAGAGAGAGATCTCACACTCCCATATCTTAAGACCTACTATACAGCTACAATAGTCAAAACAGTGTGGTCTTGGTACGGTGATAGATAGACCGATGGAACAGAATCAAAAACCCAGAAATAGACCCTTCCATGGACAGCTGATCTTTGACAAAGGACCAAAACCCATTAAATGGGGGAAGAAACAGCCTCTTTAACAAATCATGCTGGCAAAAAACTGGATATCCACTTGCAGAAAAATGAAGCAAGACCCATACTTCACCCCATACACAAAAACAAATTCAAGTTGGATCAAAGATTTAAATGTAAAACCCAAAACTAGAAGGTTCATTAAAGATAAAATAGGGGCAATTCTAGGGGCCCTAATTTACAGCATAAACAGACTATCAAGCATAATCCAGAATATACAGGAGGTGGAAGAGAAACTAGAGACTTGGACCTTTTAAAAATTAAATTATTATGCACATCAAAAGACTTCACCAAAGGGTTAAAAGAGAGCCTACAGATTGGGAGAAAATATTTGCCTATGACATATCTGACAAAGGACTTATCTCCAAAAGTTATAGATAATGTCAATACCTCAATGCCAAAAAGACAAACAATCCAATTCAAAAATGGGCAAAGGTTGTGAACAGACACTTTACTAAATAAGATATGCTGGCAGCCAACAACCACATGAGGAATTGCTCACAATCATTAGCCATTAGAGAGATGCAAATCAAAACAACAATGAGATACCATCTCACCCCAGCAATAATTGCAAAGTTCAACAGGACAGAAAATAACAAATACTGGCAAGGCTGCAGAGATATTGGAACTCTCATACACTGCTGGTAGGACTGTAAAATGATACAACCATTGTGGCAAATAGTATGGCGTTTCTTTAAAAACCTGAAAATAGAAATAACATTTGAACTAGCAATTCCATTACTAGGAATATCTCCTAAAGCGGTGAGAGACAGGACAAGAACAGACATATGCACACCTATGTTCATTGCAGCACAGTTCACTATAGCAAAGAGTTAGAAGCATTCTAAATGCCCATCAACAGATGAATGCATAGCCAAACTATGGTACATTCACACAATGGAATACTATGCTACATTAAAGAACAATGAAGAACATGTGAATCATCTCACAATGTGGATGAACCTGGAAGACATTATGCTGAGTGAAATAAGCCAATCGCAGAAGGACAAATATTGTATGAAACTGTTACTGTAAAAAGTCAAGAAACTATTTGCTTAGAGAAGGGAACTCACTTTGTAGGTTACTGGGGATGGGAGGGAAAAGGAGGGGATAATTTCAGACAAGTTGGGGGCCACACACTAAGTTGGGTGAGGGGAGGGATGGTATAGAAAGAGTTTGTGACCAGTATGATAACACTGGAGAAAGGGAGGACACTGAATAGTGCACATAAGTTTTAGACAACAGAGGCTAATACCAGTATATCCACAACACTGCATTACCACTAACACCAAACACCAGGCTACAGATAAACATATAGACAACTGAGATCAGATGGGGGTCAGTGAACAGGATTCTGCTCTAGATCAAAGATAGATTCAGCTGAGGTTAATATTGATAATGTTGTTGTTGTTATGTGCCATTGAGTCGGACCCGACTCATAGTGCTCCCTCCTTTGTTTTCTGAGGTGGTATCACTATGGAAGTAGATTGCCTAACCTTCCTTCTAAGGAGTGGCTGGTGGGTTTGAACTGACAGCCTTCTCATTAGCAGTCAAGTGCCTTAGGGACTATGCTACCAGAGCTCCTCACCATGAGCTCATGACCTTAATGTAGAGTGATACAGTCCCAGTTCTGGCTGGGTAGTACCATGTCTGTGAGTCCTAAGCACAGTCTCCAAACATGGTGGTTCTTTGGCTTCTGAAAGGGTGTGCACTCCAGGGTGCTAACTGAGGAGTTAATACAGAAAACAAAACACCACAGAGAGGTTGGACACTTGGTTTCTGCAACCCACAACATGTTGGAAAATCCAAGGGTGGAGAGAAGGGAGGGAAGGAGGAGAAGACTGGGTTTTAAATAGAGTTTAAATAGAGTTTAAATAGGGCTACAGCTCACTAGATGGGCTCTGGTTTGAGCTTTTCTGCTAGGAAGTAATTCACAAAGGCCTCCAGATGGCAGGGGTGAACTCTTCCATGTCCATCATGTACTTGGCTCGGGCTGGCATGTCCAGAATGGTGAGCAGAGGGGCCGCCTCGGGAAGGTTGGTGTAATCTCTCAAGGAGTCAGTCGACATATCCTCCCCAGCCACAAAGAATAGAAGTGGTGCCTCCTCTTCTTTGGCTTTGTACTTGCTGATGATTTTTTCAGCAATTAGCTAATAATAGTGATACAGAATACCCACAGTCATTACGGAAGCCACAGAAGACAGACATAGAGAAGACAGCCAGACAGCATGGGCAAGAGATCCACTGGATCTGCCAGCTCAGAACCTTAGTATTGAGGGACACCAGACTCAATTGGCACAAGAAAATGCATAAAAATCTTGTTCCACAACCTACTTTGGTGACTGGGGTCTTCAAAGCTTTTAAGTGACCATCTAAGATGCAGCTAATGATCTCTTATTGTCTGAAGCAAAGAAGAGTGATGAAAACCAAGGGCATTTGAAAACAATCAGCCCTAGTACATGATGGACCTTGAGACTAGAAGAGCTAGATGGTTCCTGGCTACCAATGCCAAACACTCAACTCAGGAAGGGATCAAAACTGGAGATACTGGATAGAGTGGGAGGAAAAATGTGGAACAAAATTCAAAAATACAATAATGACCAGAATTACTGGTCAGATGGAGTCTGGTGGGACACCTGAGACTATGGCCCTGGGATACACTTCAGGCCTGGGGTAAAACTCACTCCCAAGGGCTGGCTCTCAGCCCAACAATAAATAAGATTTATGTGCAGAATACTCAACCCAGGATGATGCACCCACCTACTCTACTGAGATACATCCCTTGGAGCAATTGGCCATGGGGCACCAGAGGGCTAACATTCCCACGGAGGAAAAGCTGGACAGATAGGAGTGCATAACTAAGAAAGGCACAGTGAGGGGAGGGGATCACTGAGAAGGGAGAGGAGGACACTGGGTTAGGGTTGGAGATGGTAATAGGGGAGTGAAAACAAATGTACACGAAATGTTGAATGTAAAACAAATTCTGCTCTGTAAATTTGCAGCTAAGGCACAATTTTAAAAGAAAGAAAGAAAAAGACAATGTAATTTAAATAAAGTTCATACAATCAGCAAATGATGCATCATAGACTCACACTAAGGCTGGTTTCCATTTAAGTTATCTTTTTTTTTTTTTTTCTTTTTAACATTACATTACTGGGAACTTCTGATTTCTAGAAATGCCTACTACAGTGGTATGGAAAATGTGATCAAGAATTTGGAAATAATTTGTTTTTTTCCTTAGTGTGTTATATCTTAGTGGGACTTATAACTTGCCACGTTTATATGTGCAGGGTATAGTGAAGGAGACAACAAGATTGTCAAAATAATTCTTTTCAGTCCTCCTTAATCTCAGAGAGAGGGGTGGATATGAAAGCTAGGGAAGGAATCAAACATTTAGTGAGTACTTATTATGTTTCATGCACTGGTCTGTACACTGTGTACTTAGTTTATTTAATTACTAGAACAACAACCTTGTAAAATAGGTTTCCATATTTGTAAACGTAAATTGTTGAGCATGTTAATATTGTTCCTGCGTTGCTACTTGCTTAAATTCTGTCTGTCACTAACTTTATATCATGAATCTTTCCTAAAATATTATTTCCTAAGGAAAAGCTTTCTTGACCTTAAGCTTTTTGTGGAAAAGAAGCTCCAATATAATCTTTTATTGCTCTCTGGCATATTTATATTCATAATCTATAACCTCCAATATCAATGAAAGCTTGATAAATGCAGTTATATCCTCTGCATTGTTAACTGCTTAATCCCCAAAGTCTAGAACGGTGCCTGTCATAGAGTTGAATCAATGAATGTAAAATAGAATGAATGAGGCACAGGGATTACATAAGGAACTTGTCCAAGCACTCACAGCTTGTAAATTGTACAACTGGAATTTAAACTACAGATTCGAGTCCAAGCTCTGTATGCATTCCATTGTGCCAACTGTTTCTACTTTGTTTCCAACAGTTAATGTCACTTTGTCCATGGAAAGCAGCATAATGTGGTATTAGGTTGAACCATATGGAATTGTCTTTCTGAATTAAATGACATTCAATCTGCAATCTGAAGTAAATAAAGGAGCTGACTTGATAATGGGGGAAACATTTTAGATAGAGGAACAAGTTCAAAGACCCATGTATCAGGGAAGACCATGCATTATTCTAGAAACTGACAGAAGGCTAACATGTTGGAAATAAATGAGTGAAATGAGAGTGTTTGAATGAGATTGGAGAAGTAGGTAAGGTCTAGAGTCTTCAGGGTCCTGTAGGCCATGTAATGGAATTCACATTTTATTCTAAGTGCAGTAGGAAGCCACTGAATGTGTTAAATAGAGACATAACATGATCTGATTTGAATTTTTGAAAGGTGACTATGATTATTCTGTGAAGATGGATCGAGAATGGGCAAAATATAAAAGCATGCACCTCCACCTTCACCCCCACATACTTGCCTTAGTGAAATGAGTAAAATGGAGAAGAGAATTTTGCACATCCCCTGGTGGATGGTAGAGTGAAGTTTATATCATTATGTGAGCATCCCAATTCTGTGAACAGAGATGATACTGTTTCACTCCATCTGCACCCAATTGCCTGTCCTCTGCTGCAGCATGAGTGAACCTATACAAAATGTGATCCTACCCTAGGGAGGGCAAAATTAATATTAATATTTAGTAAATTAGGCATAATTTCAAATGCAAAATATTCAGTAACAACAATTTTATACTTTCCACTGCTAATTTGCATTTTAGAGGTCCCTGGGTGGCACAAACCATTGTTTGTCTACTAACCTAAAGGTTGCCAGTTCAAACTCACCCAGTGATACTATAGTAAAAAGTCCTGACAATCTTCTGTAAAGATTTCAGCCAGGAAAACACTGTGAGGCATAGGTGTACTGCAACATATGGAGTTGCTATGAATCAGAATCAGCTAGATGGAAATAGTCTTTAATAGTCATTTATTTCTGTACATTATCCAATTGCTAACTATAGTTTTTTTGTTGTGGTTTCTTTTTCTTTTTCTTTTTTATAATTGTGTTTATTCTACCTAACACTCTTCATCACTGTGATAGCTGGAGTTGTATGTCAACTTGGCTGGACCACAATTCTCTGTGGTTTAAGCAGTTGTGGTGTGGGTTATTCCATGATGGGATCAGATGTATGTGTTTTGAGCAGTCAATCTATTGAAAAAGAGTTCCCCTAGGGGTGTGGCCTGCTTACAATATATTTATGGATATCCTGGGAAAAGGGACACTCTTCTGTGGATTGGGATCCTGTTGTGCTGCCTATAACTGTCCATGAGTGAACAATCCACCATTCAGCCTGGTGATCTTGGATTCGTTCTTCGTTGGAGTCAACACCTGGTATACTGCCTGCCAACCTTGATCTTGTCAGCCCCTGCAGCTTTGTGAGTCAGGAAAAGCCTCCAGCTTGATGGTTTGATCCAAGAACTTGGAACTTGCCTTGCCAGGTTCAATAAGTGTGTGAGCCATTTTCCTCAGATGATTTTCTCTCTCTCTCTCTCTCTCTCAGCTTTACTGGTTTTGCTTCTCTAGAGAAACCAGCCTAACCCAATCACCTTTCCATGTTCTTATACTTGATAGAATAAAGCTCAAATACCTAAAATTCTTCATAATTTGGTCTCTCTATTACTCTCAGTTCTTACCTCAATAAGCAGTCCCCACTAGTCAATCTACCCAATTCCACATTCACACTGATATGTGTGTGCACACACACAATATTTATTAAATATGTGCAACCTATTCTGCATTTTTTTCACATGCCTTCATTTCTTTTGAAATTTTTGTTTTTGGACTTACAAACTTCTATTTAATCGTAAAGTCTCAGTCATTGTCATCTCCCTGAAAGCCATTCTCAGTATTTACACAAATAAAAACAGTCAAATTTTTTTCCTAAATTTTCTTTATACCTTATTTATGAATATATTACTGGAATTGTTTATCAAACTATTATTTATTTATTGCTATGAGATTTCTGTTGAGGGGCTTTTGTTTCTGTATGTGTTTGCTTTCTGTCCTTTGTGTATAGTGGCATTGTGCTTGAAATGGCTCATCCATTCAACAAATATTGAATTGTATACACACACACACACACACACATATGGGAGCTCTGGTAGCATAGTGCCTAAGGCACTTGACTGCTAACCAGAAGGCTGGTGGTTCAAGCCCACCAGCCACTCCTTGGAAGAAAGGTTGGGCAATCTACTTCCATAGTGATACTGCCTCAGAAACCCAAGGAGGGGTCACTCTGAGTTGGTTCTGACTCGACGGCACATAACAACAACATATATACATATATATACATTCTTAATAAAGCAAATTTATATTATGTATGAAAATTGAGACTAACAGCTGATCTTTGACAAAGGCCCCAAATCCATTAAATGGGGAAGAGAATGTTTGTTTAATAAATGGTGCTGGCAAAACTGGAGATCCATTTGCAGAA
>NW_006922041.1:2276290-2313039 GCF_000298275.1 Orycteropus afer afer
CCAAATCCTAATTAAAAAAAAAAAAGAAAGAAAATTGAGACTAAAATAATTTTTATTTTATTATTTATGCTTTGAAAAATCCCAGTTACAAAAATTATTGCAACTTCACAAAGACAAAGCGAAACATTAATCTCCAATGGGATTGCAAGGATTCTCGGATTTTAATGTATTTTATGGTGATTTGGGTGAAGATTTACAGCAAATCAGTATTTCATTCAACAATTCATACTGATTTGTTTCATGCTATTTGATTGAAATTCACACAATGTAACATCACACATTCCAGTTCCTTCCTTCAAGTGTTTTTGATTCCATTCCCCCTTTTTTTCTATTCCTTCCTGCCTCTGAACATTGTCATTGGATAAATCCCAAAGGGTTGATTGTTGTAAGTAGTGCATATTTCCCTAGACTTATTGTTCACTTTATAGATCTGCCTATTGTTTGACTGGAAGTTGAGCAATGGGGGTGAGGTCAATTCTACACTTGAAGGACCATAGTCTCTATTTGACCATTGAGCCTAGTCTTTTTCATAATTTTGAGTTTTATTCCATGTTTTCCTTCCACTCTATCCAGGACCTTCTAATGGCATCACTTTCAGAGTGATCAGTAGTGGTAGCCAGGCACAATCTAGTTCTTGTCTCAGGATCAGGGATGCTGAGGTTTACATGGTCCTTAGTCCTTTGGACTAATTGTTTCGATGTGTATTTTATTTTCTCCATTATTCTTTGCTCTGGATGAGGAGATATCAATAGTTGTACTGTTGATGCTTGTTCACAAGCTTTTAAGACTTTAGTCACTACTCACTACAGTAGGAAGCAAACTTTTTTTGTGAACTGTGTTACACCAATTGACCTTGATGTCTCCAGAAATTATGGTCCTAAGCCCCCAGGATTAGTGACTTATTCCCTCAACATTTTTGGTTATGGTTAAGGGGTTTTCACAACTTTCATAACTTGTATGCTCTATTATATTAATGGTTATATTTGCAGTATATGTAAATACATATGTAGAAATATCCAGTGTCAGACCTATTCATGGGTGTAATTCCATTCATCTTCCCAAATCTGTTCAGTTTGCATGTCTATGTATCCACTCATAGATTATTGTTATTACTGTTATTGCAGAATTATGTATGAAATAGTATTTGCCTTTAACTCTTGTGCTCCTTCCAGTGTCCTTCTTTGCCTTAATTATTTGGTGCTGATCACACACTATTGTATATTACCTTTTCCTTCACCAAAGTAAGTACATGTCTACTTTCTATCTAGTGATTTACACTCCCTTTCCTCCCATCTATAATAAGCATCAAAGAATAATTCTTTGTGAAAATGTTTTCTTGATTTCTTATGATAGTGGTCTCATATAATATTTGTCCTTTTATGATTGACTAATTTCACTCAGCATAATGTCCTCTAGCTTTATCTATGTTATGAGATGTTTCACAAATTCATCATTGTTCTTTAACATTGTGTAGTATTCCATTGTGTGTGTGTACCATAGTTTGTTCTTTCATCTGTTGATGGGTATTTAAGTTGTTTCTCTCATTTTACTGTTGTGATAATGTTGCAATGAACATGGGTGTGCATGTATCTAATCGTGTCACAACTCTTATTTCTGTTGAATATATACATAGTAGTGGAGTTACTGGTCATATGGTATTTCTATTTTCAACACTTTAAGGAAGAATCATACTGTTTTCCATAGTGCTTGAACCATTTTATAATCCCACCAGAAGTATATGAGAGTTCCTATCTCTCTACATCCTCACCAGTGTTTTTTTTTTTTTTCCTGTTATTTTGATCTTTGCCATTAATTCTGGGGTGAGATGATGTCTCATTTTTGTTTTGATTTCAATCTCTCTATCGCCACTACTTATGTGTCAGTTTGTCATACTGTGCTGGCTTGTATGTTGCTGCAATGCTGAAAGCTATGTCACTGATATTTCCAACATCAACAGGGTCACCTATGGTAGATGGGTGTCAGTGGAACTTTCAGACTGAGGAAGACTGGAAGAAAGAAGAGGCGGTCTCTTCTAGAAAAAAAAAAAGGCTGTTGGAGACCTTATGAATAGCAGTGAAACACTGAAATAGTGCCAGAAGATGGGCTCCTCAAATTGGAAAACATTCAAAATATGGCTGGGAAGAGTTGCTTTCTCAAAGTAGAGTGACCTGAATCATGATGTGGATAGAATAAAGCTTCTAGTCCCTTCACTTGCTGATGTAGCATGATTCAAAATAAGAAGAAACAGTGCCAGCATCCATTAATAATCAGAACATGGAATGCATGAAGTATAAATCTAAGAATACCGGAGGTTGGAAAAAATGAAATGGAATACATAAAATAAATATTCTTGGCATTAGTAATGAAGATTAAAGATGAAAGATTAAAGACTACAGTCTTCAGTATGGATAACAGCTCAATATAAAGAAAACTACAATCCTCACAGCTGGACCAATAAGCAGCATCACGAGAAGAGATGAAAAGAAGAAAGCTGTCAAAAGAGAAAAGATTGAAGCTGTCAAATATTTCATTTTACTTGGATCCTCAGTCAACATCATGGAAACAGCAGTCAAGAAATCAGATAAAGTAGTCCACTGTACAAATCTGTTGCAAAATACCTCTTTAAAATGTTGAAGAGCAAAGTTGCCACTTTGACGACTGAGGTGTGCCTAACCCAAGCCATGGTATTTCCAGTTGCCTCATATTCATGTGAAAGCTAGACAATGAACAAAGAAGACAGAAGAAGAGTTGATGCTTTTGAGTTGTGGTGTTGGCAAATAATACAGAAAGTAGCATGGGCTGCCAGAAGAATGGACAAATTTCTCCTGGACGAAGTGTAGCTGGAATGCTCCTTGGAAGCAAAATGGCCAAACGTAGTCTCACCTACTTTGGTCATGTTGTCAAAGAGACCATTCTCTTGAGAAAGATATCATGCTGGTAAAGTGAAGGGTCAGCAAAAAAAGAGGAAGACCCTCTCAACAAGATGGATTGAAACAGTGACTGCAGCAATGGGCTCACATATGGTAGAAATCATGAGGCTGGCACAGGACCAGGCGGTGTTTCATTCTATTGTACATAAGGTTGCTATGAATCAAAGCTGAACAGACGGCTGGCAGTTCAAACCCACCAGCCACTCCTCGGAAGGAAGGTTGGGCAATCCTACTTCCGTAATGATACTGCCTCGGAAACCCAAGGAGGGGTCGCTATGAGTCGGGGGCCGACTCGACGGCACATAACAACAACAATAACAACAATACAACAACAATAGGCATTCGTGAGCTAAAATGGACTAGTATCGGCCTTTTTAATTGGGCTGTAATTTTTTTTTTTTTTTTTTAATGATATGGTCTATTATGCTGGGAATGAAAGACTGAAGAGAAATGGTGTAGCATTCACTGTCAAAAAATAATTTAAAAATGTTTGCAATACTACATAGACAGGGAACTGCCAGAAATTAAAGCCATATTCAAAAGACATGGAATGAGGGATAATATTAATGATGTCAGATGGATCTTGGCTGAAAACAAAGAATGCTGAAAAGATGTTTACCTGCATTTTATTGACTATGCAAAGGTATTTGACTGTGGCTCATAACAAATTATCAATAACATTGCAAAGAATGGGAATTCCAAAGCACTTAATTGTGCTCATGAGGAACTGTACATAGACCAAGAGGCTGCCGTTCAAACAGAACAAGGGGATAATGTGTGGTTCAAACTCATGAATGGTGTGTTGTATTCTTTCACCATGATTATCCAACCTGTATCTGAGCAAACAATCTGAGAAGCTGGGCTAAATGAATTGGAAGCAGATTTATTAACAACCTGTGATATGCAGATGACATGTTTTTGCATGCTGAAGGAAGAAGATTTGAAGCACTTACTGATGAAGATCAAAGACTATATCCCTTCTTCCTTCCCTTCCTCTCTTCCTTCTTTCTCTTTCTTTCCATTTTTCTTTCCTTCTTTCCATTTTTCTTTCCTTCTTTCCTCCTCCTCCTCCTCCTTTTCTTCTTCTTCTTCTTCTTCTTCTTCCTCTTCTTCTTCTCTCTCTTTTTCTTTCATCTTTCTCTTTATTTCTCTCACTCTCTTTTTATTTTTCAGCTTTTTTCCCACTCCCCCACTCTGGTCACCTTTCCCTGTGTCCTTCTTTCTGAAGCATTCCTGCCCTCTCAGCTATCTCTCTGTGAAAATGCTGCCCTTTTGTCTCCCATGGTTGATTGTTCTAAGGAGTGTACCTACCTCGTGTAAATGTTCACCTTCTATGCTTGTCTAGTCATTGGCTGGAAGCCATGGGAGTGAATTCAATTCTAGGCCCAAAGAGTCACTATTGGTTCAGGGGGTTCACCAGTCTCTAACAGACCAGTAAGCCTTGTTTTTTATAATTTTGAATTTTGTTCCACAGTTTTCTCCACTTTGTCCAGGTTATCATATTTTAATCCCATTCTGAGTGGTTAACAATGGTAGCTGGGCACCATCTGTTTCTTCCGGTCTCAGGGTCATGCAGGCTGAGGTCTGCATAGTCCACTAGTCCATTGGACTAATTTTTTCCATGTGTCTTTGGTTTTATTTATTCTTCTTTGCTGTATATGTAGAAATGCCAACTGTTGCATGTTAGATAGTCACTCACAAGCTTGTAAGACCCCAGTCACTGCTCCCAAAAGTAGGGTGTAGAACAATGGTTTTGTGTTGTATGTTACGCCAAATGCACAGGAATGTCCCCTGTGACCATGGTCCTGAGTCTGTGGACTCAGTGACTCATTTCTTCAGGGTGTTTGGCTTTGGCTAAGAAGTTGTCATTGCATTGCCCCGTTATCTCTATTCTATATGTGGACATTCTTATAGTACATACAAATACGTATATAAAAATACCATCTGCCAAAGTTATATCTGGTTGTGAGAATATTATTTTCATTATTACTTCAAAAATGTTTGTATCCTATTGTAAGGAATATTTTTAATTTTCATTCATTCATTAAATAGTTGATATTAATATAGAATTATGAATTCTTATTTTGTTCAATCTGATTGCAATCCGTTGCTTTCATTACATTTTATAATAAAATTATCCTATTTCAACTGGCTTTTGAGTGCTTTCAATATATCCCCAACATTTATCAAGCATCACTTTATTTTCAGGTACAATAAGATTTTTCAGATTCATCTTGTGCATTCTTTGCCCTAGCCTTTGGATAAGTCATTTTTCGAAGGAGTCCTGATTCCATTTAGCAAAGTGGTGTCTAGTAATCTGAATATTGGTACTCACTTTTCTCATTGTTAGAGGAGTGTCATTGTTTCTAGGTCTCATCAATGAGCAGGACTTGGACAAATATGAATTTATATACAATTTTTTTCCCCATGAGTCCATACCTAAACCTCAGTCCAACAATAATACTTCATGATTCTTTCCAGACTTTATCATTTCTATGTTTGTTAATATCTTCTCTTGCTTCGAGAAGTTGTGTATTGTTTACTTAATATAGTTATGCATTTACTCACTGTAACTGACTCCCAGTTACTCAGGCTACCTCTTCTATCCATCATCTCCAATCCCCACCCATCACCCCTATGTTCATCACCAAGACTGCCAGTCTGCTTTTCTATGTTCTGTGTGGCTGTCCAAAGTTTCCTCAATGCTCTGTAACTCTGTAACCACCAATCCTACCAACCAACACCTGCAAGAAGTTCTCCAACCACCTTGTTTTCATCACCTCATATGCTATAAGTCATGGAGACACTTCTACAAAGGAGAAGCAAGGGAAATAAAGACTGAAATGAATTTCTAGCAGGATTTTTGTCTACTGATAATACCTTCATAAAGAATTCATTAAATAATGTACTTTATGTACATTCATAGAATACTAATAGGAAAAAAATAAGAAAAGAAAAGGAAAAGAAGTAAAAGAGAGAGATAAGTTCTTTCTCTCTGTTGTACGGGTCATATTTTCTAATTTATGTCATGCAAAGAAATAATTCTTAGTTATGTCTAATACTTTATCTCTTTTAAGTTCTATCCTTACAGAAATGAAATTAAATGAAAAAGTGTTGATTGTATAATTCTATGCATTTGCCATTTGTGACCATAAGCACTACAATAAAAAATATTGTAATGCAAATACTAATTATATACAATTATATTAACATTTATAAGTTTTTTAGAGAATATGCATATAACATTTTATTATTTGTTTTACTGCATTGATGCAACCATATGCACCATATGCAAGCATTGCTTATCTTGGCATACCCATTCAGAACGAAAGAAAATTGGAGCAAAGGAATCAAATAATTTCCTGAGGTTTCAGAAGTATTTCTTCCAATATTACTACATCATGCTACAATATATGACTTTATTATGGCATGAAACATGTACATAGAGAGAAATTTATTGCTCTTTTATTTCAAAAATATACAGTATTATAATACTATTTATATAAGATATTTTTAACTATATATCACAGAATATCCAGTTAAAATGTGATTAATAATTGAGGACCAATGGTATTTCACATAATAGGAAGTCCAATGCTGTAACTATGAAGAATCAAATTTTACTCTAACAACAAGCTGAAAAACTAGCCATTAACAATTTCAGGAACAGATATGAATGGAAGATTCTGAGTCAGAGACAAAAGACTTTATTATTCCCAGCAATAACAACATTTACATTGTTTCCTTGAACCTCATTGCCACAAGGCAACACAGAGAGAACCAGGTAATAGTTGTCCATGTAATCAGTTGCATTACAGGAGAGAAAATCCAAGCTCAGAGAGCCAGAATATTTTATAATGGACTTAATGCAATGCGTGAATTGGCACAGTGGTGAAAACAATGGATTCAAATATGTCAGTGGTAATAAAGATGATATACAACTGAGCAACAATTGTTATATATATATATATATATATATATATATATATATATATCATCATTATGAATTAGAGCCAACTCAAAGTCACATAACAGCACCAAAAAGAAGTTTACTTAAGCTTTGCCTTGGAAGGAGACATCATCTCTATGAGATACAGCAGTAAGCGAATTTGCCTTTTTTCCGGAGAGGGACACTATTTCTATCTTCCAAGTGTGTTCTTTATACAAATATCCTTGAAAAGATTTAAAGAAAGATAATCAGGCCCTCTGCTTACAAATTTTACAGAAATATAAGAAATCCATGGATAATTTTCTCTCAACACCCAGCTGCAGTTTGATTCCAGAGTTGGTTTAGCAAGTCAGAATTATCATCATTGGCCCAGGTGTTTAGTACACCTATTCATCATTTATCAGCATGGTTCCAAAGACTAGGTCGTTATGTGAAAATTAGCATTATGAAAAAAAATGGTGGATGTGCACATCAGATAGAAGCTCTAGTAGTGTAGTGCCTAAGGCATTTGACTGCTAACCAGAAGGCTGGTGGTTCAAACCCACCAGCCACTCCTCAGAAGGAAGGTTGGGCAATCTACTTCCGTAGTGATACTGCCTTGGCAAACCGAAGGAGGAGTTGCTATGAGTAGGGACAACTCAACGGCACATAACAACAACAACGTGCACATCAGATACGATAATGGAGCATTAAAACACCATTACCTAACTGCCAAATCACTGAGAATCATGACCCAGGCAGTGTGACACAGAATCTTAATCAACATAGCCAGCGTCACTCTCATCTCACACTTTTACACTCATTACTGCTAGACATATGCTAAGAAGCAGAATAGCAAGAGTAGATTTTTTGCTGTTATCATAAATGTCAGACAATGAGATAATCTGCAATTTTGCCCTCTGCTATCCTTAGCATATTGATAATGTTTTTGCTCATGACTGCAAGATGTATGCAGCAGTTCTTGGTATCATGTGAGCACATGGTCATGTCTAGTTTAATAGAGGGCTATTCCTAGCACTATGTCTCCTTTATTGGTAAAGTGACATTGATAGATTTACCTGCTGGTCCATTTGGCCAGGATTGAGTCATACACTCATGCCTAACCAATGGCTACCAAAAGTGTGAGACTTATCATAACCCCTCCTTCTCTTCTCTTTTCTGAGCCATGGAAGAGTGAGCATCCAAATACATTAGGCTTCTGCAGGAAAGAAGTAAGCAGATGGGTCAAACAATTGAGACTGCCAGGCTCCTGGACTGTTGAAGCATGTGCACGTCTCTAGTCTAAATTTTAAACTATTGTTTTGCAGCACAGAGTTGGAAAATGGTTTCTCTCTTCCACTGAGAATTTTGGAATGTGAACAGTTCAAAACCCTTTACAGTTTGGGAAAACCATAACTGTAGAGCTAGAGGGAGCATAGAGTTTCCTACCAGCATCTGAGAATTTGCCATTCTTACTCAATTCACTTGACAGTAATTAGGATGTTTTCCTCATTTTTATCTTGAGGATAAGAGAAGATGAACATTAGCATTGCTATCCCTTTAAAGAACCCTTCTCAAGTTTCCACTCTAAAGCATTTATTCTTATTTATATCTTGAAAAAAACGTAAGATTGCTCTTAAAAATCAAGTCTCCTTATATACCCTCATGAGCTTATCATTATCATCTTCATCAAGACGTTTTCTCTTGAATTACCAGAGAGCCAATTAGCATAATTCTGAGAGCAATTTATACTTGAATGGTCTCTTAAAATGCATTTTAGGGAAGGAAAGCAAAAAATATTCATTTGATTAATTTAATTTCTAAAGGTTAAACTCCAAAAGAGTGAATACTTTTCCTCTACCAGATTGGCTCTTCTTTTTCTCTGGGCTGAACTTTTATATTCAAGAGCTCTCAAATATGTATCCTGCTGTAGCATAATGGGATATCATAAACTAGGTTACTAAGTATTTCTAGAAACCTTAGGAGAATATATTAATCTCTTAGCTGGTGGAGTCTCAAAGAAATGTATTACAAGCCTTTTACTATTACTGTTGTTTTAAATAACATTTTCCATCTTTTCTCTTAGAAGTAACTGTGCAAATGGTTATATTTTTAACATTTAATATTTATATGTTCTACCTAAGTTTAATGGGAGTTCTGGTGGCGTAGTGCATAAAGAATTTGACTGCTAACCAGAAGGCTGGCGGTTCAAACCCACCAGCCACTCCTTGGAAGGGAGGTTGGGCTATCTACTTCCATAGTGATATCTCCTCGGAAACTCAAAGAGAGGTCACTATGAGTTGAGTCTGACTGGATGACAAATAACAACAACAACATCGTTTTATGAAATGATAATGAATGTAGGATCTAAAACATGTGGGAGGCATATAATTCTTTAAAAGCTTTGTTTTGTAAATGTTTTAAAGTGTCAATTCCATGATGTTGTCCCAGTGTTTTTGCTGTCTGTGAAAACCAGAGTTAGAGCTTCATGGCTCCTCATTTTCCTAAATTCTAAACTGTCTGTTATAATTTTGTCTCATTTGAATATATTGCTCTTATAGAAGTAACAAGTCAGATATAATTTGAGTAAAAGAGAAAAGACGTCCTACTGGCTGCAGGAAAATTTTCAAAGTGGCAGAGAAAACAAAATGTTTTAGGCATGGAGCACACGGTGTTAGTGGGTGAATCAGATTAAATCAAGTGTCTTCATGTTCAAGCTCTTGAGAAACAAAAATGCTTTTTTAAAAAATTGAAGAATATAGAGTTTTAAATTTTTAATTCATAGAATCAGTTTAAAATAGGTTTTCTATTGGTGTAACACTCATATTCTTTTATTTCTCAATATTGTTGGCTAGGTTCATGGATTTAGTATTATCTCATGAATAGACACCAGTGACCTTTTATTATTAAAAAGTTGCTTCTACAGTAATTTGGATCCTTTGCTTTGGTTCATGATCTGTTCTGTATCATGGCAGCCAATTTGACTTCTTATGGCTGGTTTTCTGACCCACCTTGCCCAACTTCCATAGCCTCCCTTATCCTAGATCATTGGGGATGATGATGCCAGAGAGGTTATTCAAAAACATAAATATAATCCAGTTTCATCTTGCTTAAATTAATGACTTGAGTACAAAACTCTATTCATTAGATTGGCATTAACAACAATAACAAAAATTCACAATCTGTCCTCTGTCTACCACTCCAAATGTATAACTCTACTCCTGAACCACGTTTCCACCAATGAGACCAATTCACTATTCTCCAAACATCAAAGATTACAAAGTTCTTAGGAAACATCCCATTTCTATACATTTTCATTATGTACACCTTCGTCTGTGATTTATTTCCATTTTAACTCTATCACTTCATCTACTATGTTTTCTACCTGTATTGTTTTACCATTTATTCTCTATTTGGAAACAGTTTTTAGTTCTTCAAAACTTGACTGAGCTTTCTCTGGAAAGCTGTGATTGACATACTGAGATTCATTCACTTCAATCAACCTCTTTTAGTTCACCAAATCCTTACTGTCTAGCACATTGCCTGGCACATCCTAATTTCTTAATTAATGTTTATTTTATTGGATTTAAGGTGCAATGTCTTAAATCCTGAAAAATTCACCACCATTATAAAAATATTTTTAAGTAAAAAGGGTTCCATATATTGGAAAGAAAAATGTTAGTACATGAGTGTCCCAGTGTTTGCCTTAGTTCGAATATGAAAATACAAATTTTCAAAATATTTTATGAGTAATATTTTCTCAAGTGCTTCTGAAAATTTCCAAATTTAATTACTAATATTATACAATTTCCATGACAATTCATTATAGTTGCTGGAACCTACAGGAGTTTGCATATGTATTCCTTAAAGCAGGTTTCATGAAATATGACCAGTAGAATTTTAAAATGTATACATGTATACAGATGCACCATATGTGGGATTTTTGATTAAATAAATTAGCAAAAATTATTGAGTTTAGGAAGTTTCATAGGACTATTTATAAAAGTATGTTTCAGAATCTTATCTGAGCAAATATGTTCTGCAAAATTTTACCAGGAATGGGGATTATACAGGATGTATCTGAAATTGCTTACAATTGGTAGTAAGTAGCAGGGAGCTGGAAAACAAATTATGGATGACATTGAGAAGAATGGGAATTCCAGAACACGATTATGCTCATGAGGAACCTGTACATAAACCAGGAGGTTGTTGTTCAAAGGGAACAAGGGTATACTGCATAGATTAAAATCAAAAATGGAGTGAGTGAGGGTTGGATCTTTTCACCATACTTATTAAATCTATATGCTTAACAAATAATCTGAGAAGTTGGACTATATCTGAGAAGCAGACTTTGGCATCAGGATTGGAGGATGACTCTTAAACAACCTGCTATATACAGATGACACAACTTTGCTTGGTAAAAGTCAGGATGACATGGAGCACTTTCTGACGAAGACTAAAGATTACAGTCTGCAGTATGAATTACTTCTCAACATAAAGAAAAAAAAATCTTCGCAAATGGACCAATAAACAGCATCATGATAAATAGAGAAAGGATTGATATTGTCAACGATTTCATGGTTCCACAATCAACACCAATGGAAGCAACAATCAAGACATCAGACAATGTATTGCACTAGGCAAATCTGCTGTAAAGATCTCTTTAACGTGCTGAAGAGCAAAGATGTCTGTTTGAAGACTAAGGTGCACCTAACCAAAGCCATGGTATTTTCAATTGTCTCATATGCATTTAAGAGTTGGACAATGAATAGGGAAGACTAAGGAAGAGCTGATGTTTTTGAGCTGTGGTTTTAGAGAAGGCTGTTGTTCAAAGGGAACAAGGGTATACTGCATGGATTAAAATCAAGAATGGAGTGAGTGAGTGAGTGAGAAAATGGTATGAAAGTACCATGGACTGCCAGAAGAACTAACAAATCTGTCCTGGAAAAAGTGAAGCCAGAATGCTCCTTGGAAGCAAGAATGACTAGACTTCATTTCACCTACTTTGGTCATGTTGTCAGAAGGGACCATTCCCTGAAGAAGGATGTCATGCTCAGTAATGTGGAGGGTCAACTGAAAAGGGGAAGAGCCTCAACAAGATGGGTTGACACAGTGGCTGCCACGTTGAGCTCAGGTGTAGCAAGGATCGTGAGGCTGGCACAGGCCAGGGGAGTGTTTCATTCTGCTGTGCATAGGGTTGCTATGAGGTGAAGCCAACTTGACGACACCTAACTACAACAACAGCAGGTAACTGTATTAAAAAAATTAAAGTTTTATATTCTCACCAAAGTTGTTAGGATGTAGGCATGCCAAGGCTGGAATATTAGGGTCTAAAAGCAGGTCAAAATTTGATTCATACATTTTATTATGCTAACATTGTGTATTTCATCCTAAAAATCAACCCAATAACTTAAGATCGTGGGCTGCTAGAGCTCTAGCCATCATGTACAAGTTCTAAACAGAAAAATAAATATGGAAATAGCAAAATGAGTTTTGCTCCAAGCTCAGTTAGAGCCTTTTAGAGGCCTTTGCTGAAAGTATAACTTAAAATTAGACTTATATTTTATTGGTCTCCTCAGTTTGAAATTGAGGCTGAAAAATATAGAAATACAGGTTTTTTCTTTTCAAACCCACCAGCCACTCCTTGGAAGGAAGATGGGGCAATATACTTCCATAGTGATACTGCCTCAGAAACTATGAGTCGAGTCTGACTCGATGGCACATAAAAACAACAACACCACCCTTCATCCAAATAAAACTGAAAAAGAAAATGGTATGGGGTAAGTAACATAGATTTTTCAAACTACGAAATCTTATGTTCATGAAACATTAACATCTCTAGAAACATGCAGTCTTTACAACATAGTTTTGGAAACAGTGGTATGAACTCTTTAGGCATATTTTCCTAGTGTAACAACATAGAATTACACCAGGTATGAATTTCTGATTCCCATGGATTTGATCTTCTATTAGATCTAAACCTGCCTTTTTTAGTTCAGATAATTTTATTTGTTCTTTTCCTTTTGACTTTGTACATTTGTTGAAGAATTTTCTCTAGGATGATAATAATCCTTTCCCTTTGGAAATATTTTTCAGGAACTCATCATTTTTCTAAGAAAGAACCAAAATTTGGACATACCTGGAATTAAGCATGGGTCAGATATCTTCTCCTCTACATGATAGATTTAGGTACTTCTGCCCATCTTATTGCATAGATATAGTACATCTGTTGTCTCCTATGATATCCAGTAGGGGAAAAAAATGATGTATTTCAGCCACTGTATAGAGTCAATTTCTTCAAACAATGCAGATAAAAACTACCAATCACTTTGCCTCATGACTGATCCTACACAATCTCTGGGATACTACAGTTCTCCACCAAATGACAAAGCTGCCTGTTTCATAAGGAAAGGAACATCTGCAGCATAAACTGCATTAGAATACAGGCTGCAAAGTATGCAAAGCTCCTGGCTCTGCTGCCACCTAATTCTAGGGTTCAAAGTCTAGCCCAGACTTTGGATACAAGTGTTAAGCAAAGTACTTTACCTCTCAGACTGAATTTTCATATCTGAAAGAAATTTTAAAGCATTTTACAGAATAATTTTGATGTTTAGGAAAAAAAAAGGAAAGTATTGAGCATAGTTCTTGGAACATAGAGTCCATCCATAATTTTTTTCTTTTAATTTTTCTTTCTTATTCTCCTTTACCTGTTCCTCTTCCTCATTTTTCTCCTCTTCTTTTTATAATTATTATTAGTAGCAGTAGTAGTAGCAGTAGCAGTGGTACTAGTACTAATAGCATAGTTAGTAGGATTATAGTTAATTCTGTTCTCCATAAGTTGCTAGTCATAGGCATTTTCTTTTCTCTTTTGTTCTAGAAATCCATACATACACCTGAATTCTACTGTGTACATGTATGACTTATTTTGAAAATCCTCAAAGAGTCAATAGACTGCATACTGTGTCTTCAAAATAATTAGGGAAAAGAGCTAGATTGACTTCATAAAGGAAAAGAGACAGCATCTCTTCCATCTGACTGACTTTCTACAGTCTATAAATTCAAATATGATCTGGCTCCTACACAAATTGTTAAGTTCATACAATATCAATTTTTCTCTCACTTGCTATGTTCCTGGAACATTACTTTTCTCTCTGTTCTTGGAAAAACATCAAACTTACTCAACCCTCAGGATCTCCATCCTTGCAGTATTTTTTTTTTCCTCTCTCGACCTTCCTTTCTCCTCTTCCTCCACCCTATCATCCTTTCTTTCTCTCTCTCTCTCTCTCTCTCTCATTTTTTCCCTTCTCTTCTCCTTCTAGAATATTCATTTCCAAAACTCTACATGCCAGACCTTATTACAAATGCTATCACTTCAAAAACACTTTTCCATGATGCCTGACATATGGCAGCAAAAGACAGAATAGGTCAATAGAATCAAATACTCGTAAAAAATCAAATACTTCTGTTCAACAACTAACTTTATCAACAAAGTGAAAAGACAGCTTGCAGACTGGGAGAATATTTAATAAAACAATCAAGTAAAAAAAAAAAAATCCTGTACGTGACAACAAAAAGACAAACAACTCAACCAAAATAGGGTAAAGGATTTGAATATCCTTCAAACAGGATATTCAAATGGCCATCATATACATCAAAAGATGCTCAACATCATTAACAATTAGAAAGATGTAAATCAAAACCACAAGAGATATCACCTCACCCTATTATAATGACAATGATAAAATTAAAACAATAACAACAAACAAAAACAGAAAACAGCTGGTGATAGTGAGGTTGTGGAGAAATTAGAACACTCATCAATCGCTGATAAGAATGTAAAATAGTACAGGCATTTGCAAAACAATTCAGTGGTTTCTCAAAAAGTTAAACACAGAACTAACATATGACTAACAATCCTAATCCTAGGAATATACCCAGAAGAAGTGAAAGCAGAAACACAAAGAGAAACCTATACATTAATGTTCAATAAATGAATAGATAAACAAAATATGATAATGTATATACACACAATGGAATTCATACCACAAGACAAACGAACATTGAAAGCATCATGCTGAGCAAAATAAGTCTCAAAATGACAAAATTGTATGATCTCACTTATATGAAATAAGGAAATATTAAAAGTTGTTACAGGGGTGAGAGAGAAAAAAGGAAGTTTTTTGTTTAGGAGGCATTAACAAACCAAAACTAAACTCACTGCCTTTGAGTTGGTCCAGATTCTTAGCAACCCTTCCTTGGGTTTCCAAAGTGGTATCTCTACAGAAGTAGATGGCCCAGTCTTCCTTCTAAGGAGTGGCTGGTGGGCTTGACTGCCAGATTTCTAGTTAGCAGTCAGATGCCTTTGGTACTACACCACCAGAACATTGGATCTATGTTAATCGTGGTGGGAATATTTGGAAAAGAATAGCAGTAATGATTATACAACTTAAAGAATGTCAATGAATTATACATTTAGGCATTGTTGAATTGGAAAGTATTTATTGTGTATATTTTCACCACAATAAAAATAGACTCAATTATATATATATATATATATATATATATATATATGTATCAGTTAATGGTCTAAATTATTTATTTATAAATGTTTATTTATATGTATCTCAGTTAATGGTAGGAACTCTGGTGGTGTAGTGCTAAAGCATTTGACTGCTAACCAGAAGGCTGGTGGTTCAAACCTACCAGCCACTCCTTAGAAAGACGACTGGGAAATCTACTTCCTTAGAGTAACTGCCACGGAAACCCAAAGAAGGATCACTATGAGTTGAAACTGACTCGATGGCAGTGAGATGTTTTTTGTTTTTTTTTTCCCAGTTAATGGTAGACATACAGCAAAAAGAGGGAATTGACCAGTCATTGTCAATATTTCCAGTATCTAGAATGATACTAGTTACATGATACATAGAAGGTGCTCAATACATGAATAAATAAAGTAGTGATAAACATTTTTTGTGTTTTTAGGTGTCATCAAGTCAATTCTGACTCATAGCAACTGCAGGTCCAGCAAAATAAAACACTGACTGGCTCTGCACAAATCTCATAATCATTGTTACATTTGAGCCCATTTTTGCACCCACTGTGTCATTCAATCCATGAAACCCTCTAACTTACCAATGTACTTCTGTAGGGACTGGTCCCTCCTGATAACATGTTCAAAGTCCATGAGAAGTCTCACAATCCTTGCTTATAAGGAGTTATTGTGGTTTCTATTTGTTTAAGACCGATATCTTCATTGTTCTGGCAGTCCATAATATATTCAATATTCTTTGCCAACATCATTATCCAAATGAATCAATTCTTTGGTCTTCCTTATTCCTTGTTCAGCATTTTTATGCATATGAAGCTATTGAAAATACCATGGCTTTGGTCAGGCTCACCTTGGTCTTCAAGGTCATATCTTTGCTCTTTAATATTTTAACGAGATCTTTTGAAAAAGATTTATAGTACCAAAGGCACTTGACTGCTAACCAGAAGGCTGATGGTTCAAACCCACCAGCCAGTCCTCAGAAGGAAGGTTGGCAATCTACTTCCATAATGATACCTCCTCAGAAATCCAAGGAGGGATCACTATGAGTCAGGTCTGACTCAATGGCACATAACAACAACAACAATACCTTGTTTATTTTCTTGACTTCTGCTTCTATGGGAACTGATTGTGGAGCCAAGTAAAATGAAAATCTTGACAACATCAATAATTTCTCCATTTGTCAAGATATTGTTCATTGTTCCAGGTGTGAGGATCTTTGTTTTCTTTATGTTGAGATGTAAAAGCTATAGTCTTTGATCTTCATCAGTAAGTCCTTCAAGTCCTCTTCACTTTTAGCAAGGAAGATTGTGTTACCTGCTTATTGCAGGTTGTTAATGAGTCTTCCTCCCATCCAGATGATACATTGTTCTTCTTCATGTAGTCCAGTTTCTCAGATTAATAATTAATAATAATGTATATTTATTCAACATACATACTGAGTAAGTATGGTGAAAGAATAGAAACTTAAAAACACTAATTGTGATTATAAACCACACAGTGTCTCTTTGTCCTGTTCAAACAAAGCACCTCTTGGTCTCTGTACAAGTTCCTCATGCGCACAATTTAGTGTTCCAGAATTCCCATTCTTCACAATGTTATCCATAATTTATTATGATGCACACAGTAGAGTGCTTTTCATAGTCAACAAAACACAGGTAACTATCTTTCTGATAGTCTATTCTTTCATCCAAGATCCATCTGACATCAGCAATGATATCTTTCATTCCATATACTCTTCTGAATCCAGATTGAATTTTGGGCCATTCCTTGTTGATATACTATTGCAACTATTTTTAATTTATCTTTAGAATAATTTTACTTGCATGTGATATTAATGGTATTGTCTGATAATTTCCACATTCCCTTGCATCACCTATCTTTGATTGGGCAATAATAGGGATCTCTTACAATCGGTTGGCCAGGTGGCTGTCTGCTAAATGTATTGGCAAAGATGAATGGTCACTTCCAGCATTGCATCTATTTGTTGAAACATTTCAATTGGTACTTTGTCAATTCCTGGAGTCTTTTTTTTTTTTTTTCTCTTGCCAATGCCTTCAGTGCAGCTTAGAATTCTTTATTCAGTAACATCAACACTTATTCATATGCTACCTCCTGAAATGATTGAATATCAACCAATTCTTTTAGGTACAGTGACTCTGTATATTCTTTCCATCTTCTTTAGATGCTTCCTGTGCCATTCAGTATTTTCCCCATAGAAGTGTTCAATACTGAATCATGAGGCTTGAATTTCCCCTTCAGTTCTTTCAGCTTGGGAAATGCCAAACATATTCTTCCTTTTTGGTTTTCTATCTCTAGGTCCTTGCATATTTCATTATAATACTTTTTCTTCTTGAGCTACCATATGAAATATTTTTAGTTCTTTACTTCACTATTTATTCTGTTTGTTTTAGCTACTTCCTATTGAAGAGCAAGTTTCAGAGTTTCTTCTAACATTTGTTTTGGTATTTTTTTTCTGTCTGTTTAATTTTAATAACCTTTTCTTTTTTATGTGTGATTTTCTTTATGTTGTAATACAACTTGTTTGGTCTTTGGTCATCAATATTCAATGCATCAAATCTTTTCTTGAGATGGTCTCTAAATTCGAGTGGGATATACTTCGGCTGTACTTTGACTTCTATGGACTTATTTTAATTTTTGTCAGCTTCACCTTGAACTTTCATAGAAGCAATTGATGGTCTGTTTTACAATTCATTCTGGGTCTGGTTCTGACTCATGATATTGAGCTTTTTCATTGCCTCTTTTTACAGATGTAGTTGATTTCTGGGTGTTATATCTTGTGAATTTCACGTGAATAGTCACCATTTATATTGATGAAAAAGGCATTTCCAATGAGTAAGTTGTTGCTCTTGCAAAATTCTAACATGTAGTTTCTGAGATGGTTTTTATCACTAAGACCATAAATTCCAACTACAGAGTCTTCTTTTTTGCTTACAACTCACATTGCATTCACCTGTAATTATCAGTGTATCTTGATTGCATGTTTGATCAATTTCAGAGTGCAGAAGTTGTTAAAAGTCTTCAAATTCTTCTTTACCATTAATGATTGGTGCATAAATTTAAAGAGTAATCTTATTAACTGTTTTTCCTTGTAGGCATATGGATATTATCCTATAACTACACCAAAAAAAACAAACAAAATGTACTGCCATCGAATCAGTTACAACTCATAGCTATCCCCATAGAGTTCTCAAGGCTGTAAATAATTATGGAAGTAGATTGCCTCATCTTCCTTCCATGGAGCAGCTTATGGATTCAAACTACCTACTTTTTGGTTAGCTGCCCAATCCCTTAACCATAGCACCACCAGAGCTCCTATCTTATCATTAAAAATGCTGTGTTGCATAATAGATCTTGGAAGGTTGTTTTTAACAATGAATGTGATGTCATTATTCTTCAATTTGTCATTTCTTGAATACTTGAATACTTGCTTGGCATTTCAAAATGTCCAATATCAGTTCATTTCATCTCTCTGATGCCTAGGACATCAATATTTATACATCCCATTTCATATTTTAAGATTTCCAACTTTATTAGATTCATACTTTGTATAATCCTTGTTCTGATCATTAATGGATGTTTGCAGCTGTTTTTCCTTATTTGGGTCATGCCACATCAGCAAATGAAGGTCCTAAAAGTTTTACTCCATAACATCAGTAAGGCCTACTCTACTTTTAGGGGACAGCTCTTCCTCAGTCTTATTTTGAGTACTTTTCAATCTGAGGGGATCATCTCACAGCAATATAACAGACAATGTTATATTGGTAGCCAAAATATCTTCAATGGTGAATTTAGAAACACCAATGACATAGTGTCCAGCATCACTGTGACATGCAAGCCATAACAGTACAATAAACTCACAGATGAGTGGTGGTCGTGGAAGCTACATTGTAACATCATTGAATAAGGAAACTCAGATTTTCCTGCTCCATAACCTGCATTCTCCACTCAACTCCATCCCACCCCCATAAACATAGCCTTCTATGTAGTTGAAGCGGCTGCCACCCTTGCTCAGGCCTATTTCTTCAAGTGTAGCAGACAGGAGATTGTCAAACCATGCTTCCCCAGGAGAGTGAAGGACTAGAAATTCTCTGAAGCACTTAAAAATATTAAACCCAGCAGGAGAAGTTAAAGAACTATTGCACTGAGAAAATTCCCTCCTGTGAACCACTATTGTTGGCATTTGTAATAATCAGAATGTCCCTAATCAACATGGCTTCTCCAGTTTGGAGTTGGGAATCTATTCCTCATAATTTGTGATGCAGAAGGTGTCTATGTTTATTAGGTCAAGATTAAAGCAGAAGCTGACCTGAGTATCAAGCTTTCACAATTATTTAGTAAAGTGTTTTCTCTTATCCATAAAGAAGGATGGGCTGATGTATAGGAGAAAAATTTTCTTTCATAATTACTGAAATAGTATAAATAGCCATTGGTGTTCAACATAGAAATAGAGTAGGGGAGGAGAGGCATAAACAGTTTCCAAACTGCACCTTTAGCTTATTTTTACCTATGAATAGAAGAAATTGTGCATTCAAACTGACTAACCACAGTGTTCCTATTACTTGAATCTTTCTGTACCCTTGACTGTAGAGTGTGATCCTTAAGATAGGGTTATCTACAAATTTATCAGTATTACTTACACCATACACATTGGCATTTTCCTAAGAAATCATCTTGGATTCATCCTTAACTCAGAGGTTGTACAGAACGTTCAAATGACGTGTGTTCCTCATTCACATCATTTACATGGTTGTTTTGTAAATTGTCAAGAGATGCTGACATAGTAGCATTCTCTAATGGAAAAGATTGTAATGTCAGTGTTTCCAGTAACAGCCAGCCACTCCTCAGAAGGAAGGTTGGACAATCTACTTCCTTAGTGATACTGCCTTGTAAACCAAAGGAGGGCTCGCTATGAGTTGGGTACGACTCGATGGCACATAACTACGACAACAACAACCAATAACAGCAACTACAATGTTACTTCATTTGGATTAGTAATTTGAGGAAGAAACATTAGCCTTAAAATATAGATTTAGAAACTATATTCAGTTTTATTATAATAATGATAATAATAACATTAATAATCATGTAAATAATATTAATAATTTAATTTTAATAAAGGTTGGGCAATCTACTTCCATAGGGATACCCCCTCAGAATCCCAAGGAGGGGTCGCTAGGAGTCAGGTCTGATTCAATGGCATATAACAACAGCAGGCACTGTGGTAAGCACTTTAAGTTATCTAACTTAGGATTCCTGAGTAAACATCTGAAATGGTTATTATCTCTAATTTTCAGGTGAAAAGTTTATGATGTATAGAGTTCTGATGATGTAGTTGTTAAGGCATTTTGCTGCTAACCAAAAAGTTTGTGGTTTAAAGCCACCAACTGCACCATGGAAAAAAAGATGGGGGCAGTCTGCTTCCATAAAGATTTACAGCCTTGGAAACTCAACAGGGGTAACTATGAGTTGGAATTGACTCAATGGCAGTGAGTTTGAGTTTGTTATAGCAGGTTAAGGAACTTGTGTCATGCAACTGCTTTGGTATACTTCCTGTTTCTTACTAGCCATTCATTCGCATTAATACATGCACAAGTTTTTTTTTTTTTTTTTAGTTTTAATGGTGGTGCAATAGTTAAGAGCTCAGCTTCTAAGGAAAAGGTTGGTTGTTAAAAATCCATCCAGCAGCTCCATGGGAAAAAGAGCTGGTGATCTGGTTCCATAAAGATTATAGCCTAGAAAATCCTCTGTCATATGGGGTCACTATGAGTCAAAAATCAACTTGCTGGCACCCTAACAGCAACATGTGTCATGTGCTAGGACTAGTCATGGTCTCTATCCTCATGGAATTAACAACCTAGAAATTAGAAGAGATAGAATTAGTTAGTTCTGGTCTTTGCACTGTGCTGAATTATCTCCTAATGAATTGAAAGGGGAGTAGTAGCTATTATTCTCCAAATTAGGTAATTGAATGTGAATTTTCCATTTTAACAATTGTGGCAAGATTTGCCCCAAAGTTCTCACATCCTCTGCCTATGTGGTATTCAAGATGATGAGGAGTTGACTCAAGATAACTGGTTCATACCTTGAAATGGACATTTATTTCACCAAGATTGTTTTGGACAAAGCTTCACTCAAGACTGGATAGCTAGTGCTTGTCTCCAGTCTCTGCCTTTCTTTGATCTCAAGGCACTGAAAGAAAATTCTCCTCCCTATAACAAATTTGGAGACTGTTTCATGACATACCTAACAGAACCATATTTAATGAATATCAAATTAATCTTCACTTATCTGCTCTTCAGTAATGGAAATATGATTATTATGGTAAGCAATTTTTGTTGTTAGCTACCATGGAGACAACTCCAAATCATGATAAACTTATGTACAAGACAAAGAAATGTCCAGTCCTGTGTCATTTTCAGAATCATAGGTATGGTGCAGTCATCTTTGTGGCTACTGTATCAATCCATCTCACCAAGGGTCTCCCATGGCCTCATTGGCCCTCTCCTTCACGAGGCATGATGTTCTCTTCTGGCAATTGATACTTTCTGATGAGATTTCCTTGACAAACAGGTTGGACAGTGTTGTTTTTTGATCCATAAGGTTTTCTTTGGCTAACTTTCAGAAGTAGTTCACCAGGCCTTTCTTCCTATTCTGTCTTAGGCTGGAAGTTATGCTGAAATCTTTCTATCATGGATGGCTCTTATGGTCTTTGAAATACTAGTGGCATAGCTTCCAGAATCATGGCAATAAACAAATTATCACAATATGACAAGCTTATGAGTGGGTAATGAAATAAGAAATGCTACCACCACTCAGTATAAAAAACGTAATAATCATTGTATTACATTTAGATTAAATTATGGGATACTTTCATAAAATCTTTTAACCATATTTATCAATGATTAGACATAGTATTTTCCATCTTTATTAAGAAAGCAGTGCTTTCAACTCATGGAAAACATATGTCCAAAATATACATTTATATATGGAAGAATAGTCTTTCTACATACAATGATGCAAAGAGAAGTTAAGCATTTCTTTTCCCCATGAATTTACTATTTGCTTATGTTTCCTGAACTGATGATGGTATGTTTTATGGAGACGAAAACAAAGAAGTTAGTGTTCTGGTTACCTAGAACATTCTGACAGGAATATACCACAAATGGGATGGTCTTAACAAACAGGAGTTTGTTCTTACAATTTGGAGACTTTTAAGTCCAAGTTCAAAGTGCCAGTCTATAAGGGCTGGATAAAATCACCTCAACTTTGGTGTTCAACTTTGCCTCCTGCTCCCGGCCCAATGGAGCTAGAGGCTTTTCTTCACCCAGACAGCTATAGGCTGCTGAAACTGACAAGCTCAAGGTTGACAAGTGAAAAGGCACAGTCCTGATGTTACGAAACCACACGGCAGGCCATTGAAAATCCATTGAAAAGTCCAAGTCCATTGAAAAGTTCCAAGTCCATTGAAAGTTCCAAGGTCGGCAGAGCATAGCAGGCTGCTGAACAGTGACATGGCCACATGCAGGGTTCAAGTGTGCCATAAGCTGGAAACCATTCCCAAAGCTCTTTCTTATATAAGGGAAGAAGTCTCCATCTCTAAAGTAGCTATCAGCTGCTTGTGGTAGATTCCACCATGGAGTTAATTGCCAGCTACCCAGCCACTCAACCAGGCCCAGCCAAGTTGACACATAAACTTAACCAACACAGTTGGGAATGTATAAATTTATTCCTAATTTTCAAAATTTCTATAATTACTGAGTCCGTGTGGGACAAAATGGTTGCTAATGAGAGAGAAGAGTGTGCTTGATAGGGTTTTGAAATGGTTTACTTGTGTAACATTTGTACAAAACCAAAAAGTCAAATATGTACAGGGGAGAAGGAGGAATTCATTTAACAATTGGTCTATGAGAATTTCGTGACTGGTGTAGAGTTCCAAAAAGTCTGTTCCCAGGGAGCTAAAAGAAGAACCTTGGTCCCCATCAGTATGATATTAACGTACTTAAATATATGCTCCCTAGGGGATTTTTCAGGCACAAAAATGATTTCTGAAAAAAAAAAGAAATGGCTCTAAGTCTCTATACTAGTAGTGCTGCAAAAATGATGTGATATTTATAGTATGCACCAGAGAGTCTTTCTTACTCAGCCATATCTCTTCAGTTGATTGACACTCTTTTTTTTTTCATTTGTTGTCAAGTTTACAGTAGACTCATAAGCATGTTATTTGGAGCAATGACTAAGATTCTGAAATAAGTATCTTATTTCTGAAGAGAAGTGTTACTCATGGAAGACTATTTAATTAGGGAGACAAATAAAGTGAATATGAGCACTAGCACTATGATGCCACTTCCTCCTTAACTCTTAAAGCAAGTGAATGAAATCTCAGCAAAATTGAGAAGCAAACTCTCCCTGGGTGACAATTACAAAAACAAACTTGTTTTTGTAAACCTGGAATTCAGATTTCTGAGGTTTTAAGTGAATTCCAAGTGTCATTGATTCATTTCTTCCATATCCAGAAAACTAAGTCCCATTCTTTTCTTTTTCTTTTTGTTATTATTTTATAAAATATTTTGTGCAAAAGACACACTCTCTTAAAAAAAATTATACTGTTCGGAAAGAAAAAGTAAAAAGTAACCAACTTCTCAATTCCCACTCCCATTCCAAAAGAATAATCCCCATTGAAAGTATTACATGTCTCAAATGAGTATTATTTCAGATGTGTATTTTTACTTGCATGGTATATTCATTTTTCAGGACAGTAACCATACTAGTTAAATGTTTGCTTGCTGACTCAGCAGTGGTTCTGTGTTGTCCTCAAAACCATTGCTATATTTGTGACCACTGTTGCAACCACAGTATCAATCCATCTTGTTGAGGATCTTCCTCCTCTTTTCTGACCCTCTATTTTACCAAGTATGATGTCCATCATAGTGCATCCTGATAACATGTCAATTCTACAAGACGTGAAGTCTTATCATTCTGGCTTCTCAGGAGCATTCTGGTTGTACTTTTTCCTATAGATAGATTTGTTAGCTCTTCTGGCAGTTCATGTTCTTCACCAATACCATAAGTGAAGTGCATCAATTTTTCTTTGGTTTTCCTCATTCACTGCCCAGCTTTCCCATGTGTATTTTTTTAATCTGATAGAACTATATCTATTCCTGGACATATTTTTTCCAAAAAAAAATAGATTTTTGTTCACATTTACTTTTTTGGAAGAACTATTTAATCATTTTCCAGTTCTAAGAATGATTAGATTATTAAGAATTTTTTTTAAAGAAATAAATCCTGAAAACCACAAGGCAATAAATATGATACATATTAATTCTGAAAATCCTGATGAAAAATTAAAATTTGTATGTTTTCATTTTTGTTATTTATTACACCGTGCTGTTAATTGTGGGAAACTCAAATTTGGATTTGGATTGAGAAACTAAATAAAATTAAAGATCTATCTATACAAAGGGTCGTATTGAGATTTTTTTTTATATAAAAATAGGATGATCAAAAGACTTTGTATATTGTCAAGGAGTCATGTTCTACATCTTATATGTATATTTTTTCCTGTGGTATTTAGGGTACTGACCTCTGTAGACTGTGCTTCCCTTTATTTCTGAATTAATATGTTTCAGAAGAGAAGGATATTTAGGAACTTTAGAGTAAATAAAATTTCCAAAGGGAAAAAAATAATGATAAAGTTTGAGACCCAATTTTAAATCTTACACTTTCTCTACCTATACCTGTGCATTGTAGTACAGGAGCTACAATAAGGTTTAAACAAATTTAATCCTAAAATGTTCTGGGTTTTTTTTTGTTTTGTTTTTTTTTCCTTTCTCACATTTTTCTTGTGCTTCATAAGCTCTTATCAAGGGATGTATTAGCTCATCTTCTGTTTTAATTTTTTGTTTTGCTGTCATTCTTATAAATTGCTCAGAAGCCAATTGCAGATTGATTTTAGGAAATATAATTGAGGTAGCCATATTCATAATAGATTTTCTTTTTCCTGATTTATGGTCCTTCCATAAGCATTTCTATGGGAGAAGATGCTGCTCTGTCTCAGAAGAGGGCTTGTGTTTGAGCCCTCCTTGAGCCTTTGACAAAGGCTTTCTGAACCTTGACTGACCTTCCCCAACCATGTTCCTTCAATGCCATGGGGCAATTCTACTGAATTTGCTGACTTGCTTGGGAGCCTGACAAAGATTTCTCCAGGCGTTGAAATCATGATTTAAACATATGGCTGTCAGACTAACTTAGGAGAGCTCAATCCATGAAATAGCTAGTTTTCCTAGAGCTATGAAGTGTTTCAAGGTCACACTAAGTATTTTAACATGGTTCACATAGCTAGTAATGAAGATTATCAGTCTAGTTAAGCTGTTTTCAGGCACTGTTTTTGAGTTCTAGCTTTATTCTAATTTCACTGTTTAGAGAAAGTATAAATGCTATTTTAATTCAAATTACCCTATATAAAGAATTGCAAAAAATAAGTTTTGCTTGATTTTCAATTTAATAATAGTTCATAATTGTTTTAATTTTGATTTCAGAACTTTGATAATATTCACTTGGTTCATCATGGGATGAATTTGCCTGCTAAAATATAATACACAAATGAAAATAAGTAAATAAAATAAAAAATAAACCAACCTCCCAAAGCATGGTATACAGTGAATCTCCACAAGACTTTCCCTGATTCTTTCCCCATCTAATAAAAGACACTTTTCAATTTCAAAATTTGCTGAATCCATATTGATTTGGCATCCAAAATATGCTGAATGAATTGTCTTTCAATGTTTCCTTCTGAAGATTGTAAACTGCTTGCTGCCCCAGCAACATCTACAATTGTCAATGAAAGAATCGGACATGGATAGAACAGATAGTTTTCTATAGCCTCTTATTTATTCATTATTTGTTTTCCTTTATTTTGTGTTCCATTTTCTCTGATTTCCGTATTAGGGTATCTTATGTTTTCTCTAAACCTACATTATATCATTGGTGATAATTGAACAGAAGTTACTAGAAAGAGAATTCACTTCCTGTTGTGGGGTTATGGATAAGTTTTGCAGTAGCTTCAGCTTTGAGCATTTTATACCTTATGTTTTACCACCTGCTGAGTCAAATTTCTCTGAAACTAAGAATTCACTTTTCTTGCCATGACCAATGCTTTCCTGATTCAAGCTACAACAGTATGATCACACACACACACACACACACACATACAAACAAATAAACATCACAACAAACAGTCTAGTATTTTATGTTTTTTGGCTGAATGAATTAGTTCAACTGGAAGTGTCAATTGAATGGGCACCAAACAAACAAACAAACAACTCACAGCCAGAGTTCCTATCGACACCCATTGTGTTACAAAGTGGTAAATCTTGGCCCATCTTCATTCTACAGAACAGCTAGTGGGTTTGAACAGCAACCTTCTGGTTAGCAGTTAAATACCTTAGGCATGACACCACTATAGCCATGTACAAAAGCTTAGTTTAATTTCAGTGCCTAAAGATCTAAGAAATGTCCTAAAAATATTAAATGACATAACAGACTGTTAAATTATAAAGATTTTATTCATAATAACCTTAGGTACTCATTGTGAATTTTTAAGTTCCCTAATCACTTTGTTCGGGAGCTCTGGTAGCATAGTGCCTAAGGCACTTGACTGCTAACTAGAAGCTGGCAGTTCAAACCCACCAGCCACTCCTTGGAAGGAAGATGGGGCAATCTACTTCCGTAGTGATACTGCCTCAGAAACCCAAGGAGGGGTTGCTATGAGTCGGGTCAGACTCAATGGCACATAACAATAACAACAACGACAACAATAATCACTTTGTGCTGTGTTCCTTAATCACAGGGAGCTGTGGTCCCTAAGGTGGCATTATTCAAACCACCAGCCACTCCTCGGAAGGAAGATAGGGCAACCTATTTCGATAGAGATACCACCTCAGAAACCCAAGTAGGGGTCACTATGAGTCGAATCCACTTTACCACAGTGAGGTTTTTTTTTTTTTTTCCTTCGGTTAATCATTTTGCATGTGTTAAACAGGCTCTGGTAACTTAATTGGTTAAGCATTCTGCAGCTACTAACCAAAACGTTGGCCATTTGGATCCATCTAGATACTTCTCAGAAGAAAGATCTGGTCATCTACTTCTGAAAAATCACAATCACTGAAAACTATATACAAAGAAATTCTGTTCTAACACTCATTGTGTGGGTCACTATAAATCAGAATTGGCTCAATAGCAACTGGTTATTTTAGGTTTTGTTTGCATGTATTATCTTATAAATATTCCATATTAAGTGAAAATATTAATTCTTTGTACAAATAAAAAAAATGAAGTTCAGAGAAGTTAAGTGGTCAAGTAGTAACTGACAAAAAAAGAAACAAAATGCCTGACTCCAAATTGCACTTTCTGAAATATTACATTTTACTACTTCCTTAAACTAAACTTAAAATAATAATAATAACAATAAATACATTTCATTGTTGCAGTTATTAGGGAACTTAAAAATGATTTTAAAATAATTTCAGTGATCAGAAATAATTTCATGTTTTCAAATTTGTGCTCTTATTTTTTATTCATGTCTCTGTACAAGAAATCCTAAAGCAGAAAAACCAAACTCACTGCCATCAAGTCAATAGCGACTCACAGCAACCTCTCCTTGGGCTTCCAAAGCGATATCACTATGGAGGTAGATTGCCCCGTCTTCCTTCCTAGGAGTGGCTGGTGGGTAGTGTGAATGCATGAGCTCTTGGTTAATAACAGAAGGGTAGGTGTTTAGGAGCCACCCAGAGGACCCCTGGAACAAAGGCCAGACAATCTTCTTTTGAAATGTAACAGCCTTGAAAACTATATAGAGTGCAGTACTACTCTGCAGTACATAGGGTTAGCATGGGTTGAAATCAGCCTTAGAATTGATTTCATTTTGATTTGATCTCTGTACAGATTCATTAATCTTTCTAAACTTTAGTTGATCTATGTGTAAACAACACCATTCTGGGATGTCTTTGCAAAGATTATGTGGGGAAAACCCTAGTAGTGTTTGGTACTTTATATCTACTTGATAATCTCTTTTATGAAAAAGGGTGTGTAATTTAAAAACAATTGCAGCACTACATCAAGAGTGAAAAGTCAGAAGTTCAAATTAGTTTCAGAAGAGGTTGTGGAACAAGGGATATATCATTGCTTACGTTAGATGGACAGTGTCTCAAAACAAGAGAATACCAGAAAGAGATTTATCTCTGTTTTATTGACTATGCAAAGGCATTCAAATGTGTGGATCATAACAAATTATGCGTCACATTGGGAAGAATATGAATTCCAAAACATTTAATTGTGCTGATGAGGAACCAAGTTGTTGTTGTTGTTGTTGTTGTTATGTGCCATCAAGTTGGACCCAACTCACAGCGATCCCTCCTTGGATTTCTGAGGCAGTATCACTACAGAAGTAGATTGCCCAACCTGCCTTCCGAGGAGTGGCTGGTGGGTTTGAACCACCAGCCTTCTGGTTAGCAGTCAACTTACTTAGGTACTATTCTACCAGAGCTCCTGAGGAACCAAGAGGCAGTGATTTAAACGGAACAACAAAATATTGCATGGTTTCAAATCAGAAAATGTGTGCAAAAAGAGTTGTATCCTTTCACCATACTGATTCTAGCTATATGCTGAGCAAATAATCTGAGAAGCTGGACTATATGAAGAATAATTTGGCATCAGGACTGAAGGAAGACTCATTCATGATTTGTGATATACTGATGACACAGCCTTGCTTGTTGAAAATGAAGACTTGAAGCACTTATTGATGAAGATCAAAGACGACAGCCTTCAATAGGGAATGGCCTCTCAAAACGTAGAAAACAAAAACCTTCAGAACTGGCCCAATAAAGAACATGCTGATAAATATAAAAATATTGAAGCTTTCAAGGATTTCATTTTACTTGTGTACACAATCAACACCCATAGAAGCAGCAATCGGGAAATCAAATGAAGTTTGCATTGGGAAGATCTGCACAAATGACCACTTTAAAGTGTTAAAAAGCAAAGATGTCACTTTGAGGACTAAACTGTGCCTGAGCCAAGCTTTGGTATTTTCACTTTGCCTCATATGCATGTGAAAGCTGGACAATGAATCAGGGAGACCACAGAATTGATGCATTTGAATTATGGTGTTGGCTAAGAATATTGAATATACCTTGGACTGCCAAAAGAACAAACAAATCTATCTTGGAAGAAATAAAGCCCGAATGCTCCTTAGAAACAGGGATGAGGAGACTCTGTCTCATTTACTTTGGACATCAAGAAGAACCAACTGAACCTACCACCAATGAGTTGATTCCAACTCATAGCAACACTAAAGAACAGAGTAGAACTGTCCCATAGGGTTTCCCACACTGTAAATGTTTACAGAAGTAGACTGCCTTGTCCTTCTCCTACAGAGCAGTTGATGGGCTAGAACTGCTGACCTTTTAGTTAGCAGCTGAATACCTTAACTGCTGTACCACCAGAGATCCTTCAGGCAGGACTAGTCCCAGGAAAAGAACAGACATTACATTTGGCAAAATAGAGGATCAGCAAAAAAGACAAAGGCCTTCAACTAGATGGATTGACACAGTGGCTGCAGCAATTGGCTTAAACACAGCAGTAATTGTGAGGATGGCACAGGACCAGGAAATGTTTCTTTTATATATAGGGTCATACTAGTCAGAACTGACTCAAGCGTACCAAATAACAGCCTACAAATTCAGAATTCATTCTCCCATCTCTTTAGATGAAATTTAAGAATAGTCTGCATTGTTTTGTGATTCTAACACTGTATATGAGTAATGACAGATAGTAAACACCTTAAGATGCTTTAAAAATTTTGCTTTACATCTTTCATTTTGTGCTGGAATTTTTGTAAGTTGTAGAAGTATGGGATAAGTAAATGTATCTGCCTTTGCTATCATGATTCTTTCCATTAGGTGGGCCTTGATCTATAAGATTTCTGATGTTGTATCTCTTTACTTGCCCAGAGTAGTGGTATCTGGGCTGAATCTTGCAATCTCATGAGGGATAGTTAACATTTCTGAGACTTGAAAGGGTTTATCATTGCTTTAAATAAAATTACTAAAAAATGATTACCATTCCTCTTGGAAATTCTTTGGTACCCCTTCCAAGCTGGTATATGTTAAAATTGATGTTGGGAAAAATCTTCGTGAGTGTTATAAGCAAAATTGAAAATGAGTGGAGAGATTTTTTTTGTTGTTTATTGAATCATCATAAATTATAATAAAATAAAAATCTAATTGGTTCCATTACCTTCAATTATTGCGAGGGCATTAGTTACATTTGAATATATTTATGAACTATCAGAATGAAAATGCAAACTCTTTAATTTCATCACTAACAAAATGATTATAAACATCAAGAACTGGAAGCTATTGGACAGATGGGGCATTAGTGTCTTAATTCTTGATCTTTTTTCTAGTAAATCCCTACATTTCATATCCTTTCCACAAATCCTATGGCCATTCAGAGCACTATAAATGATTTTAAAAACTTACAAATGTTTATGTACGTTTTCTCATTTCAAACAAATGTCCTCTGCAACAGGATAACAAGGCTACGTTAAAATCTTGAAATATTTTAAACTGATGAGATCCTGCATCAACTCAATGCAGTCTTGGTACCAATATGTCTATATTTTATTATTTGTAATAAGTAATGGGTCTAAACTGATCTCTTGATTCAGATTGTTTTCTTTTTGCACACTAAATACTTAATAATTATTACTGATTAAATATCTAGTCATATTGTTCAATTTAACAAAGAAAATGGAGTGCATTTATATGCTCAGTGTCTAAAGGAAATGACACATAGACTATATAACACGCATAATACACACACATACACATACACACATACACCTAAATGACACACTTTAAGTTTACTAAAGGAAGCACATATTCATCATGAATGCCTTAATTTTGATATAAAATATAAAATTTATATTTTCTGAATCCAGTCAGATAGGATATAATATCCTTTAAACACTTAAGCTAGAAAAGTGGTATCATTTTAAGAAATCATGTTTATTTTTTTAAATTCTGTCCTGATTTACATTGCTGACCTCAATTTGACAACGGAATCTAGAGTCCAAAAAATCTTTCTTCAAAGCTTTGAAAATTAACTATATTTTATTTGAATTTTGAAAATAAATAATTATTTTCATCTGTCAGCTTATTTTTTTCCCCCTTTAACCCTGAATAATCCATATTTTTCCTGCCTGATTGATGTATTTGACATCTGTGAAAATAAAAGACTTTGGAAGCAAATGGGTGAATCTAGGTTACACATGAGTTGCTAATGAACTGAAACTGAGGAAAATTGGATAGCGCCCTACTTACATGACTAGTTAATATTATAGTTTGTTTCCCACATCTCTAAATTTTCTCTAGTGGACATTGATTGGGCTCTTTTAAAATATAATGGAAATATAGTGTTGTATTACATACCTTCATGGTATCCAACAACTGACTGGAGTAGCTGTAGTTGGCATGTCCACTGGGTCAGCTTTACATTGGATCATGTGTTCTCAAATCTTCCTATTTGGGATGTGTGAAAACACTCAGTGCCTAAGAGAAATATAGTGAAGATCATTGTTTTTGTCAAGATGCCATTGAAATAAGAAAATTGGCCTAGGATTAAGGTGACATGGGATTTAGCTTGTTGCACTATCTTTTCTGATAACTGAAAATTTTACGTTTCAGTTATATCTTATGCAAAATATGGATGATGCCATCAATATTATGAGGTATGTGAACATGCTTTAAGAATACACTAAAATACTGGGAAAAGAATATATTTGTGGTAAAAGAGACATTTTACTGGATGAATGTCAGATGTTGTGAAAGAGGGCTATGCAATTCACAGTTGTTTTCCTATATATTCCCACAACCAGTTCGTGAGAGTTATTACCTCATTTTAACACTTCAGAATATGAGTTTAACAAAAGTTGATCAGCTTACTCATGGCTACACTGTTATTAAGTTTCAGTGGTATCAGGTATATATAGCCATCTATGATCATTCACTGTGTTATGCTAAAGGTTCCACATCTGCAAAGATCATGGGAAAAAATCGCATGATCTTTGTCATCTGTTAAAGTGATTTGGACAATCTCTAAATCCTTTTAGAGTGTCAAAATCATATATGAGAAAATTTTATTTCCATTTTTGCTTTGATTATACTTACAATGGTTTACAGGATGGCAAAAGGATCTATATTAATTAATTAATATTTCTTTTATTTTTCCCATCTGAGCTATTACATTATTTCAATACTACCTATAAAAGAAGATGTTTCCCTCTGGTTAAACCAATGTAAATCATTAACCAAAATGGTCTGCATTATAATCAGGTAAATTAGAACAATGGGGCTGCTTTAATGAGTGTAATGAAAATATTCTATGTAAATTTTCATCCATGTGTACAAATACTTAAGTTCATATTTAAATTCAACCTATACCTTTAGTTTATATATTGGTAATTATATTTCATAATATGTTAACATTAAAATATATCTCCAGCATATATGAGGAGCTCTGAAGGCACAGTGGTTAAAGTATTCATCTGTTAATCATAAAGTTGGCAGTTCAAACCCACCAGGCAACCTGAAGCAGAAAGATGAGACAGTTTGCTTCTGTAGAGATTTACAGCTTTGGAAACCCTATGGAGTTGTTCTCCTTTGTACCAATTGGTCACTATGAGTCAGAATCGACTCACAGACTGGGTTGGTATATGTGAGAAATACAGATACATTTTAAAAGTCTGCTCTATTCTAGGTCTCCACTGATGCTTATTTGCTATTTTATCATTTTTGTTTTTCTCCTCCCTTACCCCAAATTATTTTGTAAATGATGAAAGCCACATTGAATAAATGAGAACCCTCTTGCTATTTTTTCCTCATTTGGTTCACATTTAGTTGGAGAAAGTAAAAACATTTCTTTTTCATTCTGTTGAATAGAATCAGTAATACTTCTTCAATTAGGTCAGGGCTTCCTGCCATTTAAAATTGACAGAAAAAGCAAAATGTACCAGGCTGCAACACTGGAGATAGCGTTATTAGGTCTCCCCAGGAACCCTGGTCCTCAGTTTGACCTCAGATATCTTCTGCCAAGGAGTAGTGAGTGTTAGGAGGGTCTTGGATACCGGCCTTAAAAAACAAGAGGGAAATAACAGAAACTGTGAAATACAAGAGTGGTCTTGATACTGCCTTGTCGTTTGAATCAGTTTTTCATCAAAGGAATGATCTAGCTGTGAAAAACAATTAAAAAAATACATTCAGAAATTGGTTTTATGTGAGTGATAGGAAGATGATCAATCATGGATATAAAATGTATGCAATTGATCTAAACTTGAGATACACCTTCCTAGTAAGGAAATAGAGTAACATAGAAGTGTGATTAAGAGAATAAGCTTTGAAAGCAGAAGATTTGTTTTTTCATTCTAGTGCTGACATTCAGTAGCTATGATCTTTGGCAACTCTCTTGATGTGTCTAAGTCAAAATTTATGTATTGATTGTAAAACAGAAATTAAGACTATATCTCACATAGACTTGTTTGAGAACTCAGTTGAATTATTTATGCAAATAAATTAGTACATTGTTTGGCACCAAGTGAACACTTTATGAATATGGTTATTGTTATTTCACTATTTAAATAACTTAGTTCAAACAAGTGCAGATACATTTTGAAGTGATTTATTACTTTGGGTAAAAGGAAATATTAGGAATGTCATCAATTATCTGAAGATTCCTTGGAACAAAACAATCACAAACAAATTACTTTCTTGCCATTAATTTCTCATATTTTATTCTCTGGTTTTATGTGTAATAATACCTCAGTTGGGAAATCATAAATGTCCCCTTAATATAGAGTTGCAGTTATTGTTTTTGGATTTCAAAAATTACCAATATTTTAAACACCCACACTTTATTTATTGAGAACAGAGGTGCTCCAAAGCAATGAAAATATGTGTATGTCATCTAAGGTGAAATCCATAAAGAATCATCAGGTAAACATAATTTGTGAGTTGTTTTAAAGATGGAATCATAGTATAGGCATTTTTATACACTCACTACAATTTCACCATAAACAGAATTTTATTTCTAAATATGTATTTTAAAATGTATGGAAATGTTATGCAATCGTATCCTGCTCATAGTCATATAGCACTTTTAGTCTGAAGCAGGTATGTTTATCATTGTTCACAGACACCACTGTTGAGATGATACCATTTAGGGGGCTGGGTGTGCAAAAACATAATCAGTAGAGTGATTTTTTTTGCATGTCCTTAGGTATAGCATACAAAGATATTCTCAATTTAAAGAGGAAAGTAAAATGAGTATAACAATTTATCCAGGGAAAGAAAGGTCTAATATATCACATTTTTATGTCTATTGGTCATTGTTGGAAATAAACAAACCAATGATATATAAATATCAGTTAGAAAATAAGGTTTGAAATCATTAACCCAGACTTTCAAAACCTTATTAAGGACAAATTCTATCTCAAAATTACTATAGATAAATAAATAAATAAAACATGTTTAGTAATATCACATAAGGAAGTTGTGATGTCCTTTTGATGAATATCTGTGAGAATATATTGAGGTTTGTTGTGTCTGATGAGAGTAGGTTACTACTGACCACAAACAAATATATGAGTGAGACGATCTTCAACTCTCCCTTCTAAAATTTTATTTCTAGAATAATTCCCCAATAACACTTGACTTCAAAATTCAGACTTTAACCATTCCCAACTCTTTATGTGGTCTTCAATTTTATATTCCTTACCATTTCAGTCATCTGTCTTAAGTTTTAATCATGTATGCTGGTTACAAGGGAGCATGAGGTCAAGGAGCACCTGAAGAATCAAAAATGCCATGTGGTATGAGCTGGTCATTTAGAGTTTTTCTTCACCTGACCAGGTTCCTCCCCTTTCCGAAGTGTCTTCTTTGCTAGATATCGGCTTGAGATAAATGACCAGAGAGTTCACCAACATTCCGATCCTATTATATGGAGCATCTCATCTTTTCAGCATCTCCTGCTGAGTCTGGGAAATGGTACTGAAGGGACAGTTCCCAGTGTTTTAAGTGGTTTCAGTAAGCGCTCCCAGAAGCTAGCACCCATCCTCTCTCTGCTACAAACACCCATTCACAAAATCAGAGGATGGAACTACAGTCAGCCTTAATTCCTTGGGAATTTAGTTAGACTGATGTTGAAACACACCCACCTTCCTAAGCGTATAATTATTTGTGGGTGGAGGGCTACCAGGGAGGGTAATACAAGAGAATAGGGGGGAGGGGAAAAAACAAAGTAAAAGAAGATTTTGTCCTGACTTATAAAAATATTTTCATCATCTTCCCCCCTCTCATTTTCCTACTCCGGAGAATGACGGAGTTCAAGGCAAGGTAATGATTCAGGAAATGGAGATAGGATTCTTCAACCTAGAAATGATCAGAGCAATTTATTTAAAGTTAAATACTCCTCTTCCTAGGAACCTAGCATGATTCAGATTTAAAGGCGCCTGTACTCCATCATAACATGCACATGCAAACAGTTGCCTCCAAAGATTTAATAAATAAATAAATAAATAAATAAACCGGTCCGATTCTCTTCTTCCTGTCCTCTAACCTACAGAGGAAGGTGTAGTGAAACACTCATAACCTGTGAAAGTATGAATAGACACTCTAAACCCAGTGGCCAATTCCCTACAGGCCTGAACTCTTCCCTGCCACTCCTCACCATTCGTGACTCTGCAAGACAGAGATTTAGACGTGTGTGTGGGAGTGAGTATGAGGTAAAGGCGAGACAAGAGTGCGCTCTCCACATGGATAAGCCAGCATCTCCTTGATTCATAGCTTGCATTCGTTCATTCATATGTATGCAATGGCTAAATATTTGATTAGAGGTAGAATAGTTATACTAATCACTTTTTTTATGGGCACACCTTAAAATAGAGTGTTTATAAATTGCAAGTGTGAAAAAGATTCCAAGTGCAGTATCTAAGCCTCGAACCCCTTCTACCCTTTCCCCCTCATCCTCACCTCCATGCCCCAAAGAGGGAAAGCTTGCAGCAGATTGTAAAGGGATTTGAGTCTGCAGCTAGAGAGAAGGGGATTAGGACAGAGAAGTGCAAGTTAAATTGTGCTGCACATAAAAAAATGGGCGGATTGGTCTCCAGATCGAGAGGCTGGTACCACCTTCCTTTCTAAAATAAAATCTCTCTGGCATGAAGTCACCGCCTATTTCACATCCGGTTTGCCTTGGGACGTATTACTACTGT
>NW_006922041.1:2313589-2326726 GCF_000298275.1 Orycteropus afer afer
TTTTTTTTTGCAAGAGGGATCTGGGGTGAGATGGGGAGGGGCGTTGGGGGCAACGTCTAAAGTTAAGACACTGGGACAGAAAACCTCTCTCACTGTTGAATCCTAGGGAAGGCACTCTTTCATCCTGCCTACAAAATGCTTCTTTTCTCCTTTCCAGCGGACTCTGTTGAAATGCCCTCTGGTGTAGGGGTCTCTCATTCTGAACATGAAAAACTCAACTTATTATTTGATAAAGGGTGGCATGGATTACGGTTGTCTGGAGTGTGTGTGTGTGCATGTGTATTTGGAGGTGGAAAGGCGGCAGGTTGGGGTTTCTTCTCAACTATTATGTTTGTATTTGCAAGAAACTTTCTTACTCAACAACTGGAGTGCCATGATGGGTTTGTTTTTCTTCTTCTTAAAATGTCAGAGGAGGGCAAATAGCTATGGTGCCCTGCCTTGGGGTTTTGTTTTGTTTACCCCCTCTGGAATCCCCCCTTTTGGTAAAGACCAAGAAATATTAATAGAGCTAAGAGAAATTGTTTTGCTTTCATAAAAAATGTTGAAAACTCATAAAAGTGTGAATTATAATTGTGCAATTTACATATATTTTAACATATTGATGTTTATCCAGGACTTCTTGTCATATTCAACTCATCTGCTTCCAAACCAGTCACTAGATTAAGTAAAAGCTATGATGAGACTCACAGTTCTTATCTCTAGATCATTTCACTCTAAACACATTGTGTTTCATGCTTACATGCCTGTTTATAATGGTTTTTACTGATATAAATGATCCCTGAGTATGTGGAAAGCATTTATATAGATGCATTTAAAGGCATACTACATTAAACTATACAGTACTTAATGGAAAACATGATTTAAAAGATTTACAATCCATTAATCACTAACCCTACTAAGAGCTAGAGATTCAGAGATGTGCTAACAAATCCTGTGAACATTTATCATGTCATAAGTAGAATTAACTATAACACGTTAGAGGAAAAAAAAAAAAAAAAAAATGTTACCAGAACTGTTTCTTAACCAGGTAGTGCATTGAATTTCAAAAACTGATGCCACAAATAGATTGCAAATTCTTTTTTTTTAAAAAAAATTCCCTGAGCACTCCCTATTCCTCCATTCCTCTAGCAACCCACTACCAAGTCTAAATTCAACAATCAGATGGTGATTGATTGCACTTTACCTAAGAGGAAAAAAAAGATTCTCTTATTCATGCAAAGCAAAGCACTCTAGCTGCCATCTGTCTGAAATGAAACATTCTCTAGCAAGAACCTGGCAGAATTTGAGAAGGCTTAAAAGATGTATGTGGGCATGTTTGTGTACATTTACGTGTGTGTGGTTTGTGTGTGAGAGAAAAATCAGCAAATGGCTTGACTGTGAAGTATGTCATTTAGCCTCAGGGAAGCATTAGTGAACATATTTAACAGGCAATCACAGGCAGAGAATATAAGCATGACTTTGACATTCAACAGTGTGTTTATTATGATTTTTAAAAAGAGATGAACACAGTTGGTTTTAAAATCAATGCACAGCCATAAATGAAAGATGGATTCTGTCATCAAAGCCTGTTAACCTATCCCATCACACCCCTAAACATGCTCTTTCTGTGATCAACACAAACTTAAAAAAAAAAAAAAGAAAGAAAGAAAATTCAATGCTCTCTTTAGCCATGGAAACTCAAATCAAAAAGGTCAACATTTTCAGTTTATAAGAAACAATATGAGAAATGTTCAACCTATATTGGAAATATAAAACCTAGAGTAAAACAACTCACAGTTTTTATGTTGAAGAATATTCTCACCTGAAAGCATTTCAACTTGTATTCTTTTACAGGAGAAATTAAGACACTGATAGATTTCTGAATGGAGGAATGGATAGGAGAGTGGAGAATGGATTGTCCAGGTTTCCATTGCTTCCAATGAGGTGTCATATCCCAGTGAGGTCATTTCCTGACTTCAAAGCATTCATCTGAACTGCCTCAGTCAGCCCTAGTGGTTATAACCTGATGTTTCTTGCAAGAGACATTGATCTCCACTTGTTCTACTTTTCAGCTGCACGAGCTCGCGATGAAGAAAAGTCCGGGTCTCTTTGAATATCTTTGGGCCTGGACCCTCCTTCTGAGCACATTGACTGAAAGAAGGTGGGGGTACTTTACTTTAAATCTGCATGAAAATTTCTATAACTGTTCATTTTTCCATCAGGGGGAAGACAATTGCCCTTGTATAAATTCATGACTAAGGGAATTCAGAACACTTAACTGCAATACAATTCCAACTAAGAATAAAGGAAAATAGTATGAAAAAAATAATAATTCTATTTGCATGCCTTGTTAGTTAGAATACACTTAACAAGCTTTTGTTAAGGAATGTGTTAAGTCAACATTTAAGTCTAAAATTGAACTTTTCACTGTTCAGTTACAATGGAACAAATCTGCGACCGCCTGATTCATAGAAAAAGTTATCCCAATTAAAGCCTATCTTCTGTGAAAGTTAATTTTCCAACTAAGAAATTTCTAGTTAATTGTAAATATCAAAGGGTAACTTGTAACTACAAGAAAGTGGTAAGTTTAAAATAATATTTGTCATCTGAAAGTCACAAGACTCTATAAATGCATGTGCATATTTTGTCTTCAGACAATTTATATAACCAGGTAGTATGGAACATATGAAGCATGGATTTAAGAACACTAGGTAAAATCAATCTTCTCTATTTAACTGAATTAGTATGGACCTAAGTTATAAGAAAAATTTAATAATAAGCTTAATCATATTCAAAATATTTGACAATAATCCAACCCAAACATGGAAATATATTAGCAAGTTTAATACAATCAAATATTTCAGGTTCTTTTTTTTAATTTTATTTTTTTGTGTAGTTAACTCCTGTGGCCCATAAGAAACTCTTACACATATTTTTAAATACCTAAGACTTCTAAAATGAAGTAGAAACTGAACAAATATGAGTTGAGACAAACAGATGCAATACGCAGGAAACTTATATGAATCTAAGATTTCTTATATTGAGAAGTACGTTTTTTTTGTTGTTGTTTCGTAGGGTAACCATTGACTTTCAGAAAAACAGAAAATGCATTCTTGTCAGATACTCTTAATCTGAGGAGTTAAATATTCTTCTCTCCATTTGAAAAATTATATGAAGTGTTACTATTGTAATGACCTGTAGATGGAGTTAGTGCACAGTGTTTTATTATATAGTGGTTCATATGGAATCAAAATCAGGTACTGTAACTGACATTTATCTTCAGATTATATATTCATTTTAAGAATGACTATATTGTCATGAGTGTGTAATACCGAATAAATAATGTTAGTCTTTATGTTAGGGTTCTTCTCTGACAATTACAATTATGATAAATAAGAACCTAATCAGAAAGTCACATAAAAGAAAGATCATCATCCCAGATGGGATAGCAGAATTGCTGTCCTTGGGGGAGGAAATAATAGTTCTGGGCATTTTATTCCAATACACTTGGTGTATGAAACATTTATAAGAGGCAACCAGGTAGGAAATAATTACCTTAATTTGACGTAGCTTTAAAAACAGGGAATAGAAGTAAAAGTAATAGACAACTCCACATTCCACAGATCTTATTAACAATCTAATTGTGCTCTGTCATTTCTTCTGTTTCATTTTTTCCTTTTTAAAAAAAAAAATATTTTTTTTCCTTCTTTTCCTTTGAGTACTTGATCAACTCCCAACTTAAGGTGTACTAGCATTTCTTTTCCTCCTGTATCAAGATGACCTTCCAATATCCTTGAAAAATGCATGCATGGCAGTTGATTTTGTGACAATGAGTTTTTATAAATAATTGCATTCAGGAAACTATTTCTGTTTTACAGCTGTCATCTACCAATGAGACAACCTTGAAGACAAAAAGTTCATTGAAAATATGATTTCAAAAAATAGCAAAATGTTTCATTTTCCCAAAAGCAAATCCTTACACTGCATGTTTAATATTGAATTGAGGAGAATGGAATTTTTTTCATACATTTCCTAAATGTATTATTATTTAGAGCTTGTAGTTATAACTTTATTAGATTAAAATTGTATCAGGAAAATGACCGTTGCATTTTGGTGATACAAAATTACTTACTTAGGAAACAATACTTGACTTTAAAATAACATTTTGATTGTGTTTTTTCCTCCTGTAAAATAAGTGAATTTTTATTTCAAATGTTTTATTTTTCTTAGACTTATCAGTAATATAAATGCACAAGAGTGAAGCTAAAGCATACTAAACGGAAGGTTTGAAAGTGATATGTTTTTGGCAGGTTCTTAGTGTACACCCATATTCATTTTTCCCTCAAAGTCAGAGATATCATGAGTAAATGTGATCCATCCTAAGATAGAAAACTCTTCTCTCAAAGGATTTTGGAGATGCCATACTAATAATTATGTAAAATACAATTGAAGAAATATAAATGGCAATGCAAGTGATGGAAAGAATACACGTTATATAACTGTGGTCACTATGTGATTGGAGTTCAAAGACTAGAAATGGTAAGGGATCCAAGCTATTACTTCAACTATTAAAGATTAAATAGAAACAATTATTTGAATACATGAGAATGGAAGTAATTTCTTAGACTAAGAGTTGAAGCTCTGGTAGCATAGTGGCTAAGACACTTGCCTGCTAACCAGACGGCTGGCGGTTCAAACCCACCAGCCACTCCTCGGAAGGAAGGTTGGGCAATCGTACTTCCGTAGTGATACTGCCTCGGAAACCCAAGGAGGGGTCGCTATGAGTCGGGGCCTACTCGATGGCACATAACAACAACAACAAGAGTTGAACAAAACTGGGTTCTAGTTTAAGCTCTGCTCATAGATAGCTGTGTCACCTTGAACAAACACTAAAACTATGCTACAGCCCAGTAGAATACAAATTGAAATTACTGGAGCATATCTTTCCCAAGGTTTCCTTTTACTTCTAAGACCAGAAATGATGAAAATTTTATTAATTATGGGTTCAAATAGATCAATTATAAAAACTTGAATTATAAATCTAAATTGCGATAAAGATTTGCACACATTTTTTGTAAAAATGTAAAATTGATTGATCTAAAAATGCAATTATCTGAAAAATCAATTTTATCTATTTTTTTCCATGTAAGTAACCTAAATGAATACCAAAACAACAAAACATAGATGTAAATAAAGTGGACACAAGTAGAGATGTTGGTAGGTAAAACCTTAGATGTTTACTACACCTTAAACTAAATGAAAATAAAATTATTAATTATTCTGGAAATCCTTATAAATAAATATGTATATATACGTATATATGTGCATATGTGTATGTGTGTATGTATTTCTTTTTTCATTTTGAAAGAAATTTCCTATATTTGTTATTTTTCTATCCTGCATTTACATTCTGTTTTCCCTGACCTGGTATGAATACAACATGAAATGCCCGAAATTCCATTTCCTACAAGTCCATTTCCTGTAATTTTCTTTCAACATTTAGAAATATTAGAGTCAAGAACTTACCACCCATCAGAACAAATATGGGAAAATGGTACAGTTAAAATATGACATCTCTGACTTCATTGGAAGAAATCCTTAAATTAAAATTCAATATACAGGAAGATTGGAAAATCAGGGAAAAGTTTTATTTGGAAAGAGGTTTTATTGGAAATGTATACTTTAGTCATTACCATTCTTTATTTTAGTTCTGGACAACCCTCTTTACAAGATGAACTTAAAGACAATACCACTGTCTTCACCCGGATTTTGGACCGATTGCTAGATGGTTATGACAATCGGCTCAGACCAGGATTGGGAGGTGGGTCATGTTATTATATTTTTATTTTAGAGAATAATATTATACCTTTACTATGAGGGCCTTTTTTCCCTTTAAATATGAAAGTAATATGAATGGTAGCATGTATTTTTTATTTACTTCTATTTTTATCAGATTGATCTATGTAAATTCAATTTACACATATCCATAGGTATTAAAAAACAGAGACCAATTTCTTACAATGCCATGAAAAAAAATTACATTTACTTGACAAGCACAATATTTTCTATGTAATGATTTGATTATAGAGGAAAAATGGGAGTAATATTCCCTTTTCTAGCTCAAAGACAGCATGCTCTTAATTTAACACTGCTACTATGTCTGCATTGAATTCAAACAGGATCTCTAATTCTATTGATCTAAATATCAATTTTAGAATATTAAATATTGATCTATTATTTTGTGCTATATACTGCCACCTCTATAAAATAGGATAATGATAGATAGTAATTATGTGTATTTTCTTTTAAACATGCATTTAAATTTACATGCTCATTTAAGTTTTCTTGATATATCAATTAATTAGTTATACTAATGAAATTCCATGTGGGAAGAAGACTGTGCTTAATGATATAATATTTATAACAATAAGAGTAATTTGTCTTACATGTTGTGCACTTATTTGAATAAGACTTGAATAATATAATCAAACTATTGTGTTTGGTTAAACAAACACTAATGTTGCCAAAACAAAATGTTGATCTTAGAGAGAAACAAGGGAAGAAAAATTAAATTATTTTTCAAAGTCACAAAGGAAGCCTAGGTTAGATGCTGTGATTCCCAACTAAAATTTATGCCCTGGCTTTTCCCAATTATTGATGAGAACTATTTGATAGTGATATTTTAGTTGAAATTCAGTAGCAATATTAAGAAAGTCACCCCTTCTTCACCATAGATAGCTCTGATATACAAATTTTAAAAGCCTAAGAATTTCAAATAGTGATTTTATAGCTGAATGGTAGCATAGATTTAGAGTCACAATTTTTAAAAATGCTTTGGATAATGTAGTCCCACAGTATGCATCATAGGTCTGTTCTGAGGATACTAGGTTGATTCAATAACCCCAACAATGGATTCAATTATCCTAATAATCAAGAAGATAGCACAGCACAGGGCCAGGAAATGTTTCTATCTGTTATACACAAGAATGCTATAAGTCAGAGTCAATGCGATGGCAACCAGCAACTAATAACAAACAAGAAAGACAGTACTACCAAATGACATTAATGTCTCTGAGACTTTAAGAGGTACTACCTTGCCAATGTTGCAACTCAACTATGGGCCGCATTCCTTATCATGTCCTTTCTCATAAATTTCAAATATTCATTTTATAACATGCTATATAAATTTATTTCAGTTTATATTCCAACTAATTTTTATTTGTTAGTTTCTTAGGAAAATATATGTTGGATAAAATAAGTTGGTCAAAATGGGAAGTTTGATATATCAATGTAATAATATATTAATATAATACCTGTATACACTGGAACATCTGAATTAGCGCCAACAAAACAACAATTAACAAAAAATAATATATAGATATGTGTTTAAGTACAAAAATAAGTTTGTAGACAAGATATCATTTTAACAGAAATTGATATAACTAGCTGCTGGTTTTGTGAAACATAGATTTGGAGGTCACATTAATAATTGACATTAAAATGCATGTAAAAAATAACTCAAGTATTTTCCTCCATTTCTATTTTAAATGCACAATGCTAGATTATACTACAACTAAATGTTATTGCTTTAATATTCATGAAAATCTTAATACTGGTTAAACTTAAGGTTTTGACATTTCTCGGAGTGTCTTTTTTAGCTTCCAGCAATATTCCTGTGCTTATTATATGATATCTATAAAGTCATTGACACTTTTTAAGTACTTTTACAAAATGTTTTTCTGTCACTAAAAGAGTACACTTAAATAATAAATATAGATTATAGATGATTTTAAAATATAATCAGCCACAGAATTAGTAAGAATTATTATCACCACAATAGTTGGCTGCTAGAGTTTAAAATTATCTAATATATATCTTCTGTAGAAATAAAGGAATTTAATTTCTTTACCAAAAATTTCTGGTATTCAAGTATGCTACATATTTCAATAGGTCCCTGCTGCAAAAATGTCTCTTTTGTTTTATGTAAATCATTTGTTTTAAGAGGAAAAGATTATGTAGAGGAAATATTTTAAAGTTTATCATTAGTGTATCAGGAGTAAACTTTTCTTCTTCAGCTCCTTGACACAGCTGGGATAATCTCCTCTTTAGAATGATAGGGGCCTACTATCTTCTATACCCTGACACAAGCCGAGTTTTATATAAATAACAACCATGTACAAAAGGGAAGGATATTTTGTCCTGAATGTTCTCAGCAATGCAGAAGTGTGATAAACTGAGACTTGACAATAATCCAAGAAACTCTTTTATGGGCAAATTCATTATGACCTGTTTTTCAAAAATCCACACTGCACCAGCAAGTATAGCATTACTCTTTGGAGATGTACATACACTTTGGGTCCAAAACTAAGAATCCTAATATATACAACCTAGTTGACCCAGATGATAGAAATTAGTTTGCAGATATTATAACACACTATTTTAAAAGACTGCTTTTTTAGAGTCAAGAGTAGTTTTGAGAAAATGAAATTAAAAGTATAGAACAGAAAACTGTGGAAGGGATTTTATAAAGATAAGAGAGAGAAAGATAAATTAATTAGGATGTGTGGAATAGTTACATATTAATATGTTCTATTTAAAATATAAACAGGAAAATAAATTGGCCTTGTTTATAATTTAACTACAAGGTAAGTGAAGAAAAGTTTTTTTTAAAAAAAAAGTTGAATTGAAATAATTTATGGTAGCCTTGAAACACAAATCAAAATTTTTAATAAGTATTGAATTCCTTCTCATTATTATCTCTTCCCTTTGGGGCCAAAGAAGTGGAGCAAAGACTTTGAAAGGCCCTTGACAAAAGAATATTCAGTATAAAAAAAAATCAAATGGATAAGAAAAAAAAAAGGGGGATAAACATAAGAAAGAGTGAGAAGAAAGGAAAGCAGGAGAAATGGGGAGAAAATAAGAGTTAGAGGGGTGGAGAAGGTAAGGAAGAGAAACAGAGGGAATGAGGAAGAAAAAGAACATATATTATGAGGTGCAGGTGTCCATTGTTCAGTCAAGGCTCCTCTCTTAGTTTCAAACAAAGACCAAACCAAAACCACACTCACTACCACTGAGTCAGATTCAGTACATAATTACCTCTCCTTTGGTTTCTAAGGTGGTATAACTACGGAAGTAGATTGCCCAATCTTCCTTCTGGGGAGTGGCTGGTGGGTTTGAATCACCAGCCTTCTGGTTAGCAGTCAAATGCCTTCGGCATTATACCACCAGAGCTCCTAAATCAGGACCAAACAATAATATTCCTAAAAAATTTATCTCCCCTACATTTTCCTTATTGCTTTTGAGTGTAATAAACTAAAGAAACTTGGATTTTTCTCCTCTTTCCTAAAAACTTAATTGATGCTCCCTCCAAATTGTACCCACCTGGGAAAACGTCAGCCATTAACATAGTGACTTCTCTTGCTCTTTGGGACTGAGCCAAAGTCACCCATAAATATAGACATTAAGCTTAAATTTTTAAGTTTTTGAGAACAGTTAATGCCCTTCCAGTGACAACTTCTTGACTTTGTCCCATCATACATACAAGGCACATTTATGCCATGACAAAATCTCTGGACAAACCAGGCTGATGTTGTACACATTCCTGTCTGGAACACATCAGTAAACTGAGAGTTTCCTTTTTCTCCTGTCCACAAGCTCATTCTCCCACATCTATCTTATACAACTCATTTTATTCTACAGAAAAATTCATCTCATTTATTTTTAAAACAGAGTAGGTAAAAATCATGTTGAACTGGAAACCAAACAGGATAGTACCAAAGGAGTGAGGTCTTGGTTGAGTCACATTTTGAAGAAATTACAGAAAAGCTTTTCACCATCTCCCTCCCTGTTAATGGTAGTGCCTGGAAATATTTTTATAATATCTAAATTTGGCCTTAAGTTTAATCTTAAAAAAATATATATATTGTTGTTGTTATGTGCCTTCGAGTAAAACCTGACTCATAGTGACCCCTCCTTGGGTTTCCGAGGCAGTTTCACTACAGAAGTAGATTGCTCAACCTTCCTTCTGAAAATAATGTATAGGGTGATAGATGTCTCTTCAAGATTTTATCACTACATGTAGAATATACCGCCTCGGAAACCCAAGGAGGGGTCACTATGAGTTGGGTCCGACTCAATGGCACATAACAACAACAACAACATAGAAGATAAAAGAAAGAGAAATTCATGAATGCTCATCACAGGACAAACCCAGGTGAAAGGCTGGAGAAGTAGATCAATAGATGGGTAGAATGTACCTAAGAATGTACATGCCCACCCACTGCCATTGAGTTCATTCTAACACACAGTGACCCTCTAGACAGAGTAGAACTGCTCCATAGGTTTTCCAAAGCTGTAAATCTTGACAGAAGCAGACTGCCTCAACTTTCTCTGGAGGAGTGGCTGGTGGGTTCTAACTGCCTACCTTTTGCTTAGCAGGTAATGTGTGAGAGCCCCTCAGGAATGTACATGTTGTTGTTGTTGTACATAGAGAATGGAATTTATCCCTACCAAGCATTTGAAAGATATTTTGTTAAGATTTTATTCTTTCTCCTGTACATGTTATAGTTTGTTTATAAGACTTGACTTAATTGAACCAACCAAAAACCAAATCCATGCTCATGGAATTGATTCCAATTCAATATAATCCTCAAGTTTTCAAGGCTGTGAATCTTTACAGAAGTGATGGCCTCCTCTTTCTCCCATTAAGCAGCTGGATTCAGAAGAGGACATGGAATGAGGGATATCATTGCTGATGTCAGATGGATCTTGACTGAAAATAAAGAATATCAGACAGATGTTTACCTGTGTTTTGTTGACTATGCAAAGGCATTTGACTGTGTGCATCATAATAAATTATGGATAACATTCAGAAGAATGGGAACTTCAGGACACTTAATTGTGCTCATGAGGAACATGGATATAGACCAAGAAGCTGTTGTTTGAACCTAACAAGAACAAGGGGATATTGCATGGTTTTAAATCAGGAATTGTGTGCATCAGAGTTGTATCTTTTACCATACTCATCTGTATGGCTGAGCAAATAATCCAAGAAGCTGGACTATATGAAGAAGAACACAGCATCAGGATTGGAGGAAGATTCATTAACAACCTACAATACACAGATGACACAATCTTGCTTGCTGAAAGTGATGATGACTTGAAGCCCTTATCGATGAAAATTAAAGACTGCAATCTTCGGTAGAGATTACATGTAAATATAAAGACAACACAAATAAGTGGACCAGTAAGCAACATCAACAATAAATGGAGAAAAGATTGAACTTGTCAGGGATTTCATTTTATATGAATCCACAATGTACACCCATGAAAGCAGTAGGCAAAAAAATCAAACACTGCGTTGCACTGGGCAAATTGCTGCAAAAGGCCTCTTTAATGTGTTAAGTAGCAAACATGTCACTTTGAAGACTCAGGTGAGCCTAACCCAAGCCACAGTATTTTCAGTTGCCTCATATGCATGTGAAAGGTGGACAATCAGTAAGGAAGACTGAAGAAGAGTTGATGCTTTTGAGTTGAGTGTTGGGGAAGAATATTGAAAATACCATGGTCTGCCAGAGGAATGAACAAATCTGTTCTGGATGGAGTGCAGCCAGAATGCTCCTTGGAAGTGACAAATGCCAGACTTTGGTTCACCTATTTTAGTCATGTTGTCAGAAAGGACCAATCCCTGGAGAAAGATATTATGCTTGGAGGGTCAGCAAAAAAGGCGAAGACTCTCAAGGAGATGGCTTGACACAGTGGCTTCAATAATAGAATCAAACATAGGATTGTGGGGAGGGTGCAGGACTGGGCAATCTTTCCTTGTTTAGGGTCACTGTGAATAGGAGGCAACTTGAAGTCACTTGACAACAACAGCTCTGAAAGAAAGGAAAATGAGCTAGTTAGATAGGCTTTGTAGCTAGCAAAACAGTGCTGACTCCTTGGAAAATTACTTTGGGATTTTGTGTTGTATTTCTTCACGTCAAAATAAATAAAGGTGAAAAACTTAGAGGATTTTGAAAAAAATCAGATTAATTTTTGTTAAATTTTGTGTAACTTTGTTCAGTTTAGGTGACTGAAACATAGGGAAAACCATTTAGCTAATATTTTTGAAAATTCAACTTTGCTATATTTCAAGATTATAAGATGCCTGGTCATTTATTATTTTATTGTTTTTTTGGATCTTGTCTGATGTTGAGATCATTAGGAACCATTTTATTCATTGTTGTTGTTGTTGTTATGTGCCATTGAGTCGGCCCTGACTCATAGCGACCCCTCCTTGGGTTTCCGAGGCAGTATCACTATGGAAGTAGGATTGCCCAACCTTCCTTCCGAGGAGCGGCTGGTGGGTTTGAACCGCCAGCCTTCGAATGTACATGTTGTTGTTGTTGTTATATGCCGTCGAGTCGGCCCCGACTCATAGCGACCCCTCCTTGGGTTTCCGAGGCAGTATCACTATGGAAGTAGGATTGCCCAACCTTCCTTCCGAGGAGCGGCTGGTGGGTTTGCACCATCAGCTTCTGGTTAGCAGTCAAGTGCTTTAGCCAATATGCTACCAGACTCAACTAAAATCAATACACATATTTTGTATTTATTTTTAAAAGCTAGAATTTAAAAAACTGAGAGGACATGATATTAAGATATTTCAGTCAGAACATCATGGTGTTAGATACTAGAAGACTCTTAATCACGGACAACATCCAAAGAAATGAAAATAAGATTAAATTTATCCAGTCTTTTCTTTTTTTGTCACACATGCTTTACCAGAGAAATATATTTTTCAATATTATCTTTTGAAAATCTATTCTGGAACCCTTCCTTTGAATTCACTGTCATTTTTTTTTCTGGTGTTTTTAATGCAAGGCATGGAATAGATGCTCAGACTTTGGCAAAATACAATCCATTTCCACAGAAATAGTATGTCTACACATTTCATAATCCAGTTGCATTTCAGGGAAAAAGGAGTTACCAAAAGGAAACCAAAGACAAATTGTTAAAATGAACAGAGAATACCCTTTAACCTTTCCTGGCTGAGAACACCAGTCAGCTCACAAAGCCAGCTCGTGTAATGGATCCAACCTAGATACCCAAAGGAATGTTCTAGCATGTTTAGAAAACTTTCTCTTCTCATCTTTTCTGTTGTATATAAATCATCTGCCT
>NW_006922041.1:2327296-2328308 GCF_000298275.1 Orycteropus afer afer
AAAAAATTCCTTTTGCCCTGGGAGATGCATGTATCTTCCAAGTTTTTGGAATCCAAAAACACACAAAGATCAGGAACTGGTTAAACATTTGAGACTTTAGGACATAGACAAAATTAAGTAGCTCTACATATCAACTAAGGAGCTCTGATGGTGTAGTGGTTAAGGCATTTAACTGCTAACCAAAAGGTTGGTGGTTTGAACCTACCAGTTGTTCCATAGAAAGATGAGGCAGTCTGCTTCCATAAAGATTCACAGCCTTGGAAACCCAGTGGGAGGTCTCTTTGAGTCAGAAATGACTGGATGGAAATGAGTTTGCTTTTTCATTACTTATCAGCTAAGTGCAAGTAGCCAACTAGTTTATGGAATTAATGAAATTTAGGCAGGCTTGTTAATCAGAAAGGATAGAGAGAGAGTAATGCTGCTCTAGGCAGCAGTATACATGGATGTTTATGTGGGGAATCCAGGATATATTCAATTTCCAAACACAACTATTTCAAAGTGGTACTTTGAGATATATTTTATTATGTTGATTAATGTTAGTTCATTTAGTCTCATGTAATGACTACCTCTGTGAATTAATGGACACAAAGTAGTTTAAAAGAAGCAATAGAACTTCTTCATAAATTATGGGTTCAGGGAGCTGGGTCTAGTCAATACTCTTTGGAATTTCTCATTAGATAGTGTTCCCAGTGAAATACAGCCAATGCCATATTGAGTAAATTGTTGTGATCAGTATTCCTAGTAAAATGCCACCTAAAATTCTTCACTATTCATTCCCTCTTCTAATTTGATTTTCACAGTCACTCTTATAATTCACTATATACACAGCATCAGTGATCTACTTAAACTGCAAGTAGGATTATTTCATCTCATTACCCAAAGACTTCCTATTTATTAGAATAAAGGTCCAACTGCTTACAGAAATACTCAAGGCTCTTCAAGAGTAGCTCCTTCTTGGTTCTCAACCATCAGTTTCCACTGTATTATCAGTGTCACTGTTGTTGTTGTTGTT
>NW_006922041.1:2328408-2331221 GCF_000298275.1 Orycteropus afer afer
GTGCCGTCGAGTCGGCCCCGACTCATAGCGACCCCTCCTTGGGTTTCCAAGGCAGTATCACTACGGAAGTAGGATTGCCCAACCTTCCTTCCGAGGAGTGACTGGTGGATTTGAACCGCCAGCCTTCTGGTTAGCAGTCAAGTGCTTTAGCCACTATGCTACCAGAGCTCCTATCAGTGTCACTAGGCTCCAGATATACTGGACTTTCCATTTCTTTCACATAACACGTTTACTCTCACTTCAGCTTCTTTGCTTTATTCTTCCCTCTCATTGAAATGTCTTGGCCAAATTTCTCTAATCATTAAGGACTCTCAAAGAGCACCTCTTTGAAAAAACTATCTTTCAAGGCATTTTTTTAAAATTGTGATTTGTGTAAAAGTTGACAGAGCAAATTCATTTCCCATACAACAGTTCATACACATTTTGTTTCACGATATTGATTGGAATCCCTGTAATATAATAGCTCTCTTCCCACTTCCTCCCTGTGATTACCTTTCTCTGTGTCTTTGTTTCCAATGCATTCCTGCCCTCTGAGCTATCTCCCTATGCAAATACAGTCTTCCTGATCTCCAGTGTTTGATTGTTCTAAGGAGAGTACCTATCTGGTGTAAATGTACACCTTATACGCCTGTTTATTCTTTGGCTGGAAGCCAAGGGAGTGAGTTCAATTCCAGGCCTAATGGATGACTCAGGGCCATAGTCTCAGGGGTTTTACCAATCTCTATCAGACCAGTAAGCCTGGCTTTTTTTTTATGATTTGGATTTTTGTTCCACATTTCTCTCCCGCTCTATTCAGGATGTCTTATTTTGATCCCTTTCTGAGTGGTTGACAATGTAGCTGGGAACCATCTGGTTCTTCTGGTCTTTAGGTCATGTAGGCTGAGGTTCACATAGTCCACTAGTCCCTTGGAATAATTGTTTCTACGTGCCTTTGGTTTTCTTCATTGTTCTTTGTTCCAGACAAGAAGAGATCAATTATTGCATCTTAGATGGCTGCCTGAAAGCTTTTAAGGTCCCAGATGCTACTCATCAAAGTGGGATGTACAACAACATTTTTGTGTAGTATATTATGCCAATTGATCTTGATGTCCTCCATGACCATGCAACCCAAGGGTCCAGTTACTTATTCCCACAAGGTGTTTGGCTGTGGCTAAGAATTTACCATAATTTTACCTTGTTAGCTTTGTTATATACAGGAATATTCTTAGAGCACATACATAGCATTTCAATGATTAGAAATAAACTAGCATGATTCTTTGTGTTTGTGCTTAATACCTAATTACCTTTATCTATATCTATATCCATCTATCTATCTTTCTATCTACCTATCTATCTCTCATCTATCAATATATCTAATCTATTTCCCCTAATAAGATAAGGTGAGCTACAGTAGAACAAGACCATTTTCACTTTTGTTCACCATTGTTTTATTGTTGCATAAAACAGTGTTTTGCCTATCACAATAAAATATTCTCAATAAACATTTGTCAACTAAATGAATGTATACAAAAAGTACTTCTTGAAGTGTTTATTAGGCATCACAATCCTATTTGATGCTTACTCCAGTGCTGTGTGTTTGGCTTTGCAGGTGTTATTCCTTCAATCAAAAAGTAAGAAAACATATCCAGAAAGATTAAAGGATTGTACCTGAAATCACACAACTTGTTCTTAAAGAAAATCAAAGTTAAATATGAGTGTTTTGTTCATTAATACAATGGCCTTAATACTTACTATACTAGATTGCTTTTCTTATTTCTGCCTTGAGGTTAATCTTCTATTTATGTTACCATTTCAATATATTTATTGTTTCAATACTTATCAGCAGGATATCAACTTCATAGGAAATTCCCAGTACCTGTCTGTCATTTGCATTGTATATAATACAATGTGCATGAGTGGGCATAAGTAATAAATACATGTGCACATTTTACCTATATCTGATTTCATCTACCGGCAGTGTGTGTTTTGTGTGTTTTCACTATCTACTTTTTTCTTTATTTATCTATGTACCACTGAAGGGTTTACTTGTTTAAATATAAGTTTTAATTGATTATTTATCATTAAAAACTTCATTTACATTAATGAACTGTTTTGAGATATCCCCACCCACTGTAATCATCATCATCATCATTATCATCATCATCATTATTCCAATTTATATAACTCTCTTCCATATTTTTGGGAATATGTGTACACGTATACTCATTTTAAAGCATCTATCATCTTTTTTTTTTTTACATTGGACATGGAAATATTATGGTGAAGAAAATATTTGATTGAAAAAATTATTTGGTGATTACTGGTAATCACTTCTTGGAACATTTCATCTAACTGAGTTAATATAGTTTATTTCTATTTTCAGACAAGTCTCTAGTTATAAAACAAGTTCATTCATGTTTTGCTTTGGCTAGATGTATAATAATTTATACACTAAAAAAAAACCATCACAAAGATTACACAGGAACGGACAATGTTATACGTAAGATTGCTATGAATTGGGGCCAACTTGACAACAGCTAAGAACAACATAATCGTTCTAGCTGAACTTCATTAGAAGTTGCTGACTTATTTTGTGTGCTTTTAAATAAGATATATTTCATTATAAAAATATCTTGACTTTCCCACTGTAATTCAGAGAAGGTCATTGAAGGACTTGAGCATGCTATAAACAAACAAAAAAACAAACTCACTGCTGTCTAGTTGGATCTGACTCATAGCAACCCCTCCTTGGGTTTCCAAGGTGGTATCACTATGGAAGTAGATGGCACTCTCTAGGTATCTCTAATAACCCTCAAGAGTTTGGTACTAAGTTG
>NW_006922041.1:2331828-2336687 GCF_000298275.1 Orycteropus afer afer
CCAGAAGGCTGACAATTCAAACCCACCAGCTACTCCTTGAAAGGAAGGTTGGCCATCTACTTCCATAGTTATACCACCTTGGAAGCCCAAGGAGGGGTCGCTATGAGTCTGACCCAACTTGATGTTAGTGAATTTTGAATGAAGTGGCATAATGGATAAGGTGCTTGACAGCTAACTGGGAGGTCAGCGATTCAAACACATCATCTGCTCTGCGGAAACAAGACTGGGCAATCTACTTCTAGATAGATAGATAGATAGATATCTCCTGGTATGGTGGTTAAAGGATTCAGCTGTGATCAATAGTTTGAAATCACTAACAGCTCCACAGGAGAAAGATGTGGCAGTTAGCTTCTGTAAAGATTATAGTCTTGGAAAACTGTATATGGAAGTTCTACTTTGTCATGTAGGGTCAATGTGAGTTGGGATCAAATAGACAGTAATGGGTTTAGTTTGTTGTTATTGTTTTTGTTTCAGCTAAAGAACATACATATGAGCACATCTTTCATTTAAGCCTAGTCTTGGGCCCAAATGATTTCAAACTACGATTTTTGTTTTGCCAAACAAGGGTTTAGTAATGCTACCATTTACAATTTGACTGAGGTTTATTTATAGCAATGCTCCATCTTGAGCATTTGCACTCAGAATTATAAGCCTTGTATCTTACATAAAAATGAGTTCATGTAATACCTTTTAGGGAATTTTTGGTTAGCTTCAGAGAAAGATGTATTTTTGATAAGATGAGCCAGTTCCTGCTCATTCAAACTGTACTCATCTGAGTGATGATGTGGCTTAAAGATAATTATTAAATATATAAAACAAAGGGAGCTCTGGTAGCATAGTGGCTAAGACACTTGCCAGCTAACCAGACGGCTGGCGGTTCAAACCCACCAGCCACTCCTCGGAAGGAAGGTTGGGCAATCCTACTTCCGTAGTGATACTGCCTTGGAAACCCAAGGAGGGGTCGCTATGAGTCGGGGCCGACTCGACGGCACATAACAACAACAACAACAACATAAAACAAAACAAAACAAAAAACTCAACTGCCGTCAAGTTGGATCTGACTCATAGCAACCCCTCCTTGGGTTTCTGAGGTGGTATCACTAAGGAAGTAGATTGAGCAGTCTTCCTTCCGAGGAGTGGCTGGTGGGTTTGAACCACCAGCCTTCTTATTAGCAGTCAAATACCTTAGGCACTATGCTACCAGAGCTCCTTTCAATAGAAAAAATTAAGGGATCAGATTAAGATATTAATAGTAAATTTATGTGAATTATGGAACTCCAGAGAGTTTTTACTTTCATATATTTCCAAATTTATACCAGAAAGATTTATTATTATTATTATATTTTCTTTACCAAAAGCATATTATATTATATTGGTCTCAAACTGACTGAATTTTTTAATGTTTTGAGATAGTTTTCCGAAATACATTAGGGAAATATAGAAGTGAACAAGATTGAACAGATTTATTTGAAAGATTTCTTAGAGACTAGAGATGATTTCTTAGAGACTGTGAAACTTCCAGAAGGGTACATAATAACCAGTTTCTCAGCCATGGAAACTTATACCACTGGGCATTCACTTACACTTGGATGACAGTCCAAGTGTAAGTGAATTTGTTGGATAGTGGTGAGGGGAAGTTTATAATTTAGTTATTCTCCTCTTCTCGTTCTCCTTTTCCCCAAATTTCCAGTCAGTGTCTGGAATTTCATTACCCTGTGCTCCTTCCCCCTCTCGTGTCATCATTAACTCCTTCCGCTTAGTGGCTGGGTGTTAACTGCAATTCCCAACAGGCAACTTACAGTTTGGGGGCCTGAAAATTTGTTGCCTTAAGTCTGTGTTTGTCAATATGTTCTAGGGGAGAAAGAGGATAAACAAAAAGCAGAAATTCCAAACGAAGGTGTGCATATGTTTAGAGTGTATGTGGAGAAGTTCATTCGAGGATCTCATGGCATGGATTCTTAGTTAGGATACGTGATCTACAATATTATAACAGTGACTGTTAGGGAATCTCAGAGAAAAGTGGTTAGTAGGAAATAAAATGAAGTACCAGAAGTGGATGAACTGGTAAATAAACTTAAAAGCAAGGGTAAATATAAGATTAAGGAAATAGACACCAGAACAGTGATAATAGCCATTTATGTGAACTATTTTCCTTGTATATCTAAACTCAAGAGACAGTGACAGTTAACTGTGGCAATAAGTGTATGTAAATATAACTGTGTTCTATGTTCCATTTCAATTTTAAAGTAATTTTTATATAAGGCTTATAGGCATTTTCAATTTTCTTCTTATATAGCCTGGTCATCTACTAACAATCCAAAAAAATGACAAAAACAGGCCTATTTGGCAAACTCAGTGTTTTGAACACTTTACCATGTTAAGTAATACTGATTGGTTGCTCTTAAAATACCCAGAGAGCCAATGTTTATAAATCCAGCTACCTTGGGAGTTGTTCTAAAGTGCAAAAAGTATGCTCTCTATATGCTCAAGAGCTATGTAATAGTGATAGAGGACTCTAGGAAAGCTGCCTCAGGCTGCCAAGCACATGCATTTGTGTACACAGGTATTAGTGTACCTTCTCCAAATAAGCATACACTGAAGTAGTTCTGGTGGCATAGTAGTTAAAGCATGTTGTCACTAACCCCACATTTGGCAGTTTGAACCCAATGACCACTCCATAGGAGAAAAATGAGGTATCTGCTTCTGTGAAGGTTTACAGCCTTGGAAGTGCTATGATACAGTTCTATTCTACCTTGTAAGGTCATTATGAGTCAGAATCAAGTAGATGGCAGTGGATAAGCATACACTGAAGGGTCCAATCCTGTTGCATGAATAAAATGGTAAGAAATGACATAACTTTCATTCTACAGATGTCACCCATATCCCTAAAATAGGAACCATAAATCTAGTCCTTATAATCTGGAGTGATCTGAAGTTCATCCTTGCAAACAAAGTGAGATTGCACCGACCAGTAGGGAGAAAAAAAAAGAAATCAGCAGGAGTGTCCAGCATGAAGAAAGAAAATTTAGATATTAATTATCCTTGATCACAGGGTTTAAGGAACATTTACTTGGAACAAATTGCTTTACAAATAATTAGGAATATTATTATATATGATACAATTATACATAATATAATACAACATTATATATATATATACACACACACACACATATACAGATATATATTTTATATTTTATTATATAGGAAATTATTCCCAATAAGGGACATACCTGCTACAAGTAGGAGTTTAGGGTGAAAAAAAATGCCCAATTCTGTATTATTTGTTATTTTTCTTTTTGAACTTTCTTCATACTAATAAATATGTATCTTATTATATCAAAGAAAAGCCAAGTGATGTCTTCTTTGCTTAATCCATAAACAGAAATAATGAAAGAAAAAGGACAAAAAATAAGCTCAACAATAAGATAAGTTCTAACTTTTGTGAATAGAGAACACACATATTTTTTTATTGTTTTTGACTGAAATTCACTCCTGAAATTCTAATTAAGTGTGAACTCTTGATTGGATCTTTGGAAATAATATTTTATTAGACATATATGAAGAGAGAGTTTATGATGATGGAGAGGTATATCCATTGGTGGAATGGCTCACCAGTGAGAACAAGGGTAGAATTGTAGAACGATACGAGGACTGCTAAGACTTATTACTGACAACTGTGCCTCTCAAGCCATACACAGTTGGCATAGCATGTTAAAGCTGAGGTTGGAAGTGGATTCTGTAAGCAAAACTGTCTTTTTTGATTTTGTCTAAGCTTTGTCCTCTGTTTTGAAGTTGTTACAAAGTAAACTTCAGATGATTCTGTATCAAGGGGCTCATTTAAACATTTTAGAACCTAGGAAATTGGGGAAAAAATGAATCAAATCCAGTGGATTGTTTAGAGAAGGGGGTATTTGAGATACACATTATGTGAAGTATATAGTAGGACCTCTTTGAAGGAAATTTACATAGAAAGTATTAATTATGCACAAGCAGACTGCTGAGGGATAAATGTCAGCTCTTGATTTCCAAAGGAATTCATTATTGCATATATTGGATCCCCTTTTTTCATGTCCTATGCCAGAAATATGAATGTCCTGGTATGGGGGGAAAAATTGCTTACAATATTGGACTGCCATTTCTCAGAGATAAAGTTGAAAATTATGAAGTCATCTTTTCCATTCTCACCACTCAACAAATCGTTTCCTTTTCTGTAAGCAGCATTTTTCTGTTTCTTGGTAAGTGACTGTATTTCTTTGAAAATGTCTGTATTGAATCATCAGAGAACAACAATAAATATGTTTTATTGGTTGATATATATGCCATCAGAGGCCAATAAAATAAAATCACATTGAACTTGATATGGAATCTATTAAATGAACCCTTTCTCTGCCACAGTATTTTCTCTTCACCCTTAAAACTGAAGAGACTTATATGTTGTTGACTTATATAGGAGGTCATATTTTCTTCAGGGTATAATTAGAATAATTCAGTTATAATTTAGTACAAGGAAGCAATCACTTATAAAACGTATCCTTGAATTCTTAAAGAGTTAACAAAGCTTACTAAAGTATACAATAAACTTTACTTACTAAATAAAGCTTACTAAAGTATAAGTAAACTTCACAAGGGTAGTCTAAATACCTGGAGGATCTGACCGTTGTTGTTGTTGTTATGTGCTGCCAAGTCGGACCCCACTCATAGCGACCCTCCTTGGGTTTCCGAGGCAGTATCACTACAGAAATAGATTGCCCCATCTGCCTTGTGAGGAGTGGCTGGTGGGTTTGAACTGCCAGCCTCCTGGTTAGCAGTCAAGTGCCTTAGGCACTATGCTACCAGAGGATCTGACTAGCTGTATA
>NW_006922041.1:2336787-2368776 GCF_000298275.1 Orycteropus afer afer
TATTTTATTTCAGTGTGAAGTGGTGTAGTATCATTTCGAAAATTATGTCCCTTATTGAAGAATTTATTAGCAGAAACTGACTTCTCCATAATGGCTCTGCCTCCCAAAGTGGCATATTTAGATACTCTTCTCCATAGAAAATATTAACTGTGAAATTTCATGTGTAAGCAGTAAATTATCAGGACTACACAGTGGACCAAATTTAGAAATAGCTAATCAAAGCCAATAAGTTTCCCATTTGGATGAGAATATGTGGTGGGGAGATCTAATAAGGGCTGTTGATAGATACTCACTGTCCCAATTTCCTGCTTCATCAGAGCGTGTAACCGAAGTGAAGACTGACATCTTCGTCACCAGTTTCGGACCCGTTTCAGACCATGATATGGTAAGTGACACCACGTTTTTGGTCTTCCTTTTTTTTTTTTTCTTAATTTAACTTTTAAAATAAAAAAATACATATATCGACTAAGTATTTAGGTAGCAGCCTCATATTGCTTGGATGTATGCTTGTGTCACTATACATATATGATACGTAATATATACTACATGCAATATTTATACCAAAAAAAAAAAAAAACCCAATTGCCATCGAGCTTATTCTAACTGAAAGCTATCCCACAGAGCAGAGAAGGGCTGCCTTATAGGGTTCCCAAAGCTGGAATCTTTTACAGAAGCTGATTTCCACATCTGTGGAGCAGCTCATGGTTTTGAATCACTTACTTTCAATTTGCAGTGAAACGCTTAAATACTGTGCCACTAGAGCTCCTCATAATATTTATATAATTGAAAAACACTCATTTATTTCCCAGAACAGGACTGTTTCCATAATCACCAACCACAGTAGTCCTCCTTTTTTCCCATCCCAGGAAATGACTGCTTTGTCTTTGTTGAAGCTCTACAAACCAAATGTGCAAGTTCCCTTTCATTTTACTTTGGAGGCCATGTTAATTCAAGGATGCTTGAACAGTTAGCCAGCTCTGTTCTCAGAAAACCAGGAGCATTATCATTGCTGGATTATTTTTGGCTAAAATTGGAAAATTAGTATAAAAGCTGAGTGAATACTTAAGCAGAATTATACAGAAAAAGTGTTAAAAAATGACATTGACAAATGTTCAGTTTCACTGCAAAAGGCACTCATTAAAATGTTATCAAAAGTGGGAATGAAATGAATAAATACCTGTTCTTTCTTTTCCCAAACCAACTAAATTAAAATGAATTTCTCTTAACATCTGCTGGGAGTTGGTAAATCAGGAGAGCTCTGAAGATATTATATAATGTTGCAAAACTCATAACAGCAAAGCTTCTATAGAAGGAAAACATCATAAAGAGGCTATGAAGATATACAATTATGAATATTTCAAAGTACATTAATTCAATTTTATTTTTGAAGTGCCTTTTTGGCATCATCTGATCATAACTGTCTTCTATTTCTTAGTAGCTCACATGATTCAAATAGAAATTACAGAAAGTATCAACTTAGGCCAGCATTTCCTAAAATGTGGCTATTTATAATGAAGCCATCTTGACTTTGTAAATACTCTGACAAGTTCTAAGGTAAGGAAACGTGTTTAACTATATTTAATCTAGTGCTTTTCCGATCATATTTTTACAAAAGCCTTTTTCTTCATTCAATACCTGCTAGTATTCTGTAGAACTAGTGATCTACAAATCAAACATTGGGAAATGCTGGCCAGGGGATAATTATATCTAAGCCAGGTTATGAAATGTACCGATTATTTAAATAAGATTCAGCAGAGCATATGAAAGACAGCAGAGTGGTAGGTAAGAACATAAATTTCTGAGCCAAAATGCCTAGGGTTATCATCTTAGTTCCTCCATTTACATGACTATGTCCTTGGGTAATTTACTTAATATCTCAATGTTTAGTGTCTTCATGTGTAAAATGGGGACAATAAGAATGTCTTATGGGGTTATTTCATATATTAAGTGATTAAATAGATGCCAAACACATAAAACAATTCCTGACACATTATAAGCACTCAAAAACTGCTAGCCATTATTACTAGCAAAGGAATAAAAATAAAAATGTCTACCATAATTGTGAATTTATTTATCTGACACTCATTGTCATTACGGTCAATGAGGAAGCCACTTTACTGGAATACTGTGAGATACAGGATTTTTAACTAAATTGATCACTTTCTAAACATCAAATTTGTTGTGGATTTTTCCATATTGAAACTTCTTTTACTATTTTCTCCTCTTGCAACTTTTCTATGTAAGCACCTTAGTAGGTTTCATTCAAGTTTAAAATCAAATTCAAACTCCTCTGCACATGTTGCATAAATGCCAAAAAAAAAAAAGAAAGAAAGAAATGCTACTCTTCCTCATTCATTCCAACATCATTTGCTGAGCAGGTTTTACTTGTCTGTGTGAGTCCTGCTCTCTGTGAGGCAATGCAACTTGAGGGCTCAAAGGATTGGCTCTAGCAGTCAGGCTGGCTGAGTTCAGATCTTAGTAGTACGACCTTGAGCAAATCACTAAAAATTCCGGGGCTCCTAGTCTGTAAAGTGGGTGTATTATTAAAGCTACCCCTGTAAGATCATTACAAATGTTAAATGAGATGATGCATATAAAATGTCTGTCAGTGGACTTCAATTAAATATAACTGTTATTATTTTTGTATCTGATCTCCTTATCATGACATGCACCCTAATGGAAAACTTTCTTTTCTCTCCACCATCTAAATTCTGTATTTTCTGCCAAGGCCCAATACTACATAACTCAATTGCTTGATGAAAACACTTTCTGATGAAGCTAATAATACTGTTAATTTTTTGCAGCATTCTAATCACATTGATTGACTATAAGACAGAATTTAATATTTGTCACATAGGCATCACTGCTCTATAAGGTTATTTTCCTTCTGTAAATGTCATATTTTTCTACCATGGTACCCAAAATTGTAAAGACAATTTTTTTAAACAGCCTTCATAGTCTTAGTAAATTGTAGGCTTTCAGTGTCACCTTATTACTTAATAATAGGTTTGAAAAGTGGGATCTTATGACCTAATAAATTACACTTCTGTTTCCTATTGGAGTTTTGAACTTTGTGAGAAAAAAAAAAAAGACCATAGAGTAAAGAAATAAAAATATCATAATTATTACTAATAATGATGACAATATAGAATGAGGCTTATATTTACAGATAAGTGGGTTTCTAGGTGATTCATTCCAGAATCAGGTTGAAATATTCACCAGGTCACAGGCAATGGTAGCTTCTCTCTGCTAGAATGTAGATGGTCTGTGTAAACCTTCAGACATGGAGGAACACAGCCAGATTTGTGAGTCTTATGGAGAGGCAGCATCCCAAGCGGCAAAGGGCTGAGACAGGCAAACAGTTTCTTCTTCCAGATTCACTGATCAGATTAAACTAATCCTCTTCTCCTTTGTTGGGGCACAAGAGTATTAGGGGCTGGAGTACATTCAGGAGATTTACCCCATGACTCTCCTTCTCATTGATGAAAACATCAAGAGAAGGGATAAGGCATTACAAAAAAAAAAAAAAAAAAAACCTCACTGCTGTTGAGTCAATTTTGACTCATAGCAACCCCTCCTTGAGTTTCCAAGGTAGTATCACTGTGGAAGTAGATTGCCCAACCTTCCTTCCGAGGAGCGGCTGGTGGGTTTGAACCACCAGCCTTCTGGTTAGCAGTCAAATATATGCAATCAAAAATTTTCTCTTAAATATTTGGCATGCCTTTGAGTTATCAATCTAGATGTGTAATTTAAGGAACACATAATATTTTCTGTCTTAGAATCAAGTGTACACTAGCTTTGATACACTATTATTATTGTTGTTAGGTGCCATGGACTCAATTTCTATTCAGAGTAAAATTGTCCCATAGTTTTTTCTTGGATATAACCTTTCAAGAAGCAGACCTCCAGGTTTTTCCCCTACAGAGCCTCTGTTGTTGTTGTTGTTGTTGTTGTGTGCCGTAGAGTCAAAACCAACTCATAGCGACCCACCCTTGGGTTTCCGAGGCAGTATCACTACGGAAGTAGATTGCCCAACCTTCCTTCCGAGGAGTGGCTGGTGGGTTTGAACCGTCAGCCTTCTGGTTTTCAGTCAAGTGCCTTAGGCACTACACTACCAGAGCTCCCAGAGCCTCTAGGTGGGTTCAAATCACTGACTTTTGGATTAACATCTAAGTGTGAAACTGCTTGTGCCTTCAGAGTTTTTGATACAATGTTAGCCGTATGGTTATTTTATTTACTCAATACGTGATCTAGATAGCAAGAGAGGACAGAGTGCAGAACAGTCCATGCTAGCAATATTTGCTACTCTCTGAAACTTCTGAACTAGACTCAAACTCACTGCTGTTGAGTCAAATCTGACTCTTAGTGACCCCTCCTTGGTTTTCCAGGGTGGTATCACTACAGAAGTATGTTGCTCAATCTTCCTTCTGAGGAGTGGCTGGCGAGTTTGAATCACCAGCCTTCTGGTTAGCAGTCAAATGGCTAAATTGTTCTGTCAGTAGATCCAGTTAGCCATAGGTCTGCAACTGATTTTCTAAATGGCTAGTAGAAATTATACCTGACCACCCTGTTCTAGAAGATTAATCATCTAAACCACAACATCACAGAATTATGCATACGGAAGAGTAATGTGATTTAGAGTCAATCAAATTAGAAAGCAGAATGACACAGCTATTTTTCAATGCAGAAAGAGCTTTATAGTTTATTAAGTGAGAAGCAATAAAATATCTAATTAATATAATTATAACCATAACAACATTAAAATTATTGAATGCTTACAGTATGTCAGGCACCATGCTCAGGGATTTATAGATCGTATTTCTTCTAATCAGTATGCCAAAGCTTTTAGCTAAGCACTATTATTATGCACATTTTCCAGAGAAGAAACGTGACCTAGCTAGCTAAGTGCAATGATTTGAACCCAGTCCATACAACCCTAGAGACATCCTAGCTCCCAAGGTATCTGACTTCATCTGGAATAGAAAACAAAATTAGGACAACTCCTTAACTTTATTTTAAAAACCATTAATTTGCAATCAAACGGAACATTCCCAGGGCACTAGGTTCTGACAGAAATATCCAGGAAGCACAATCATAGAGCCCTGTTTTCCACAGTGATTAAAATGTATTAAGTCAAAGCACACACAGATGGTAATAAATGGTGCAAGTGGGAACACTACAACACAATGTTTATTTAAGAACTTAAAGGGTATTTTGTAGGTCTTCAGAGTAAGATTCATATTCTCTTGGGACCTACTTTGTTGAGCAGCATAACTTTTCAGATGAGTGGCAGGGCTTGGAAAATTGAGGCTTGAACAAATCTGTCAATGAGAATTTGTACAGACACTGTGAATATTCAGTTTCCTTTTTGCCTTCTTTTTTTGCTTGGCTTTGCTGTTACCAACTTCACTTCCTCGGACTTTCTGCCCCACCACCTTTTCAAGAAAATAACCCCTTTATCACTCTCAATTGCATAAGAAGTCTAATATAAATTTATGTTGATTTAAAACAATGGAATAAGAAAAATAATAAAAATTTCTAACATTTATTGAGAACTTTTTATGGGCCAGGTATTCTTGAAAGCTGTTCATGTGTATTATTAGCTCATTTACTTCTCACAATAGCTGAGTCTGTTAGGCCACTGTAGCTTAGAGAGCATAAGATACTTAAGGGCATTCAATTGGCAGACTGATAATGCAGTTATAATTGGTCAGTTTAGAACTTATATTTGCAACCACTATGCTATGGTTCCACCTCTCTCCTTTTTCTTTCTCAGCTCTCTGAAGAAGGTGCTCTGGCCAATCTTGGTCTAGGTGTCCATTCTAGATCTAACAAATTGTGACTGTGGTTGTGAGGTCTTGTTATACAAGTAGCCCCTGCTATTTCCGTGACAGTCATGCTGGAGATGGTTCTCAGAAAACTGAAGACCAAATATTTCCATGCTTAATTAGTCAAGATTTGATCATTATCCATTTATTTTATTTCAGTTTTCATTTCTACCTCTATCAGTGAAGAAAATGAGAAATAAAACTTTACCCGGCCAGTTTCGCTTAGTGTTTTTTGAAAGGATAATGTCTTCAATAAATTTGATAATTTCATGGTCTGCCATTAAACCCAGATAAATAGAGTTCACTTTAAACATGATAAACTTGTAAATGCTAGGACTTTGAGAAGTTTTCACATAGTTTTTTCAAAATCAGTGGCTTTAGAATATATTTTATAAAATATGTGATATTAAATATATTTCAAGTTTTTTTTTTTTGCATTTAAAAACTTTTTGAATTTCAAAAGTCTCCTTGCAGCAAATAAGTACACAACATTCTTAGATTCATGGTAACCAGGTCAACTTGAATATTCTCAGAACCTTGGTTTACAAGTGGCCATTCTTTTTAATGTTGACCAGTTCAAAGAGAACTGAGACTGAAATCATAAGTGACGGAAATACCATCATATTGAAGTCTGCTCTGCTTCCCTGTAAGCACAGCTACACTGTGTTACTTCTAGATGTAATGCACAGATCCCCTTCTTTGTTTCTCTCCTCATGGAATATACCATCTTTTGTCCATCTCATTCCTCCATGAGGTTTTCTTGCAGCATCCAATCCCATAGAGCTTCTCCCTTTGCTAAATTTAACAGATGCTTAACAAATTCTTGTTGATAAATTCCTGTGTTATGTATTTCAGTGCCTACCATCTGACACTTCCAGACACAGTAAAACCTAGCCAACAAAACAAGGTAAATTGTCTTGATTCCAAAGACACACTGGCATTACGTTACATTTCCTTGTTTCTATCTCAGTCAGCAATTAGCACTCTGACTGGTGCATTATAAGCCATTCAATGATATTTGTTACTTACTTTATCAGGAAGTGTTCAACAATGGCAAACGTGTGTCAGAAGGATATAATTCACTTAATTTTTACTCAATCTTGTTTAAACCCTGGGAAAAAAAGTTATTAACACAGAAAAGTTCTACAAACATGTATTATTTATTTGGTATGTCTTAATGATAATGATAGGAGTCTATGCCAGCAATACTCCCTACTCTTAATGATGGTAGTAGGAGCTCTGGTGGTACAGTGATTAGGGAATTTAGATGCCACCCGAAGGTCATTGGTTCAAACCCACCAGCTTCTCCATGGAAGAAAGATGGTGCAATCTTCTGTAAAGATTTACAGTCTTGGAAATGCAAAGGGGATTGCTATGGGTCAGAATCAACTCAGTGGCAATGGGTTTGGTTTAGTTTGGTTTAATGATGGTGGAACAATGGTTATATGCTTGGCTGCTAGCCAAAAGGTTAGGGGAACCTACCAGCTGCTCCAAGGGAGAAAGACCTAACAATCTGCTCCTTTAAGGATTCCAAAACCAAAAGCAAACCCACAACTATGAAGCTGATTCCCACTCATAGTGACCCCATAGGGTTTCCAAGGCTGTAAATCCTTCTGGAAGTTGACTGCCTCATTTTCCTCCCATGGAACAGCTGGTGGGTTTGAACCACAGACCTTCTGGTTAACAGTCAAATGCCTTACACCCTGTGCCAGCAGAGTTCTTCCCTTCAAAGATTACAGCCTATGAAATCCTATGCAGCTGTTCTCTTTTGCCATGCAGGGTGACCATGAATTGGAATCAACTCAATGGTACCTAACAAAATTAACAACAAAGATGTATAATTGTAAAATACATTTGCTTTCTTGATGCAACAGAGTTAAGAGGATTAAGAAAATATGGCACAAAATTTCCAAGTTAGTCTTGGAAACTAACCAAGTTTAAACTGCACTCCCATTATCAGAAAATACAGCAGTCTTTATTTCAAACCACTGAGTCCAAATTTAGTATCTATGTAGCAAGTGCTGCAAGGAAGACGGATATTACCCTTTTCAATATTGTTGTTGTTGTTGTTTGCCATCGAGTCGGCCCCGACTCATAGCGACCCCTCCTTGGGTTTCCGAGGCAGTATCACTATGGAAGTAGGATTGCCCAACCTTCCTTCCGAGGAGTGGCTCTGATAAATCTCATTGCTTGTTTTCAGATTAGCAGATGTTTGTCTCTGGGTATTGCTATAAGGAATGATGTGTTTATTCAAATAAATAGATTTCCTGGCTTTGACTGATGACAAGCTTCACACATTTATCATGTGTCTTGTACACACATATACTCACACACCTGCACTTTATATGCTGCTTTTCTTTTTTTAAAGAAAATATACAAATTACCAGTGGAAATGAATTCATTATTTTTATAATCTTTTTCATTTGTCAAAGAATTGAAAGTTTTGTATAACATCAGTGAAAAACTTTTTTCTCAACCAAAAATAAGAAGGATTATCTCCTCATGTCAGAATCATGATTGACTTGGGTTTGGTTGTGATGTTTTTAGAGGCCATAGATGGGCTCCCCAAAACACTATAGTTTATCTTTATGGATGGAAGTGATGATCAGTTCAACCCACCCATAAGCACCTCTAAAGAAAGGCCTGGCAATCCTTGTCTAAAAGTTCACAGTAATGCAAATTCTGTGGGACACAGTTTACTTTGTAACACATAGGTTTGCTATTAGTCAAAGTTGACTTAATGGGAACTGGTTACTGGTTAACGTGAATTTGGCATTATTTGGTAATACATTATAGCTCTTCTAGGGCTGGTGTAGTAGGGCCTGGGTTTTTTTTTTTTTTTTTTTTTCATGTATATGAGGAAAATTTGGCAAAATCTTTCTGAACAAGAAATATTTTCAAGCTTTTTCAAAATTAAATGATTCTCTAAACATCAGTATGTACATGACAGAAAAGTTTACCTCTAAAAACATCACCTAGCTCATATTTTGTTTCCAAAATTGCAGAAAAATATATGCATTGTCTTTGTAAGATATTTGCTTTGCAAAGTAAATCACAGTGAACTTTGCCATTTTCCAAAATTATCTAGGAATATACAATAGATGTATTTTTCCGTCAAAGCTGGAAGGATGAAAGGTTAAAATTTAAAGGACCCATGACAGTTCTCCGATTGAATAACCTAATGGCAAGTAAAATCTGGACTCCGGATACCTTTTTTCACAATGGAAAGAAGTCGGTGGCCCACAACATGACCATGCCCAACAAACTCTTGCGGATCACAGAGGATGGCACTTTGTTGTACACCATGAGGTGAGTTGGCTATGCCTTTATTTGTGAACATTTCTGTGCTTCATTTTTATCCACTTCTAGGCAGCCATCAAACTGATGGCCCAAGACAGGGATTTGGTTTCATGCTTCTTTTTTTTTTTTCTTTTTCTTCAACTTTAATGATTACTCTTCTGGGGGGCGGGGAACTTGCTCAAATATTATGCAACTATTAAAATGCTAAATAAAATCATAGGGATAAAAATGCTAGCAATGTATATTAAATAATATGATAGCATGATATATTTTTCCAACTATACTAGTTCAATATGAGGAATATCTTCACTCTATTGTAAATCACATACACACTTGCATTCTAGTAAGGTCAAGATTAAATTTTGAGAAACTATCTATAGATATATATCTGAAAGTATTTGTAATAAAAAGGAAATGAAAAAAACAGAAAATTTGAGAAAGGTAAAATATTCTTAAAACACTTGAGAAAACAATATATTGTGAAGTATATGAATTCACATTGGTATCGTTAGCTAGATAGAAAATAAAGATTGTCTTAATTTTTCTTAAATTGAAGATTATGCATTTTTCATGGTTTATACACAACTCTCCCGTTTTAGGCCTACTGCAAAATCTAGTCTCTAGTGAGTGCTCAGTACTTTTATGGTTGAATGAAAGGAACATGAATGAAATCATGTTTTCAGTAGTTTTTAAAGGAAACCAACACTTAAAGTATGCCTAATTTATGAGAAATTATGACTTGTGCATCACTTATTTTTGAGGGAAGCATTTATTTCCTTCCCAGATAAATTCTAAGAAGGATGTATTTTTAAATTTGGCCAATGTCTGGCATTTCAGACCTTCCCATTATTCCTTTGGTATAAAAAGATAATGAAGGCAAAATCCTCAACTTGATGGGTTGTATTTAGCAAAGGAATAGAGTAATATTTTGCCTTTAGTAAGCAGCCAGAACACATAGGTTTTCATATATGGACATCCAATAGATAAATGGGAGCTCTGGTAGCATAGTGGCTAAGGCACTTGACTGTCCACCAGAAGGCTGGTGGTTCAAACCCACCAGCCACTCCTCAGAAGGAAGAAGGGGTAATCTACTTCTGTAGTGATACTGCCCCGGAAACCCAAGGAGGGGTCGCTATGAGTCGGGTCTGACTCGACAGTACATAACAACAACAACAACAATAGATAGATAGATAGATAGATAGATAGATAAAAATAACCTTAAAGAGTCACATTAGATGTTGGACACAGCTACAGAAGATTGGTCCAACTTTAGTTGGAATTAAAGAATAAAAATTCCCCAAATCAGAGAGTGGGGAAAAAAAGCAAGGGGAACTTATAGACATATGTGTTGAAATCTTGTCATATCACCCAGGAGAACATAGTTACATTTGAAATTTAAGCAATCCACATTTGTCCTTGAACCTCAGTTCAGTGCATGTCCTGAATATTTTACTGATTCATGGTTTCTGAAATATGCAATATCCTTCATCAGTAATTAGCCTGTATCTTCCATTTCCCAGATTTCTCTGCATTTTTGCTAGTGCACTATCATTTTATTTAATGCTTTGATTTAATAATGTGAGTGTAATAGTTAACACATATTTCATATTTGTTTTAATCAATATTATGAATTTACTTAATGCTTTTAACTTAATGATTTTACTTAATAATTTCCCTGGCTAGAAAGTCTTCTTGCTATGTTTCTGGAGCTGTTTAGTAATCTAAGTAAACATCTATACTAAAAGTTGTTGTTATGTGCTGTCATGCAACTTTGTTAATATATTTGCTATACATGTCAACCATATTTATCAGGAAGGATCTAATCTTACTTGTGTGTTATTTTTCTTAATTTATAAGGCTGACAGTTAGAGCTGAATGCCCAATGCACTTGGAGGACTTCCCTATGGATGCCCATGCCTGCCCACTAAAATTTGGAAGCTGTAAGTAAATTTGCTTTAAAATTTCGTTATTCTTATGAGAGATCTAAATATTTGAGAAAGAGACCACCAATTAGTTTTATCTTTTGGAAGGATAGATAAAGATTTTCAAGAAAGCTAAAAGAACAATATTCTACAAGAACTTTCTATAAATAATAACATTTTACTTCAATATTTAATGTTATTTCAGAAAGCTGTTGTTCCCTATTATGTGGTCTAAATGTATTTTAAACAATATAGTGGGAGAATATTGTTTTTTGTTGAAGTTGTATTCATGGAAAAAAGAGGAGTATAGATGTTTATGCCACATAGATAACATTTTCCTTCAAAAAATGGAAATAATTCCTTTTTTCTTTTACATTACACTTCCTTGACTTTAAAAATAATTCAACTTATGTACCAGATGGAAACATCCGTAGGTGGTAAAGGATAAGTAGGTGTTTCTTAATAGTGAAATCTATAGCTAACAGATGTTGCGAGCAATTTGCCCTACCCATACACTTTGGAATGTTCTAGATCCATTTGGATATCTCATGGAATTCATGCATATATTAATGCTTTCTTGAAGGTATCTTAGATATCTCTTTATAATAACTTCATGGATTTTTTTATTTTTTTATATGAAAACAAGCAGGCACATCTTACAGGAGCCATGGAAGCAGTGGCTAGGAACGGCAAGTTCTCTGGTGTTCTCTCCAACCTTCTGCTTTTGACTAGTTTGCATGCATGAGGATAATGTATTCCTGGTTTTCTGCAGAGAAGTTACGCACATGGCTGAGTCAACTCCTGGACTAACTACCTAGTTTTCTGTTCTCACTAGAGGCAGTCTGAGCAACTATTTTGGTGAAGATATGATTCACAGAAGAAAAAGAGTGCTAGTGTAGGAAGACAGTAAGCAAAGGAAATAGAAAAGGGCCTTCAGGCACCTAGTAGCACACGAACGGAGAGATCATTTTTCTCTATAAATCTTTTCTCTACTGAAACTCAAAGATAGCCTACTTTTCAAACTATCAGTTAAGGTGATCTTTGGGGATAACTCCCTTCTCTCCAACTCCCCCCTCCCCAGTTTTATAAGTCTCTTGTATGTCAGGGACTGTTTTATGTTTTCTTTTGAGGAGCAGTTTCATTTTTAATACTAACCAAAGATATTATGTGTTAATTGTATTTCAAACAATATATGAAATATTTTATATGTATATGCTCAACTAATCCAGAAAATAACCTTAGAGTTGGGATGACAATACAACACAATGTGCCTAAAACAGTACTGGTTTATGTCTGTTATCCTAATTTAGTTATTAATACGGTCCCATTTTACCATCATAAATGTCCTGGTTTGAACAATAAACTGCATATTAATGCTATCAGTCAAGAATGTCTTCAACAGTGACTTTAGTTGAAAAAATAGAGAGCTTTATATTTTCATATAAGATGTCTAAAGATAAGGGATCACTGATTGATTATAGTTTAGGTCAGCATCTTAAGATAGTTGATATCCTTAGATGTCCTTCCTGGTCATCAATCACTTTGCAGCTTCAGCTACTGAATCACGTTTCATAATAAGGAGGAATAGTGACTGAAGAAGAAAATAATAATGCCTGTATCAAGAAACTATAAACTTTCACTAAAGTCCTAATAGCCATCTACTCATATGTTATTAATCAAAGATGTGTGTCCCAGGACCAAAGTAATGCTAACTGCATAAAGCCTAGGAAAATATATTTTTAACTGGGCACATTGTTAACTGAATTAAACTAAAGATATTGTAGGGAGCAGAAAATGGATAATGAATGGAAAGCAAATAGTGCCTGCCATATATAAGAAAACATAAGTTAAAGAAAATAACTTTTTTTTTTTTTCCATTTCCTTACACCTAATAGGTATTACTAGGCGCTCTGGTGGCATAGTGCTTAAGGCATTTGACTGCTAACCAGAAGTGTAGTGGTTCAAACCCATCAGACAGTCCTTGGAAGGAAGGTTGGGCAATCTACTTCCGTAGTGATATTGCCTCAGAAACCCAAGGAGGGATCACTATGAGTTGGATCCAAGTTCATGGCAGTGAGTTTGTTTGTTTTTTTTTTTTTTTTGGTTTTGAATAAGTATCACTAAGAAGAAGTGCCTGACAGTCTTTTTCTGAACATCAGTCAGTGAAAACTCTATAGATCACAATGTTCTGATCTGCAACTGTCAGTGGGAATGGTTCAAGGCTGAATAGCATTTCATTCCATTATACATAGTGTTGCCTTGAGCCAAGGGCCTATTCAACAGCAACTAACAATAACAACAACAAATAAGAGACAACTCCTGAAGGGACACTTATTTTATTCCCACTTATAAAGAGGTCATATGCTGAAGTTGTATATTTTCTTCGATTCTGACAAAATTCTCTCTTCATGTCTCCAAGCCAGGGCTTTGAACTGGTTCAGTCTGGTTCAGTCATGGCCAACTGAGTGACCCTGGAACAGACAGGTACTTTAAAAATGTGGGACAAGCACATTAGCTGGAACTGGAAAAATTATGGGGCTCACTCCTGCTAGAAACTTTATGTCCCAAATCTCTTGATATACAAAGTCAAAAACAATGGTGACTAGCTCAAAAAAGGCAGCTGACCACACCACTTTGAATGTATCCCCTCTGTCTGGCCAATAATCTAGTATCACAAGTCAGGCTCTTGAAAGGGCTCACAAGTCTCCTCTGAATCTCCCATTCCAGGGCTTTGAGCCTTAATTTTTCCTGTTCTGGTTATCATTTCAGATCATCTTAATTTTTTAAAAAAATTGGGATTGTTTTACTTTCACCTCATCATCCATGACTGAAAAATTTGAATTCCTGCTCTGAACTAAATTCAGAATTCAAGCCACATAACCCACTATCTCAGAGTCCAAGATACAGTCATTTCCCCCCTGCATTACTAAATGGGTTTCCTAACAGTTTCCTTATTTTTACTCTTTCTCACTCCCTCAAGCTCTTCTCCGTATCACAGTAATCTCTTTATTCTATGAATGATATCATGGCATTTATTGGCAAAATAAAACTTCAGTGGCTTTTTTCTTTCCCATGTACAAACAGTAGGCAATGAAATCCAGATTTTTTTTTTTGTCAAGGTCAATCAATTGCATTGGAAAAGAAAAAAATAAAATAAAATAAGAATTGGAAGTTGGAAAGTAAGGCTTTGGTGATAGAAAAGATGATGGAGATCACATGATGGAATTTTGCTTCCATTTGTTCATTGCAAATACCTTTTCAATAACATAAATGGTGACTATACACATGGACCTCTCCAGACGGAATACATAGAAATCAAATTGACTACAAATTGACAACAGAGAAGCTCAATATCATCAGTCAGAGCAAAGCTAGGGCCAAATGTGGAACAGACTGTCAATTGCTCATATACAACTTTAGTTCAATTGGAAAAAAATTCAGATAAGTCCTTGAGAGCCAAAATATGACCTTGAGTGTATCTCACCTGAATTTAGAGACTATCCGAAGGATAGATTTGATATATTGAACACCAGTGACTGAAGCCCAGATGAGCCGTGGGATGACATCAGGCTGTCACACATGCAAAAAGCAAAAGGTCATTAAAAAGAAAGGAAAGAGTGGGAAAACTGAAATGAATGTCAGAAGAGACTCTGAAACTTGTTCTTGAATGAAGAGTAACTAAAGCAATTGGAGGGAATGATGAAAGAACATGAGGCACTAACCAATACCTTAATTCCCCAGTACCTCATCTTAAAAGTCTGGTATTGTTTATCACTAGAACAATCTGATTGTTAGTCCAGAAATGATGCTAATTCAGCAAGAATAGCCATGTACAAATTAATGGAATAGTGACTATATTTTTCTGCATCATCCACTTCAGAGAAAAGTGAGTCACTTTAAGAGGCTTTGATCTGGAGATTGAGGGGCATAGTTAACATCTTTTCAGAGATAGCCTCATATTCATATAGAAAGACCATCATCATTTTACATTTTATAATATTTTAGCTTGGGCAAATACATATTTGACTACAACGTTCAAGGGGAGAGTTGGATCAGACAGGGCTGCACTGTGACTTTTGTAGGCCCTGAGGACTTTTGCCTTTATAAGCCCCTTCCTCCCCTCGAACTATTAAAATTAGATTTTATGACTGCGTTGATATCATGACTAATATAATCCAGGTTGGTTATATTCATTTTTTTAAATTTTAAAACAAATTAAAAGAATTTTGTGGCTCCTAAAATATGGCAATATCCTTACTATGCCTAATGGAGAAGTAAGACAAAAGATTAAGTTTTAATAGTAAGTTCAAAGTTTACTATCATATTTCTCCCTCCAAAGCTCCACAAACAAGTTGCTTTTGCTAATGTGATATTATTTAAATTTTCAATACCACTCTGCAACTAAACAGAGAAATTGTGTGTTTGTGAAATTATATTATCTGTGACTGGAAATCAAAAAGATGATAGGATTCCTTTTCCTTCTTCTATCTTGTGCTATACACCCTCCTCATCTGACCTGCACAAATCAAAGATCAGTGTATGACCTAACTCTCATATAGGAGGATGGCTAAGTTAGAAAGTGGCTTGACAAATGAAAATGTCTGAGAAGGACCAAGAACTGTAGTCACCACTATTATTATCATTATTGTGAATAATCAATTTTAAAAGTGAATAGTTTGGGGGGCAAAGGGACTCACAAAGGCAAAAGCTCCCAGGCCCCACAAAAGTCACGTATTGATGTTCAACAAATATCTAGTATGTCTTTTTTACAGGTATTATGACCTTCCTCTGGCCTGACATAATCTGAAGACAAACTACTACCTTTAACCTCATTTCATCTCTCATGTGCCTCCCTCTCACCACAATGGTATTACTGATTTTTCTTAACAATATCAACCTTATACTTGTCTCCAAACCAAAAAAACAAACTCATTGCCGTCGAGTCGGATCCGACTCATAGTGACCCCTCTTTGGGTTTCCATGGTGGTATCACTATGGAAGTAGATTGCCCAATCTTCCTCCTAAGGAGAAATAAATTATTTTCCTGCCTAATATACTTTGTCCAACACTTTCAGATGCCTCATAATTATGCCTTTCTATAAATTTTGCTTCCTCAGAGACCCTTTCTGGCCCCTTTACTTAAGGTAAAAGGGCTTCATTCTGTATCACTTTATTCTGTTGTGTATGACTTTATTAAAACTTACCAATACTTGAAATGATGTATGTATTTGATTACTTTCTTATTACCCCCACCAATCATGTATGTGCCAAGGAGGGGAACCTCATTTGTTATGTGTCTGCTGTCTCCCCAGCATAGTTCTTTGTGGCATTTTTAATTTCTGGTAGCGTAGTGCCTAAGGCATTTGACTGCTAACCAGAAGGCTGTTGGTTCAATTTCACCAGAAGGAAGGTTAGGCAATCTATTTCTGTAGTGATACCACCTCAGAAACCCAAGGAGGGGGTCACCATGAGTCGGATACGACTCGACAACAGTGGGTTTGGTTTGGTTTGGTTTGTTTTTATATGTTTAATAGACATTTGTTGAAAGAGTATATGTGTATATATATATATATGTATGTATGTATACATATATATGTCTGTGTGTATATGTATGTATGTATATCTATCTATCTATCTATCTATCTATCTATCTATATATATATATACAAGTTTTTTTTGTTTTTTTTTCCAAGACTAAGTTATGTGAGCTTTCCTTTCCTAGCCTGCCCTCTGGAACGATGGAGTGGAATATATAAGACTGACAAAGCACACTGACTCATTATGAGATATGAAAAGGCAAAGCACATGTACTATTTTTCATCCTTCCATTTTAGATGCTTATACAAGAGCAGAAGTTGTTTATGAATGGACCAGAGAACCAGCACGTTCAGTAGTTGTAGCAGAAGATGGTTCACGTCTCAACCAGTATGATCTTCTTGGGCAAACAGTAGACTCTGGAATTGTTCAGTCCAGTACAGGTGAGTACGGATTTGTTATTTTATATATGGTAGAAATAGAAACTTCTTCTTTTTCTTTTTCTTTTTTTTTTTTTTAATGACAATGTGAGATATCAGTGAATCCTGCAGTAACATAAATAGAAAATTACAGGGAATTGGGAATCAAGTTGGCTAGGAACTAGAGTCAACCCTGTAGAATGAAACCTGAGACAGTTCACTTAATGCCTCTGTTTCTTTATTTGTGAAATAAAGTACAGATACTGTGTGACCATTCTAGCACAGCTGTTAAAGCTCTTGAGGAAGAATGTCTGGATAAAACATTCACCTTGCCAGTTGATTATAGTCATTGCTAGAAGGAATAAAATTAAGTCTATGCTGAGTACTTATCATAATTCCTGGCACATTGAAACACTTATAAATACTAGCTATTAATATCTTCTAGGCCTTGTTTATTGCCATGATTCAGTGAATCTTGGTGAATATGTAGCCACCATTAATACACACGGGACATCACAAAGGCAATTCCTTCTACAAATCCCTTCACATCACTGGTCAAGGATCTTCTACAGCTAGCACTTGCAGAAATATAGCTTCATTATTGATCATCCCATTTGAAATTAAAATAAGTGAGGGGCCAGGTGATTGGTTTGCTAATGACATGCTTAGTAGTGTATCAAATACTATTAAAGAGATGTATACATGATTTTAAATCTGTGAAATTATTTCTAAGAACCAAATGCAAATTTGGCTATGTAAATGTACATGTTATGACCAGATAAAATCTGATCATAGAACCAGATAGCTGTTAAGAAAATTTGGACCCTACCAATGAAGAAAATTTACCGAAAAAATCAATATTTTTGAATATGTTAAATTACTGAATGATTTAACAAAGGCCAACAATTGACCCTGTGGACATTATTTTAAAATTTAAATGTGTCATTCACTTAATTCTGGGATTTCAAATAAAGACAATTTAGTAATAAATAAGGACAAACCAGAAAAAACAAACTCACTGCCGTTGAGTCGATTCAATTCACAGCAACACAGCAACTCCTCCTTGGGTTTCTGAGGGCAGTGGTGGTATTTTTCTCGGAAATATTTCTTCCTTAGATTTCAACTTGTATATGAGGTTCCCATATTCAAACTTAAAAAATATATAGGTAATATCTTTTTCTGTGTTTAGTGGGTAAACTCTGATTCATATGATGTGTCTTCAATTGCAAGAGGAGTAATGACATACAAAACTAATAAATATTTAAGAAGCTTAAATAAGTATGTCTCTTGTTTTGAAAAGTAGGGATATATTTTTTTCTCAGATTTTCCTTAAATGGAAAGGCATATGGCTAGTGGAAAGGAGCTCAATGACATTATGGTTAAAGAATTGCACTGCAAATCAAAAGGTCAGAAATTTGAACCCACTAGCTGCTCTGGTGGCATAGTGCCTAAGACATTTGACTGTTAAACAGAAGGGTGATGATTCAAACTCACCAGCCACTTCTTGGAAGGAAGATTAGGCAATCTACTTCTGTAGTGACACAGCCTCAGAAAGGCAAGAAGCAGTCGCTACCAGTCAGATCCGACTCCAGACTCCACAGCTGTGAGGGTTTTTTTTTTTTTTTTGGTTTAGTTGCTTCATGGGAAAAAAATGTGGTAGTCTGCTTCTGTAAAGATTTACAGCCTTGGAAATTCTATGGAGCAGTTCTACTCTGTCCTGTAGGGTTGCTATGAGTTGGAATCGACTCAATGGGAGTGAGTTTGGTTTCTTCCGGTTTCTAGTGGAAAGGGAACAGGTTTTGCAATGAGAAAGATATGAGTTCATGTCCTGATCCTGTCGCTTAGAAGCCTTGTGACGTCGCTCAAGTCATTTATCCAATCATAAGTCTCAGTCTTTTCAAAGAAACTGGAATAATATAATTTTGCATTAAAGATGTAATAAAATAAAACACCAAGCTGACTGCTATATAGGAGATAATCTAAATTGTATCTGACATCTGTTGCTGTAGTAGTTCTGAAAATATCCCAGAATATGGAAAATGATGAGAATTTTTCTTCCTCACAACATTTAAGGAGGAAAATATGCTAAAATGACCAGGGTTTGCTCTTTAAAAATCCAATACTATTTTACAGTATATAGTATGGCAAGTCCTGGAGATCCAATGATAGACAAATCACAGGGATCTGAGGTCTAAGAGAGGACAGGTCTAAGCTGTAATTATAAAAATTATGGTAAGTGCTGTGATTAATGCTTTTGTGAGGGCAGGAACCATATCTGTCCTCAATATCCCCATAATTTATTATAGTAGCTTAGATATAAGATATACTCAATAAATATTTGAATTAAAAAATAGATGACTCCAGCCTAGGATATAACTGTTGGGGGCCCTGCACATTTAGAATAATAGATGGAAGGTCTTTCCCTCATGAAAGCCTTCATCTTTTACTATTAGAGTGAGGGTGGGAAGATGTAAGGGAAACAAATAACTGAAAGGTAGTAACTGACATGTGGTAGTAGAAGTATACACAAGCCACAACCTCTTTATATTAGATTCTTAGGGCTACTGAAACAAAATTCCACAACTTGTGTGCCTTATAAGACCAGAAATGTATTGTCTCACAGTTCTGGAGGTCAGTAGTCTGAATTCAGAGTGTGCATAGGGCTATTTTTTTTTAAGTCTCTAGGGGATGATCCTTTCTGGTCTTTCCCAGCTCCTGGTAGCTCCAGTTATTTTTGTTATGTGGCTTCATCTTCCCCATGGCCAATTTTTCTCTATCTGTCTTTCTGTGTCTCATCTCTATTATTACAACATTGCTCTGGTGATGTAGTGCCTAAGGCATTTGACTGCTAACCAAAAGGTTGGCAGTTAAACCTACCAGCCACTCTTCAAAAGGAAGATTGGGCAATCTACTTCCTTAGTGAAACACCTTGGAAACCCAAGGAGGGGTCGCTGTGAGTCGGATCGGACTCAACGGCAGTGTTTTTTTGGTTTAGATGGGATTAAGACTCATTCTACTCCAGTATAACCTCATGTTAACTGATAACATCTTGAAAGACCCTATTTCCAAACAAAGTCATATTCACAGGTACAGTGGTAGGAAAAGAAGTTCAATATACCTTTCTGGAGGAAATAATTCAATCCATAATGTCCTTTATGTCCCAGTTCCCATCTGTAAATAAGTGGCTTAGTCTGGTGAATTTACAGTCCTCTCTCACATCTGGTTTCCTGTGGATTAAAAAAAAGGAAAAAAAAAAAAAAATCAAACTCACTACCTTAAGTCAATTTGGTCTCATTGTGATCCCTCCTTGGTTTTCTAAGGTGGTATCTCTAGGGAACTCTGGTGGTGTAATGCCTAAGGCATTTGACTGCTAACCAGAAGGCTGGTGGTTCAAACCCACCAGCCACTCCTTGGAAGGACGGTTGGGCAATCTACTTCTGTAGTGATGTTGTTGTTGTTGTTGTTATGTGCCGTTGAGTCAGACTCGACTCATAGCAACCCCCTTTGGGTTGCTGAGGCAGTATCAGGAAGTAGATTGCCCAATCTTCCTTCTGAGGAATGGCTGGTGGGTTTGAACTGCCAGCCTTCTGGTTAGCAGTCAAGTGCCTTAGGCTCTATGATGCCAGAGCTCTGTAGTGATACTACCTCGGAAACCCCGGAAGGGATCCCTATGAGTCAGATCCGACTCAAGGGCAGTGAGTTTGGTTTTTGGTTTGGTTATGTCTAGGAAAGTAGATTGCCTAATCTGTCTTCCGAGGAGAGGCTGGTGGGTTTGAACTGCTAGCATCTGGTTAGCAGTCAAATGTCTTGATGATACAGCATCTTAAATTCTAATCACTCAGAAAATAGAAACAATCAAAAAGGAACTATAGAATGAAAGGCAGTGGTCTAAGCCCCTACCACCAGGATAACTAAAACTCATAAGTTGGACCCACTCTCTGCTGCAACAGCAAGTTTACCAGCACAAAATAACTGCTTTCTCCTGCTATTCCCATAATAGATAGGTAGACACAGAGGGAGTGAGAAGAATAATGAGTAAATTCTCAAATGGAGGAAAGTCAATTTAATATACATCTTCAGCTAGACAACATACAATTAGAGACTGAACTATGCTTCTTCTGGGCCCACTTTATCTCATCAGGAGTCCATCTTAATATATTTCAGTGGGAAAAAACAAAGATCTTTGTGTAAGGTCTCTGATGGAATATTTCACATCTTTTTGTGGAGCACTGAAAATATTAAGATAAATGAGATTGAGTGCTATTATCTCCCTTCTTGTGCTGGAAGACTAAAGAAAGATGGCAGAGGAGAGCACACATGTTGACAGTGATCAGAGAAAAGGTATCTTCTATCACCTTAGAATTCCCTTTGGGGAAATATCAATTCAGATCACCTCTTAGGTCAGAGTGTACCACTTCACTGCCTATGCCAACACACATGTGCACACACATTAGCAGTGACCTCTTTCAGATAAAATATACCCAGATCACTTCAATGACATTAGAAGAAAAAGATGAAGATATTAATATAAAATTTAGATTTCTGAATTAAGTGCAGATACACTAGAGGCACAATTACTTCCTTGGAGTCTGACATCAGTGAGATTCCATGGGAAAAAATGAGTTTCACATGTAGTTTTAAGTTCACTTATTCATCTGGAAAAAAGCAAAATCATTAAAAGCACAAAGAAAAGATGAGATAGCTGTTTTTCACATCCAATATAGTTTACTTATATTCATTCATTCATCCACTTATTCCTTCAATTGTGTGCTCGATTACGCAAGAAATACACATTAAGAGCTGACTGTGTCTGACTGTGTGCTTGTGACTGAGGAAGAAAGTTGAAGGATACATAACTCCCGCCATCAAGAAGCTCTTGGCTGAGTGATATAAGTAGCTAACATGTAATGGTATTGTTCTAATCATCATAACAATATTAGATGGTGGGAATTATTATTATCTCCATTTTATAAATAGGATATAATTGAGGCCCTAAGAGGTTTAACAGCTACTTCAAGGATACATACTTAAGACATAGCAAAGTTAGGATTTGAACCTAACTTTGATAATTTCTATGGGGCAGTTCTACACTGTTCTGTATGGTTGCTGTGAGTCAGAATCAACTGGACAACAATGAGCTTAGTCCAGCTGCAGGATATGTCCTCTCAACCATGTGACATACTAGCAATAGACAAGACAGATGTGTGAACACGCAGCAGTGGAAGACAATGTGGTATAGTGGTTCAAGTGTGGACTCTGGAATTATACTGCAATTGTTTGAATACTGGTTTTATTATATGTGTGACCTCTGCCAAGTCATTATATATTTCTGTTCATCTTATTTCTTGGGCTATTTGGAGATAATTAGGAGAATCTGCTTCATGATCTACTGTGAGACTGATATGTGAGAATTCATGTAAACTTACTAGCAGAGTGCCTGGCATATAAAAACTATACAATAAATGTTAGATATTACTATTAATAATAATGAGGGGGATGTTACAAAAGAGCTACATGATGGCATAAAGGAGAAAGAGGTAATTTCTTCTTGGATTATCAGGGAAAGCAGTTCATAACTACACCTCTGGCTCTCTGCCTCACTATGTTATGCTTCCTTAGCAACTGTTAAAGGAGAACTCATGCAAATAAGGAGCTCTGGTGGCAGTGTCTAAGACATTTGACTGCTAACCAGAAGGTTGGTGGTTCAAATCTACCAGCCAGTCTGCAGAAGGAAGATTGGGTAATTTACTTCCACCACCTCAGAAAACCAAAGGGAGTCACTATGAGTCAGAATCCACTCAACGGCCGTGAGCTTGTTTTTTATTTATTTTTTGTTTGTTTGTTTGTTTTGGTTGTGCAAATATTGCAATTCTGATTAAAAGACATGAAAATACAACATATGCAGAGAGATAAAAGTTTTAATTTAATCCTTAGGCATAAGGATAATATCAGTGACCAGAAAACATAAGAACATGGTAGTATGCACTATTTTGTTTTTTAAATATTTAATAATGATTCACTTAAGTGAATAGATAGACTTAATCATGGGAAATTTAAGTTGTTTTTCTGAAGAAAGATATCTCTTCTTTATGAATAACTCTGACTAATTCCCAGGGCATAAGACCAAGAGAAATTATAGGAACTTCTTTTCTAGAAGCATAGTTTTTTCTGGATAAGTTGCTTTTGAGGTGACCCAGCAGGTTTAAAATGAATGAAGAAAGCAATGTTTTCCCTCTTACCCAATCCTGGAGCCATAGAAATGATTACTATTCATCAAAGTAACCTCAGGGCTCCCAATGATGAGACCTACTACATGTTTTCCAGAGAAATTATTATAATAATAGGATGAAAAAGCTTCTCTAGTCATCTGGTAAACCTTTTTGTAATTTAGATGAGGAAATAGATCCAGAGAGTCTAAATGACTTAGAACTATACTCTTCATCTCCTTATTCCTATTTCAGTATTATTTGAAGCAGATATTAAAATACCATTTCCTCCTCCAATAATACTTTGAATACATTATTACTATTAAAATGTAGAATCCATTGATAACTTTATGTTTTTAGAAAATTTGGAAGGAAAATGACATATGGAATCAATGTACATTACAATTATGTTGAATGATAGAATGGATGCTTTCCTAAGCTGGGGAGAAAATTCACTTCTCTCTTTTCTTTGCATATACCGTATTACAGCACAGGACTCAAATTTTGTTAAAGAACTTTTACTCCTTTCATTCCATTTTGTCCTTACAACAACCCAGAAAATAGTTAATAGTATAATTTCTGCTAGATAAAAGAGGAAATTGAAACAACATTGAAGCAAGGTGTTTATTTTAAAGTAGTTAATAGTTGAGCCAGTGAAGGTTAGAATATAGGTCTAAACAAATCCTCCATACTACTTTGAAAAATTATTTCCCTGTTTTTCTTCTTTCTCTCTCCCTATTTTCTATTGTAATGTATCAGAAATATTGCCGCATGTAACTTAATAAACTTCCCTCAGGTTAGATGTTGTGCAGAACTATTTAAATTGTATTTCTTCTAGATTGTTGAATTAGAGAAAAAGCATTTGACGTGCTTAATGCGTTAACACTTGATGTCTAGATATGCTTTTTCAATCCAATTTAGAAGTCTGATTTTTGTTATATTTTTATTTCATTTTTAAATTATTTCAACATGGATTGTGATATTGCTGGCTGTTTTTTCCTTCTTCTTTTTTTCCCCTAAAAACCTTCTTAGATTTTATTTAATTGGGGAAGAAGTTTTAAAATATCTCCCAATCATTCCCTAATCTTTTAGGGAGAAAGTGGTTTATAAAACAAATATGATGTCAAATAATGGCTGTTCAGATCTTTCAAAATAATATTCTTGGCAGAAACTCTCTAAAATGTCACATTGCAAACAATAAAAGATGATAATAGAAGATATGTAGATACTCAACTTTCTGACATTATAAATGAAAGACAGATTTTTTTCTTTGAGATGGTGACATTTTATGGGCCAGGATTGAATGAATTGTTAGGAATAATAATGTGCACACCTAAGAGGGTGAAATGTAACAGGAGTCTGTCTACACAAGGCTATATTGTAGCAAAGTCCTGGGAAGATTAGTTTTCTGCATTTTTCTCAAATGTATGTCATTTCTTTCTCTTTCAGATATGTGTGTGTGTTTGTTGAAATTACCAAATATATATATACAGAAAGTTAAAATAAATTATTTAATCATTTAACATTTCATTTTCATTCAAATGAGAAATGCTTATGAATTTTATTCTAATTGAATGCCCTTCATACTCAATCCAAGTTTTCACCATTGTTGGGTATTGAGTCCTGAGAGTAATGCCATGCTATATTCAAAGGTCTACCCCTTCCTTAATTAGCTTTCCATTTAGTGGGAAGAACATAAACATACAAACAGCCAGAATATGCAGTATGAGATGTTAAGAGAAATAGAAATAGGAGCTACAAGTAAATTTGAAGTAGTTAGTAAATGTTCAGAAAATTCTGGCCATTATCCTTAATAACAATTAATAAGGAAATCGTTCATTCATGAATGCATGCATGGTTTCCTGCTATAGAAAGTGATGGCATTTCTACTATCCTTTCAATACATCTACCAAATCTGATTGACGGGGCTAGTAAAGAAAATGGGGAGAGGTACTAAAATTTATTTAAAACTAATGTTGTTGTTGTTGTTATATGCCATGGAGTTGGACCCGACTCATAGAGACCCCTCCTTGGGTCTCCAAGGAGGTATCACTATGAAAGTAGATTGCCCAAACTTCCTTCCAAGGAGTGGCTGGTGGGTTTGAACCACCAACCTTCTGGCTAGCAGTCAAGTGCCATAGGCACTATGCCACCAGACCTCTTCAAAAATTAATATATAATAATCTTAATTAGATCTCTTATTCTCTATTCTTCCCCACATTATACTTTTCAGTATTTTATAGATGAAGAAACTGAGAATGAGAGAGGTTAAGTGTATTGTCAAGGCTACACAGAGAAAAAGTAGCACATCTGTGTTTTGGACCCAAATGTGTTTCCTTCCAAAGCTAATACACTTTCCTCTTCAAGACACTTATTTCTATTCTACCAAAAAGTCGGTATTTGGGTCTAATCCATAAAAAAGGAAAATATTCAGCAATGATGTTCAGGTAGAGAATTTTCTGGACAAATAATCCGACATATGAAACATGAAATTGGAATGCATATTGGAGGTATAATATGGAGAGTCTTAACTACAGGTCAAATTGTCTTGTTACTCCATACAATCAGAGACATTTTTGATAGTCCCGCTCAGAGAAGGACAAAGTGTTTGCTGTTGTCATCTAGTGGGCAGAGGTGATGATGTTCAAAATCCTTCAATGCACAAGACAGCCCTCACAACAAAGAAGAATTTGGTATGTCAATGAGAAACCCTGATGTAAATATGTTGCTGTTACTTGCCACTGAGTATGTTCAAGTCATATGTACAACAGAATGAAACACTGTACAGCCTTGCAACATTCTCACACTTATCTCTATGTTGAAGTTACAGTATCAATCCGTCATGTTGAAGGTCTTCCTCTTTTCCCTTGACCTTCTACTTTGCCCAAGCATGATGTCCTTCTCCAGGAACTAGTCCCTCCTGATAATATGCCCATACTACCTCATATCAAGTCTAGCTAGTCTCAATTCTGAGCAACATTCAGGCTGTACTTTCTCCAAGACAGAAGTTTATTCTTCTGGCAGTCTGTGGAATGTTTAATATTCTTCACCAACAACATAATTTAGAGGCATAATTCTTCTTTAGTATTCCTTATTCATTGTCCAGCTTTTGCATACATATTACGTGATTGAAAAATACCATGGTTTGGGTTAAGCACACTTTAGTCTTCAAAGTAATACTTTACTTATTAAACAGTTTAAAACTTCTTTTGCAGCAGATTTGCCTAACACAATTTGTCATTTGATTTCTTGACTGGTGCTTCCATGGACTGTTCCCAAGTAAAATGAAAACCTTGACAACTTCAATATTTTCTTCATTAACCATGATGTCATTTATTGATCCAACTGTGACATTTTTTTTGTTATCTTTATGTTGAGATGGTGTAATCCATACTGTAGGCTGCAGTCTTTGATCTTTATCAGTAAGTTCTTCAATTTGTGCTCACTTTCAGCAAGCCAGGTTATGTCATGCATATTTCAGGTCATTAATGAGTCATCCTCCAATCCTGATGTCACAGCCTTCTTCATATAGTCCAGCTTCTTGGATTACTTGCTCAGCATACAGCTTGAATAAGTATATTCAACCCTGGCACACAACTTTCCTGATGCTAAACACCACAATATCCTCTTGCTCTGTTTGAATGGCTGCCTTGTGGTCTATGTCAGTGTCCACATGAGTATATTTAAGTGTTTTGGAATTCCCATTCTTTACAATTTTCTCCATAATTTGTTATCATCCACACAGTCAAATGTTCTTGCACAGTTACTGAAACATGAGTAAACATTTTTTCTAGCATTCTCTGCTTTCAGCCAAGATCCATCTGACAAAAGCAATGCCATCCTTATTCCACGTCCATTTCTGAATCCAGCTTGCATTTCTGGCAGTTCCCTGGCTATTTACTGCTACAACCCTATTTGACGTACACAAATGTTACTTGTGTGTGATATTAATGATATTTTTTGATAAATTCCACATCTCTTGGATCAACTTCCTTTGGAATGAGCACAAATATGGATCTCCATTATCTGATGGAAATAATGGTAATTAAGGTATTTTAATAATATCATAATTTAAATATTAGGTGTTTAAAGTATGAAAAATAAGCATTTTAAGTAAGAAACTATTTTGAAATAAGACACAATATTTAGATACTGTAGGTATTTTAAGTAAGAAGTAAGTAGCATGATCAAACATATGCCTTAAAAAAGATGAATCTAACATCTAAATTTAGGGAGAGCTGGAATGTGTGACTGGAGGCAAAGGAGACAGTTAATAGATTATTCTAAGAAATCTATGGGAGCTCTGGTAGCATAGTGGCTAAGACACTTGCCTGCTAACCAGACGGCTGGCGGTTCAAACCCACCAGCCACTCCTCGGAAGGAAGGTTGGGCAATCCTACTTCCGTAGTGATATTGCCTCGGAAACCCAAGGAGGGGTCACTATGAGTCAGGTTTGACACGACGGCACATAACAACAACAATAACAAGAAATCTATAATCAAAATGAAGGCAACGGCCATGAGATAAGATGAGACACACTGAGAAATACTGCACAGTGAAACCGAAATCCTAATGACCATCTGATTTCTTCCTCTACCTTTCCAAAACACCATCTAACATCCAAGTGTAAATTCCAGGGTGTTAGCCTGAGCGAACAGACAAATAACAATGCCACAAGTGAAGAAGCAACAGCACTGCTTTGTGCTTGTTATTATTTTGTAGGAAAATCAGCTAATATCAGTTTTGAACCTATCAAGTGAATGGTGTCAGTGAAAAATCAATGTGTGTGATAGATACAGTACACATTTAGAAATACAGATCTTACTTTTGAGAGTGAGCTAACTCAGAGGTAATCATTATGCATCCATTTACATAATGAAATAAATATGACACTGGGAACAGAAGAGTGTTAGAAATTCTTTTTAAAGTTAAGAAAAATTAAGGAAGAGAATTGAGAAAGAACTGAATCAGGAACCCATTTATTTATTTTACAGAAATACAAAAAAATAGCCCTTACAGATAGAAAGAACTCAACAGATAATTTCTGATTGAAATCCTAATGAGTTTGCAAAAGAAACTGAAAGTGAGAGAGAACGAGAGAATATGATTCAAGAGCCTGCTATCCAGAAGATAGGCAGTGAGCATTGCTTTAGTACTTAATGTTGCAAAGGTGAATAGCCAGCTTGAAGACTGAGAAAATGGCTTTAGTTATGGAGATTAGGGGGTCATGAGGTTTGGAGCATTTTTAGTCACATTAGAGTGGCTGACGCTGGACATCTATATTTATTTATAAGCTGAAAAATAAATGGCAAGCTGAGTAGAGAGAAGTTTGGTGCAGAAGGAAAGGCTAAAAATGGAGATAAGAGGGATGTTTTCTTATCTGGAACAGATCTATTTCTTTACTACCCACACATCAATAATTAAACACATACTCTGAGTGAATATGGGTACAACTTCTAAGATTTGTCATTGAGACAATGTAGCATTAATAAAAAGGAAGCCTTCCAACAATTTGAGTTTCGTGTCTATGGCTTGAGGCATCTAAATGAGGTCAAAATTTAGAATGCATAAGGCCTTGGAGAGAGCCTAGCTAGTCCACTGGTTATAAAGCAGGCTGGGAATGGAGATAAACTAAAAAGCTGGTTATATATATATAGATGTTCCTGGCTCTATCTCAAATAGTGTTTTGGGTATGTAAGTGAGAACCAGGAAATGTGTGTTTCTAGAGCTCCCCTTGTGATTCTTGTGAAAATTTTTGATGAAGGGTTTAATCCTTTTCCCTTGTCTTGCAGATCAGGCCAAGGTAAGTAACTCATCCAAGGTCAAAGAGCTACTACAAAGAAATGTAGCCAGAATTCAGCAGTGCTGACTTAACATCAAAGCTCCTTCACTAGATATCCTGAATTTGTCCTGCAATGGACATACCTGGTCATTTTCAGATCCATTGTTGTATAATATCAAGATCTTGAAGAGTTTTCACAGTTGTTAAAGCCAGACTGTAAATGTGTGTTCAGAAGTGCCCCTTAAATATTTGATGCACCAGGTTCAGAACATTAGAACATTGGTGGATATTCTCAGACCTCAGTCTCATTTCCAGAACCATTTTGATGTGTGTTAAAAATGTTTCTTTTATCTCCCAGATAAAATTTTCTCTCTCCAGTCATCAGATGCCACATTGAGGAAAAAATGTGCCCAAATCCCAAGTCTTTGCTGCTAATGTTAAAAACCTCGGAGGTAGCTTCTTTTCGAGGTCAAATCTCTCAAACTTATTGTCTGTTTATCCCTCTAGGAGAATATGTTGTTATGACCACTCACTTCCACTTGAAGAGAAAGATTGGCTATTTTGTTATTCAGACATACCTGCCATGCATAATGACGGTTATTCTCTCCCAAGTCTCCTTCTGGCTCAACAGAGAGTCTGTACCAGCCAGAACTGTCTTTGGTAAGTGCAAATCAACCCATGCATGTAACAGTCTGGAGTGCAAATTATATCATCTCTGTGACATTGTCAATGTAATAAATAAGTAATTATGCGTTTAGTCTAAAGTTAGGGTCACAAAAAGTTTCACAGAATTAGCATTTTCATTATGATATGATTTCAAAATAAAAGGTAAACCACATACTTTCTTTCTTTAAATAGAAAGCTGTATTAATGTATGTAAATTGATTGGGTTCATCATCCTTTGATTTGATTATTTTGGGAGAGAAATGGAAAGAAACAGCCACAAAATGCTTTATACTAAGTTAGAAAAAAAAAAAAAACACACATATAAATCTTAGTATTCAATTCGTTTACTTAGAAGACACAATCTTGTATCAGTACATTTTTTGAGAATCTAAGAAAATATGAGCACAGCTACCTTCTTACATGCAAAAATAGCAGGGTTTCCTTAAGTAGGGAGAACTGATTAATTGCCATTATACCAATACAAGAATACATCACTATACCTAAATTGTGTGTTCTTAAAAGAGTTAACCTCATGATGTAGTCCAACTCTGCACACATGGGGTCACTATGAGAAGGAATCTACTCCATGGCAACTAATGACAACAACAAAGAGTTACAAATACAGATTTTTTTCACCCAGTAAAGTGTTTTAAATACCCCAGGTTATTCATTTGTTGTTGTTGTTGTTATGTGCCGTCAAGTCGTTTCCGACTCATAGCGACCCCATGCACAGCAGAACGAAACACTGCCCGATCCCACGCCAGCCCCACAATCCCCACTGTACTTGAGCCCATCATCGCGGCCACCATATCAATCCATCTCGTTGAAGGCCTCCCCCTCTTTCGTCCGCCCTCCACCCTACCAAGCATGACATCCTTCTCCAGGGAATGGTCCCTTCTTACAACATGACCAAAATAGGTGAGACGAAGTCTGGCCATTCTTGCTTCCAAGGAGCATTCTGGCTGCACTTCCTCCAGGACAGATCTGTTAGTTCTTTTAGCAGTCCACAGTACTTTCAGCATTCTTCACCAGCACCACAACTCAAAAGCATCAACTCTTCTTCGGTCTTCCTTATTCATTGTCTAACTCTCACATGCTTAGGTACTATGTTATCAGAGCTTCCCCACCTCCCAAAAAAAGGTCTTATAAACTACCATTTTTCCTATTTTATAAAAGTGAATACCGAGGAACAAGAAATTAAGTAACTTTCTCAAGATCAGAAACTATTAGGCAAAGGAGTTGGGACTGAGACCCAAGTACTTAGCTCTGAGCTCTATGCCCTTAACACTGATGATATGCCATCATTTCTTTTATTTTCTTTTTAACCTGATTTATTTACATTTTTTTTTGGTGAAATTATGTACAGCAAGAGGTGCCCCACTTCGATAATTTATAAATGTACAATTCAGTGACATTGACTATACTCTTTAAATGATGCAATCTTTCTAGCTACACTTTTCCAAACTATTGAGCCACTATTAATATAAACTAACTGTTCCCTAAGCTTCTTATCTAAACTTTCAAGTTCCTGTTGTCAATTTGATCCCACATAGATAATTATTTAAAAGACCAAAATGCTCAAGACAGATGTACTTTATTAATTAAGCTAAATTTTGCTTTAGTCAAAGAAGACATTAGGGGATAGTCTTGGTTTGACATATAAGGTTAAAAGATTATTTCAGTGAAATAGTTTGGGAGTTCATTCATCTTTAGTGGCTCCAGAAAAATATGAAATATATTATGAATTTGAAATTATATTCCATAGTTCTCCCCTTTTAATCATGATTCTTCTATACAATCATTGATCGAAACCTATCTTAATGCAATCATAAGACACAAGATGGGTTTGTTGTGGTCAACACAATTCATTCAGAAACAACCATATAGGTTATTTAATAACCATATGGTTATCAGTAAAATGTGCAATTATCAAGTTTCATTATATAACTATCAATTAGGCACCTACTTTATTTAAGACCTTATGCTACCAAATAACACCTTAAGATGCTTATGTTCTCAATTGGAAATGTGCACAAATCCTTTTGATAAAACCCTTCAAAAATATGCAATGCATGAAAAATCACTTACAACTCAGAAAAAAATGTGGGACCCTACTCCAAGGTTCAAGGAAGCTTTTTTTCCTTCTGAATGTGATGAGGTGCTTCTGAGTTGGAAGCCACCAAACCTTTGTTCTGACAATAGCTTAATGTTGACCCCTGTTACAGATTGGAAGAGCCTTCCACTCCAAATTTTCTTATCACTAATTGTCAATATTAATTGGTGTTTCAGCTTTTTATTAGAATTGAATATTGAACTCTTATCAAGATATAT
>NW_006922041.1:2370214-2378227 GCF_000298275.1 Orycteropus afer afer
ACTGACAACTCAGTACTCTATATGCAAAAGGGTTCATATTTGTTGTCTGTACTTCCCATGTACCACTCTATGTCTTTCTCATCCTCAGTGCTGCCATATTGGTCACTCACCTTTGGTACATTGTCCTTCGGTGAAAGAGATTTTTAAAAGCACTCATCTTCTCCCTTCCATCATAACCCCTTCCTTTTTGTAAATTCTATAAAACATTTCATGTTTTATATGTAAAAAATCTTGCTCTTAACATTTTCAGTGGTCTTATACCTTAGCCAACTCATGCCCTTTTTATGAACATAACTCTAAACTCAGCTATATTAAAGCTTGCTGAGTATCAAGATATATGTTTCAAATCTTTTGAGTTGAACAAAGTCACAAAAACAATGTTCTTAGACTGTTAGTCTTTTAACATTTACATGGTACACATGTACCTATTCTTTTTGGTCAGATTTTAGCACATTCCTCTGAGCTGTATGAGATAAGATGTCCAAGAGTGTCAGAGATATTTATACAAACAGAAAACAAAGAAACAAACAAAAAGAAACAGGAGTTATACTTTGCAGCAGTTTATTTAAAAAAAAAAAAAAAAAGTCCAAAATGCCAGAAAGTTAAAGTCAGTTTTAAAGTCTAAAAAATATCATATTCTGGATGATTCATGGATTATTTTGTTTAGAGACAATGTGCTCATATAACTACGAAGCTAGATAGGTTGGGTTTTAAGTGTGTTCAATTTTTTTCAGGGAGTCTCGGTTGTTTTTTTTTTCAGTTGTTAGGTGCTGTCGAGTTAGTTTCTGTTCATAGTGACCCTGTGTACAACAGAACAAAATACTGTCTGGTCCTGTACCATCCTCACAATTGTTGCCATGCTTGAGCTCATCATCACAGCCACTGTCCCAATCCATCTTGCTGAGAGTATTCTCCTTTTTTGCAGAAGCTCTACCTAGCATCACATCCTTCTCCAGGAGCTAGTCCCTTCTGACCACATGTCAGAATATTAGAGACAAAGTCAAGATATTTTCACTCCTAAGGAGCATTCTGGCTACACTTTCTCCAAGGCTTAGTTGCTAGTTCTTCTAGCAATCTATATTCAATATTCCTTGCCAACACCACAACTTAATGCATGAGTTCTTCTGTGGTTGTCCTTACTCATTGTTCAGCTCTCACAAGCATATAAGGCTATTGAAAGTACCAGGGCATTGGTCAGGCATGCCTTAGTTATCAAAGTGACATTTTTTCATTTTAACACTTTAGAGAGGTCTTTTGCAGCACATTCGTCCAAAGCAATGCATTGTTTGACTTCTAGACTGCTGTTTCCATGGGTGTTGATTGTGGACAAAAGTAAAATGAAATCCTTGATAACTACAATATTTTTTTCCATTTATCATGATGGTGCTTATTGGTCCAGTTTTGGAGATTTTTGTTTTCTTTATATTGAGTGAAATTCACACTGAAAACAGTACTCTGATCTTTGTCAGTAAGTGCTTTAAGTCTTCTTCACTTTCAGCAAGCAAGCTTGTATCAGCTGCATATCACAGGTATTTAATGAGTCTTCCTCCAGTCCTGATTCTGTGTTCTTTTTCATATAGTCCTGCTTCTCAGATTATTTGCTCAGCATGCATATTTGAATAAGGATGGTTGAAGGATACCACCCTGACACACACCTTTACTGATATTAAACCACATAATATCCCCTTTTGTTGTTTGAACAACTGCCTGTTGGACTATGTACAGGTTTCTCATGAGCACAATTAAGTGTTCTGCAATTCCCATTTTTCCCAATATTATGTACATATTTTTATGATCCATATAGTGTATGCCTTTGCATAGTCAATGAAAAATGGGTAAACATCTTTCTGGTATTCCTTGCTTTCAGCTAAGCTCCTTCTGACCACAATAATATTCCTTATACCATGCCTTCTTCCAAATCCAGTTTGAAATTTTGGAAGTTCCTTATTAATGTACTGCTGCAACCACTTTTGAATTATCTCCATCAAAATTTTACTTTTATAGTATATTAATGATACTGTCCAATAATTTCTGCATTTGTTAGATTATCTTTCTTTGGAATGCACAAATATGGATCACTTCCTGTTGGTTGGCCAGGTAGCTCTCTTTGAAATTTCTTGGTGTAAACAAATGAACACCTCCAGTTCTGCATCTGTTTGTTGAAACATCTCCATTGGTATTCCACCAGTTCTTGGAGCCTTGTTTTTCATCAGATCTTTCAGTGAAGTTTGGACTTGTACTTTCAGAACCACTGGTTCTTCATCATACACTGTCTCCTTGAAATGGTTGAACATTGAGCAATTCCTTTGGTACAGTGACTCTGTATATTCTTTCCATATTATTTTTATGCTTCCTGAATTGTTCAATATTTTGTCCATAGAATCCTTCACATCTCAATGCAAAGCTTGAGTTTTTTCTTCAGTTCTTTCAGCTTGAGAAATGCCTAGTATGTTCTTGCCCTTTGATTTTCCAACTCCAGGTCTTTTCACATTTCATTATAATACTTTACTTTGTCCTCTCAAACTGCCCTTTGAAATAATCAGCTCTTTTAATTCATCATTCTTTCTATTCCTTTAAATACTCTCCATTCAAGAGCAAGTTTCAGAACTATCATCCATTTTGATCTTCTCTTCCTTTCTTGTGTTTTTAATGACCTTTTGTTTTCTTCATGTATGATGTCCTTAATGCCATTCGTCAAATCTTCTGATCTTTGGTCACTGGTGTTCAATGCATCTAAGTTTGACTTCAGAACTAGTTTCAATACAGGGTATCTATCTATTTATTTATTTATTTTTGCAGTGTTCCCTCATCTCCTCTTCCATCCCTGGTAACCAACAAAGAAAGTTAAGCTTCCTTCCCTGTATAAATATTTCCTTGACTTTACAATAATGAACTAATACAATATTTGTCCTGTGATTGACTTATTTTACTTAGCATAATGTCATTCAAGTTCATCCCTTGTAGATTCTACATTATTCTTTAGTGTTGGATAGTATTTCATTGTGTGTATGTACCACTCTTTGCTTCCATTCTTCTGTTAATAGGCACCTAGGTTGTTTCTAGGAGCTGTGGTGGCATAGTGCCTAAAACATTTTGACTGCTAACCACAAGGCTGGTGGTTCTAATCCACCAGCCACTCCTCAGAAGGAAGAATGAGCAATCTACTTCTGTAGTGATACTGCCTGGGAGCGGTTGCTATGAGTCAGATCTGACTCAATGGGAGTGAGTTTTTTTTTGTTTTTGTTTTTGATTGTTTCCATCTTTTTGTTGTTGTAAATATTGCTGTGATGAACAAGGTTATGCATATATCTGTTCTTGTCCTGGCTTTCACTTCTCTAGGATATATACCTTGTAATGGAATTACTGGATCAATTGGTATTTCTAATTCCACCTTTTTAAGGAATCACCATACTTCTTTCCACAGTGGTTGTATCATTTTACAGTCCCACCAGCAGTGTATGAGAGTCCCAATCTCCCCACATCCTTGCCAGCATTTATTATTTTCTGTCTTGTTGAACTTTGTTATTAGTGCTGGAGCAAGATGGTATCACACTGTTGTTTTGATTTTCATCTTTCTAATGGCTAATGAGGGAGCTCTGATAGCATAGTGCCTAAGGCACTTGACTGCTAACCACAAGGCTGGCAGTTCAAACCCACCAGCCACTGCTCGGAAGGAAGGTTGGGCAATCAACTTCCATAGTGATACCATCTTGGAAACCCAAGGAGGGGCCGCTATGAGTTGGTTCCGACTCGACTGGCACATAACAAGAACAACGACAATGGCTAATGAGCCCTGGTGGTGTAGTGTCGAAGGCATTTGACTGCTAACCAAAATGCTGGTAGTTGAAACCCACCAGACACTTCTAGGAAGGAAGACTGGGCAATCTACTTCCATAGATATAGTGTCTCAGAAACCCAAGGAGGAGTGGATGTTTAAAAAATACACATTCCTTTAAATTAATTAATTATTATATTCTACTGTGGTGAGTATTTATATAAGAAACATTTGAATTAGACAAAGTTTTGCTCCAATTTTGTGTTTATTACTTCTGAGCAAGTTATATAAAATATCTTAATTTTATATATAAGAGTTTCTGTAATTTATTCAAAGGAATAGCTATTTTAGAATCATGAAAAATAGTATGAGAATTAATAAAATGACCAATTTCTATCCTAAAGTAATTCAGTTTTTGGTTAGTTGCTTCATGATTTATACATCTGGACTATACAGATAGAATATTAAAGAGAACTGAGGATCTAGAGTTTTCTATTTTAAAGAACTGATGACAATGAGGAATTGTTTCCTTTTCATAACCAGGACATAATATTAAAGAATCTTATTTAAAACAGTTAACTATTTTATTACTTGCTTCTGAATAACATAATGGTTTATTCTTCTAAGACTTCCCCCTAATAGTACTATACAAAGGACTATAATCTACACTGGAGTTAAACTTATGCCCCCCAAACCAAAATGGTTACAATTAGAAACCACATTTCTCTGTACATGGGAAGATTATTTTCTCTTTGTGTAAATAGACTGACCTACAGTGATGAAATTTTCTAGTATAAAAAGTTCATATTCATTTAATTTCTTTCTTTACAGGAGTAACAACTGTACTCACCATGACAACATTGAGTATCAGTGCTAGAAATTCCCTCCCTAAAGTGGCATATGCCACAGCTATGGACTGGTTTATTGCAGTGTGCTATGCCTTTGTGTTCTCAGCTCTGATTGAATTTGCAACAGTAAACTATTTCACCAAACGAGGTTATGCTTGGGATGGCAAAAGTGTGGTTCCAGAAAAGGTAAATGCTTTAATAGCCTCTGTAATATATCATTTTTTGTGATTTCTTAATCCTACGAGACAGAATGTTTAACAAAAACAAAATTATCATAATTCATAATCATTTATGGTATAATAAAAAATGAATCCACATATTTTTATTATACCACAAATAATTATGTTATGATAATTTTGTTTCTGTTAAGTCTATTCAAAATATAGAAGAACAGACAAAGGTGAGACAATAGATAAAACATTTCTACTCAAATATATTTTCCTATGGTATCTATCAATTTGAGAACAGTTTTAAACTTGACATTGGAAGCCAGTGAACTTACCTAGTACCATATGCCTTATAATTTGTATAACTTGAAAATCATAGCCTTTTGGTGGTTCTTTAAGGCTAGTCACTTTGATCATGAATGTTACTATAATTGTCCAATTGAACTAAGTCTGCATTAAGTTTATCTTTAGAGATAATACAGCACATTATCTCTGATACACATTATCTCTGATTTTCAGGGACATCAAGGTCAGGAAATACGTTTTCTTTTTCCAAAATAGAAAGTTGCTTTAAACACACAAAAATCATTCCTCATTGTAGAAAATAATATTTGCAGAATATGGCTCCTCTCTTTCATTAGAACCTATTCACAGTATAGATTTTAAGTCACAATTGGGAGAAAATTTCTATTTCTCGGTTTATAAGAGACAACATGTCAAAATGCAAGTAAGCCTTGCAATCATGGAAAGAAGGACAAAATATGGTATTTAGACTCTCAATTAGGAGTTCTGGTGGCATACTGTCTAAGGCATGTGACTGCTAACCAGAAGGTTGGCAGTTCAAACCCACCAGCTACTCCTCGGAAGGAAGGTTGGGCGATCTACTTCCATAGGGATACCGCCTCAGAAACCCAAGGAAGGGTCACTATGCGTCAGATCCGACTTGATGACAGTGCATTGTATTGTTGAATCTCAATTTATCCCAATAATAGATTAAATTACATTTCTTACATCTAAAATAAAGTGTAGACTTTGGTTCCAAGTAAGAAGTCACTTTGCTCAGCAATTTATAATCTTTCTTTCTATGGTTTACTAAACAAAAGTCTTTTTTTTTTTTTTTTCTACAGCCAAAGAAAGTGAAGGATCCTCTTATTAAGAAAAACAACACTTATGCTCCAACTGCAACAAGCTACACACCTAATTTGGCCCGAGGTGACCCGGGCTTAGCCACCATTGCTAAAAGTGCAACCATAGAACCAAAAGAAGTCAAGCCTGAAACAAAACCACCAGAACCGAAGAAAACCTTTAACAGTGTCAGCAAAATTGACCGACTGTCAAGAATAGCCTTCCCGTTGCTATTTGGAATCTTTAATTTAGTCTATTGGGCTACATATTTAAACAGAGAGCCTCAGCTAAAAGCCCCTACTCCACATCAATAGGTCCTTTTAGTCACATTCTGTTGTTCAGTCCTCTGCACTGGGAATTGCTTTCTGTTTTCAACGCAGCAATTCCCATCTGCTTTATTTCCTCTATCTTAAAGAATTTGAAAGTTTCCTTATTTCCATAACTCATGCAAGAACAAGAGACCCCTGTCTGGCAGTCAAGAGCAGAGTATACTGCTGAGGGACAGGATTCTGAGAGAGGGAGCAAGATCTCTTCAGGAGACAATAAAGAGAGAGGAAAGGAGAGGGAACAAAGTGCAAAGAAATGAGGAAAAGTAGAAGAAAAATGAAACTTACTATATAACCCCTAGGTCATTTGTAGATATATATTTCCAAATATTCTTAAAAAAAAAGATATTGTATATGTCAGAAATATTTTTATGTGAGGGTTTTCAAAGAATAAATTATAAATGTTTAATGAAGAAAAAAATTCTATGTATTTCTTGCACAAACTATGGTGTACGTACCTTTTATTTCTTTAAAAAGATGTATAGCTTTAACATTTTGTTTGGAAAACTAAAAAATATACATTTTTTCTCTGTTTAAAATTGCTAATACCATCATTCTGTTGTTAAATGCTATTTTAAAATTCATGGAAATTCCATATTGCAAAGGTGCAGTGCATCACCGTGGAGCACATTTAATCCAATGGACAGAAATGCTTTAAATAGGCTTCCTTCCTGTCATCTGAGCTTTTACCACTAGACTCCGTGAAGAATCGTTTACTACTAGATTTCATTGAGGAATCACATACATTCAATATAAAGTAAATAAAGTAAAATAAATTTCAAAAATTATTAAAAGATTTCCTTTCCTATTTCTAGATTACACATGGGTCCAATAATCACTTGATTCTTATGAAGAAGATGTTTTCAGAGGGGCAAAAATATTTTGCAAGCTCTAGAATTGTTGAATGTATTATTTTATATAACAGTACATTAAAAGCTTTAGACTACAATTTATGACTAACAAAAAATAGAATCTATAAATTATATATGTAAATATACAGCATGAGATTATACATTTTTTTACTTTTTTTTAAAGTTGTGTTCTTAAAATACTGTGTAGGACTCACCACTTGTAGCTGGTAGAATGTCTTTAAATGCTACAGAAAAACATTTAGAGCCTGCGTTTAAGAACAAAACAGCCCGTAGGTATAAAATGGAACTTAAAACACATGAGCCTAAAGCCACTTACCTAGAGAAAGTTTCTAATTTCAAACTGGTGTCCAATGTACAATAGTAGATCAGTTGCTATCTGCTCAAGTTATGCAGCATTTCTCTATTTTAGGCTATCGTAATGTAGAAAGGAAATGGAAAACCATTAATTGGAGTTATAAAATCAACATGTATACTACTGCTCTATTTGCTGATACTGTTTCAATAAGTGTTGTAACATATGTAGCATTAAATAAAAAATACATGGAAGAATGTACAGAAAATAGCTTTCTAGTAATATTATTACATTTCATTTATACTGTAGCAATATATTTGTAGGTATACTATGTAAGGGCTTTAAATACAAGAGGTCCATTAATACTCCCTCTGAAAAATTCTCTTTCTTTCATTACTGCCCAGATGTTTTAGAGATAAATATTTATGCAGAAAGTATTTTTGAAGTCTCCTTTTGTCTGATAGAGTTTCAAAGATATTTAAATTTAACATCCAAATTCCACAGGTCATGGTCTAAACATGTATAGATTATTATGGCATAAATCTTTTAGCATAATTGCCAAATAAGACAGTTGGGATCCATACCAAAGTTTGAGGAATGTTTTTTTT
>NW_006922041.1:2378462-2380434 GCF_000298275.1 Orycteropus afer afer
ATATATATATGGCTCTAATTTCTGTGTTGCTGTTTATCTTGTTATTTTTTGGCGTTAACCTAATGTGTTTATTGAAAGGATTTTATCTTCCAGATTCCTCATGGTTAACTTTTGGTCTGTATTTTGCACAATTAGATGTGAATATTTCTTCTTAGTCTGCTTTTTGCTATGCAATGACTGCATTTCTATCATCTCTTAGTTTGTTAGTAAATGTGGATAGTATTGTATTGTATAAATTGATTGCACAATTTATCAAAGACCAATTATTCTATGTAGCTTTTCTAATGTGCTTTGCTAAACCATGTGATACCAGTTAAGTCTTCCTTGAAAATAAAGATACTCTTATAGAGGACAGTTCCTGTTTACTCCCAGGAAATTTTTTTAAAAGATGACACTGAATGTTTATTGCACTTTAGTGCAGTGAAGTGGCAATAAAACCTAACATGAGTTGAGGTTGTTTATGGCAGATGCATGTATTGCTTTACAGAGTTTAGCAAAAGCTCTTAATTTTATGTCATACTGTATTCTATTATAATAATAAAGCTAACATTATTCAATAACAATGTGAAAGGCTTCAGTTCCTTTTGTATATCAACAGAAGCTTCTATGCCCTGTTTTTAAACATTTTCAGGTTAGTAGCATCTAAAAATGCCAAGTCCTTGAAATAACCTAGAATACTCAGAATATTTTTGAAGTTATGTCAATAACATGAACCCAAATCACGATTTTAAGTAATTGCTTAAGATAGAGAAATTCGTTAAACACCTGGTGCCCAAATACTACTAAAACTTCAACTCAAAATTTATGAAATTTTAGAAAGAAAAATCAAAATCAAAATGCTAAAATAACAGTGGAGCTTTGTCACATCTATTGTTAATACAGCAAATTTATTATATGATATACACTAAGAGACACTGATTTATTTGTTCTCAAGGCAGAATCTGAATTTTAGAGTTTTTGAAGGTCCCCATGAGGCTCTAACATGTAGCCAAGGTTGAGTCACTGTACTACATGGTTAATATCTGGGTATTTTCTATTCTATTCCTTTATATTTCTTTATTCACAAAGCCAGATCAAAGTCCACAACATGTATAATCACTTGGAAGATGATAGATAAAATCATTTCAGTGATAACTACAAGACTGTATATATGGTTTCTATGGGCAAAATCCCTGAGGCAAAATTTTTGTTTCAGGTGGTAGTGGCAAGGCAGAAGAAACAAAGTAAATTTTATTTTAGCAAATAAAAAATGCATTTAAAAAAAAAATCAGGACTTAGATAAAATAATAATTTTAAGATCCTCCAAGTAAATCATTTACGTAATCTAAATAAAAGTGCAAATTTAAAATTAATGAACCTTTTCATTCATTGGTTTCTTGATTCTCAGAAAAATAAATATAGAGAATGATGATATTTTTGATTACCATATTACATTTAAGTAAAGAGCTCCATAATAACTCTCTATGAATTGTAATAGGGCAAAAGAGACCTTAGATTCAAATAGGTTCAATAGAGACTTTTTATTAGGACTTGGACAGACAAAGACAAAACAAAGACAATCATCCAGGATGAGGGAAAACATCAGCATGTACACAGTACAGAAAGCTGAATGGAGTCTGTGGAGTTATGGCTGTGGGGCTAATTATTTATGATTGAAAACAAAGGGAATCATCACAAAATCATTATTGGTGGCAGATCAGTTCATCACTACTGCAGACTGGACTGGGAGTTCTAGTAGCATAGCGGCTAAGGCACTTGACTGTTAGCCAGAAGGCTGGTGGTTCAAACCCACCAGCCACTCCTCAGAAGGAAGATGGGGCAATCTACTTCCATAATGATACTGCCTCAGAAACCCAAGGAGGGTTCTCTATGAGTTGGGTCCGACTCGACGGCACATAACAACAACAACAACAGCAGGCTGGACTACAGAGGTGGGGAAAAGACAATGATTGGGATATGTACATAATTAAAG
>NW_006922041.1:2381059-2382262 GCF_000298275.1 Orycteropus afer afer
TAACTACTAGCTGTAACCTTTCATTGGAGTTTTCTAAATCTCCTGAGATTTTTTGACCAACAAAAGCAAAATATATGATTTGATTATGTTGTAGCTAGAATTCAATGAAATAACATCAAATATTGATTTAATTTAATTTAACTAAAGTTTACTAGCATTTGCTAAGCCTCTATCCTATGTTAAGTACTATAATAGATGCTGGGATGTAAAAGTAAGTACTTCATAGTCTCTTTTCCTAAGGAAATCACAGTTATTGAGGGAGAGGGAGATATTGCTTATCATAGTAACTTAAAGACTTCTTAAATCCTTCAGCTACTGTGGTAAGCAATGAGAATGAAAATAAAAAAGAAGAAGGTGACAGAAGTTCATAACGTTAAGGAGAATCCAGATGAACTTAAAATTGCAATGCATAGTGGCTAAGGCACTTACTTGACTTATAACCAGAAGGCTGGTGGTTCAAACCCATCAGCCACTCCTTGGAATGAAGATGGGGCAATCTACTTCGGTAGTGATACTGCCTCGGAAACCCAAGGAGGGGTCGCAATCGACGGCACATAACAACAACAACATATGAGGAGTAGGAGTACAGTTACTGATAAATGTACTTGATTTGATGGCAGTGGGTTTTTTGGTTGTACATGATGTGGGCTATTTATACTTGGTTGCTGGTATTATGAAAGTCTTAAAGTATTAGCAGAACCGGGTTTTGAAAGATCTTTAGATTATTTATTGTGGACTTCAGTGAAGGGAGTAATTGTTGACAATATGGAAGAGGCTTTTAATTCATATATAATAACATGTCGAAACTTAACTCAGAGAGACAAATTCTACTGTTAAGAAATTAGCACTTAAGTGAGAAGTAGACTAAATATGACACAAAAAGGAGAGTTGAGGTAAATGGAAAATGGCACATACTCTGCCTTTTTTAATTCAGCTTCAACTATTTGGTGTCATGTCTAGATAGCAGCCCTGTGATATTATATTTTCCAATGTTACAATAATAATAATAATAAAGACAGAAAAGAGAAAACTTGAGAGTAGAATACATTTTTAAATGTTTTAATTTTGAAAGTTGTCTAAGTATATTAAACAAAATATATAAGCTTGGTTCTTGGGCAACTAAATAATGACTTCTTTTTCAGAATGTCTATGCAGATTAATTCATTCATTTGTACACCATTAACTGAGGAGCTACACTCTATT
>NW_006922041.1:2396489-2397584 GCF_000298275.1 Orycteropus afer afer
CAGGCCAGGGCTTGGAGGCTGCTTTTCACATGGGTGAGAATCTTTATTAAGGCTTGAATATGAGATAGGTGGGTTTGGTCTTGGAGGCTGCTTTTCACTTGGGTGTGGATCAATATTAAAGCGAAGGCCTGAGGTAGGCAAGCCTTGGTCTTAGAGGCTGCTTTCTGCTTGGGTGTGGCTCTATATTAAGGCTGGGGCCTAAAGTAGCCAGGTACAGAGGGCTTAGGAACAACTCAGGGAGACAAACTTGTCTGTCACTTTGTCATCTCGTGATGGCTTATGTGTTGCTGTCAGGCTGGATGCTATGCTACCATGTTGCAAAATGCCAACAGAGTTATCCAGGGTGGAGAGGTTTTAGCAGAGCTTCTGAGCTTAGACTAGGAAGAAGGAAGGGGCTTTCCACTTCTCAAAGAATTGGGTAGTGAAAAACTTTTGAATAACAATGAAACATTGTCTGATACATTACTGGAAAACTTTATGAACAGCCCTGAAATATTGTCCAACAGTGCCAGCAGATGAGCCTATCAGGACTGAAGGCACTCAAAATTTGACTGGGATAGGGATGACTCTTCAGAGTAGAGACAACCTTAACAATATGGATAGAGTAAAGCTTTTGGTATCTCCATTGCCTGATGTGGAACAACTCAAAATGAGCATGAACAAATGCAAACATTCATTAATAATTGGAACACAGAATGTACAAAGTATGAATCTAGGAAAATTGGAAGTTGTAAAAATGAAATGGAACACATAAAGATTGATATCCTAGGCATCAGTGAGCTGAAATGGACTGGTGGACTGGTTTTGCCCATTTTGAATCAGACTACCTTATGATCTACTATGGTGGGAGAGACAAATTGAAGTGGAATGGTGTGGCATCCATCGTCACAAAGGATCTTTCAAGATCTGTCCTGAAGTACAATGCTATCAGTACATACCCACACACATACAAGGAAGATCAGTTAATACTACTATTATTCAAATTTGTGCACCAATCACCAAAGCCAAAGATGAGGAAATTGAAGATTTCTACCAACTTCTGAAGTCTGAAATTGATCAAACATGCAATCAAGATTTATTGATTATTACTGGTGA
>NW_006922041.1:2397909-2409333 GCF_000298275.1 Orycteropus afer afer
GTTCAAGTTGAAGTTGAAGACAATTAAAACAAGTCCACAAGAGCCAAAATATGACCTTGATAATATCCCTCCTGAATTTAGAGACCATTTAAAGAATAGATTTGATGCATTGAACACCGGTGACTGAAAACCAGAAACATTGTGGGATGACATCAAGAACATCATCCATGAAGAAAAGCAAGAGGTCATTTAAAAGACAAGAAAGGAAGAACAGACCAAAATGGATGTCAGAAGAGACTCTGAAACTTGCTTTTGAATGGAGAGTAGCTATGTAAATGGAAGAAATGACAAGAAAAAAGAGCTGAGCAGAATATTTCAAAGAGCAGCTCAAGAAGACAAAGCCAATTACTACAATGAAATGTGCAAAGACCTGGAGTTAGAAAACCAAAAAGGAAGAACACTCTCAGTGTTTCTCAAGCTGAAAGGACTGAGGAAAAAATTTAAGCCTCGAGTTGCAATATTGAAAGATTCTATGAGCAAAATATTGAATGATGCAGGAAGCATCAAAGGAAGATGGAAAGAATATACAGAGTCACTGTACCAAAAAGAATTGGTTGATGTTCATCCACTTTAGAAGGTGCCATATGATCAAGAGCCAATGGTATTGAAGGAAGAAGTTGAAGTTGCCCTGAAGGAATTGGCAAAGAACAAGGTTCCAGGAATTGATGGAATACCCATTGAATTGTTTCAAGAAATGGATGCCCCACTAGAAACACTCACTGGTTTTGCCAAGAGATTTGGAAGACAGCTACCTGGTCAACTGACTGGAAGAGATCTATATTTGTGCCCATTCCAAAGAAAGGTGATCCCACTGAATGTGGAAATGATTGAACAAAATCATTAATATCACATACAAGTAAAATCTTACTGAAGATAATTCAAAGATGGTTGCAACAGTATATTGACAGAGAGCTTCCAAAAATGCAAGTTGGATTCAGAAGAGGATGTGGAATGAGGGATATTATTTTTTATGTCAGATGCATCTTAACTTAAAGCAAAGAATACCAGAAAGATATTTACTTGTGTTTTCTTGACTATGCAAAAGCATTTGATTGTGTGGATCATGACAAATTGTGGATAACATTGAGAAGAAAGGGAATACCAGAACCCTTGATTGTACTCATGAGGACCTGTACATAGATCAGGAGACTCTTCAAAAAGAACAAGGGGATACTGCATGGTTCAAAATTAAGAAGGAGGTATGTCAAGGTTGTATCCTTTCACCATATACTTTCACTTGTATACTAAGCAAATAATCTGAGAAACTGGATTACATGAAGAAGAATATGGCATCAAGATTGGAGGAACAATCATTAACAACTTGTGATACACTGACAACACAACTTTGCTTGCTGAAAGTGAGGATGACTTGAAGTACTTACTTATGAAGATTAAAGACTACAGTCTGCAGTATGGGTTACACCTCAACATAAAGAAAACAAAAATCCTCACAATTGGTCCAGTTAACAGCTTCATGGTGGATGGAGAAAAGATCAAAGTTGTCAAGGATTTCATATTAATTGGTTCTACAATCAACAAAAATGGAAGCAGCAATCAAGACATCAGACAATATATTGCATTGGCAAATCTGCTGCAAAGGACCTCTTTCAAGTGATGAGGAGTAAGGATGTTTCCCTGAAGAATAAGGTGGGCCAGACCCAAGCCATGGTATTTTTGATCACCTCTTATTCATGTGAGAGCTGAACAATGAATAAGGAAGACTGAAGAAGAGTTGATGCTTTTGAGTTCTGGTGTTGGAGAAGAATGTTAAGAGTACCATGGTCTGCTAAAAGGACTAACAAATCTGTCCTCTATAGGAAGTGCAGCCGGAATGCTCCTTGGAAGCAAGAATGCTCAGAGTTCATCTCACCTACTTTGGTCATGTTGTCAGAAGGAACCATTACCTGGAGAAGGATATCATGCTTGGTAAAGTGGAGGGTCAATGAAGAAGGGGAAGGCCTTCAATGAAATGTATAGACAACAGTGGTTGCAACAATAGGCTTAGGTATAGTAAAGATCGTGAGCCTGGCACAGGACTGGGCAGTGTTCTGTTCTGCTTTGCATAGGGTTGCTATGAGTCAGAGACAACTCAAAGGTACCTAACAACAACAGCACTGCATCCATTTGTTGAAACATCCCAATCTCCTTCAATAACTTCAGTTCTTGATAATATGCACTTCCTATCTGACATGGCTAGTCAACCAATTCACTTTGGTACAATGATTTGGTGTATACATATGAAATGTTACCAATTAAATGAAAACCATAGTCATTTCTTATCAAAAGGAAATTAATGGCTTCCTAAATAAGCTAGAAATGATGAGGGTGGCCCTTTATGGGCACTTCAATAGCCAATGTGACAGAAAGAACATGACCTCCAGAGTCAGAAATCTCAATTCAAATATTGTCCTGGCTTCTATAGCAGTTCTTTCTGAGCCTCATTTATGCAGGAAACAGTGGTATTACTAGTTAATGAAGATGGGGAAGGCATATTGATTGACAAAATGAAAATTGGACAAATCTCTTTCCAGGCAGCAAACATGAAACTGGACATATTTTTCAAAAACAACTATTTCAGAGTTCTGAAAATTGAACAAAGCTGTTCAACAAAACTTGGAGTGTTCATTCAAGAAATAGTAGTAAAAATTTGTTAGAATTTAAATGTATGTTGTAGTTTAACCTAGTTTTACACTCATCTCTCCTGAGTCCCATTGTTGCACTATTGCTACCAGGAATGGGAAAATTTGAAAACAAGCACTTCATTCTGGCAGGACATTACTTTATTTAAAACAAGTTATCAAAAATCTCGTGACCCAGATAGTATTGGAAACAGTAGTGGTCTGATACATAAATTAATATGGAAAACTGAATGTTCCAGGTATCCTGATGTTGCAAATCTGTTTGGGACAAAAAGAGACAAAGAGAAGAGTCAGGAGTTTAATACAGTATGAGGAAAATGAAATATTAATAGTGGGCCTTGATAAGTTCCCAAATATTTTTGGTCATCAGCTAGGATTCACATATGGGCACAGATCTACCTACATACAAAAGAGACTAGAGAGATCTCTATATATCCAGATATCTCAAGAGAAACTTAAGACCTTGTGCACAAGTATAGGATACGATAGAGGTACCAGAGGAAGGTAAAAACTGGTGCAGACTTGTTGTTGTTGTTGTCAGGTGCCATCAAGTCATCTCTGACTCATAGCAACCCTATGCACAGCAGCATGAAACATTGCCCAGTCTTGTGCCAGCCTCACAATCCTTATTATACCTGAGCCCACTGTTTTAGCCACCATGTCTATCCAACTTGTTGAGGGCCTTCCCCTTCTTTGTTGACCCTCCATGTTACCAAGCATGATATCCTTCTCCAGGGAATGGTTCCTTCTGACAACATGACCAAAGTAGGTGAGATGAAGTCTGGCTATTCTCGTTTCCAATGAGCATTCTGGCTACACTTCTTCCAGGACAGATTTGTTAGTCCTTTTACCAGACCATGAAACTCCTAGCATTCTTTTCCAACAGCACAACTCAAAAGCATTAACTCTTCAGTCTTCCTTATTCATCGTTCAGCTCTCACATGGATAAGAGGCAAATGAAAATACCATGGCTTGGGTTAGGCGCTCTGTGGTGGTTATCAACTTGGCTGGGCCTGGTTGAGTGGCTGGGCAGCTGAATGTAGTTATTCCCCATGCAAGATAGGTAATTACCTCCATGGTGGAATCTATTGCAGCAGCATGCCTTTGGGTATGTGGTTTGCTTCCCATATATAAGAAACAGCTTTGGGAATGATCTCTAGCTTATGGCACACTTGAACCCTGCATGTAGCTGTGTCACTGTTCACCACTCTGCCATGCTCCACCTTGGGACTTTCAATGGACTTGAATTAATGGCCTGCCATATGGTTTGGTAACATTGGGACTGTAGCTTTTTACTTGTCAATCTTGAGCTTGTCAGCTTCAGCAGCCAGCATCTGTCTGAGTGAAGAAAAGCCTCTAGCTTCAGTGGGCCAGAAGCAGGAGGCAGAGCTGAAGCCCACGATTGAGGGGGTTTCACCTAGCCCACAGAGCCTGGCACATTGAACTCAGACTTAAAACTTCCAAACTGTAAGAGAATAAATATACTCCTGTCAGAGCGGCACTCGGTATCCAGAAAATGCACCTTAATCTTCAAAGAGATATATTTTCCCTTCATCACTTGAAAGAGGTTTTTTGCAGCAGATTTGATTCCAACTTTTGCATTCCAGTCACCAGTGATAATCAACACATCTTGATTGTATGTTTGGTCACTTACAGACTGCAGAAACTGGTAGAAATCTACAAATTCCTCATCTTTGGCTTTGCTGGTTGATCTGTAAATTTGAATAATAGTAGCGTTAACTGGTCTTCCTTGTAGGCATATGGATATTATCCTATCACTGACAGCTTTGTACTTTAGGACAGATCTTGAAAGTCTTTGTGATGATGAATGCCACATCATTCCTCTTCAATTTGTCATTCCCAGCATAGTATATAATATGGTTGTCTGACTCAAAATGGCCCAAAACAGTCTATTTCCACTCATTAATGCCTAGGATATCAATCTTTATGCATTCCATTTCTTTTTTGGCAGCTTCCAATTTTTATAGATTCCTACTTCAAGCATTTCATGTTCTAATTATTAATGGATGTTTGCACCAGTTTCTACTCATTTTGAGTCTTGCCACATCAGGCAATGGAGGTCCCAAAAGTTTTACTCTATCCATGTCATTAACATTGTCTCTACTCTGAAGAGTCATCTCTTCCCCAGTCAAATTTTGTTGAGTGCCTTCTGACCTGATGGGCTCGTCTTCAAGCACTATATCGGACAATGTTTCAGGGCTATTCATAATGTTTTCCAGTAATATATGAGACAGTGTTTCACTGCTATTCATAAACTTTTCATGGGCCAATTCTTTGAGAAGTGGAAGGCCTCTTCTTCTTCCAAGTCTGTCTTAGCCTGGAAGCTCCACTGAAACCTGTCCACCATGGGTAACCCTGCTGGCATTTTGAAACATGGAGGCATAGCCTCCAGCCTCACAGTGACATGTAAGTAACCACAGGATGAAAAACTGACAGACAAGTTTGTTTCCCTTAATTTTTTTAACCCCTCTGCACCTGCCTACTTTGGGCAATGCAATGGCCTCAAAATTGAGCTGTCCACAAGAGAAAAGCAGCCCACAGCCCAGGGCCCACCTCAGGCCTCAAACTTAGTAAAGAGCCACCCCTAAGCAAAAAGCAGCCTCCAAGCTCCAGACCACCCTACCTCAGACCTCAGCTTTAATAGAGAGCCACTACCAAGTGAAAAGCAGCCTCCAAACCCTGAGCCTGCCTGCCTCAGGTCCTGGCCTTAATAAAGAGCTACCCCCAAGAGAAAAGCAGACCTTTTGCTTGGTACATTTTTGTTTTTGTTTCTTTTCTTTCAGCATTTAAAATATGTTATCCCACTCCCTCTGAGGTAGTCTAAATTTCAGTGGGTTCTTCAGACCATGTATAGATGCATTAGGAAAGAATTGAAGCCTTATTGACTCCATGTGTTGAGCATAATTTTTGACTATTTAACTATGCTAATTTAGTTATGACCAATAGGAAGTCTAGTTTAAAAATAAAAGCAAGAATTAAAATAATAATAGTAGTTACTGGACAGACATGCCACTCATCACACCACTAGCAAACAAAATCCACAGAATTAGTCCAGAAAAATCACTAAAAAAACAAAAAATGAGAACAATAATCCCAAATGGAATCAGATTCAGAGTTGCTACAATATATTATCTTATATATTCAGTTTCCACAAACTATTTGGGGACATTCAAAGAGAGATAAAAGTATATCCCATAACCAAGAAAGAACCTGTCCAAGGAAATTGTCTCTGAGGATTCCACAGGCTGTGTTAAGCAGATAATGACATCAAAGCAGCTATAATAAATATATTTAAAGAACGAAAGCAAGTTCTGTCTAAATATAGAGGAAAGTATTATGAGAATGATTCATTAAATAGAGAATCATTCTAAAGAGGTAAAAATGGTAAAGAAAAAATGAAGAATCTAAATGGAATTTGGAATTAGAGTGACAAAAACACAACAAAATGTCAATGAACTTGAAAATAAAGCAATAGGAGTAACCTTATGTGAAGAACATAAGAGAACAAAATATTAAGGAAAATGAGCTACATCTCAGATAACTGTGGGGCAGATTGAGCATATCAACAGATATATAATAGAAGTGTTAGAAGAAGAGGAGAGAGAGAGAAGCTGACAAAAATATTTTAACAAATATCTGCAAATTTCCTAGATGTGATGGAAAAAAAATTAAAAATATCAAAAACTCTAAAAAGATAAACACAACACACATATCAATGTATCGTAATCAAAGTGTTGAAAGACAAGGGGGAAGTCTTGCAGACATCAAAAGAAAATGATTCTTCACATTTAGGGAGACAACAATTTGATTAACAGCTGACTTTTCATAAGAGAAAATGAAAATCAGAGGGCAGTGGGATAACATATTTTAAATGCTGAAAGAAAAGAAACAAAAACAAAAATGTACCAAGCAAAAATTCTATATCCATCAAAACTATACTTACTAAATGAAGGTGAAATAAACATAAGCAAAGACTGAGAGAATTTATTGCCTTATAAGAAAGTAAAGGAAATTCTTTAGGTAAAATAAACATGATACCAGGTGGTGACTTCAATACTCATAAAGAAACAAAGAGCAGTAGTAAACGTAGTTAAATAGGTAATTATAAAGAGAATGTAAATAATTTCATCTAGTCTCTTCTCTTAACCCATGTAAAAAAAAATGCATAGAACATTAATAATAAAACTGAATTCCTAGGCTTATAACATGCATATATGTAATATGTGTGAAAGCAATAACTCAAAGGATGGGGAAGGAGTTAGCTATGTTGGAACAAGTGAATGGTACCAGATTATAAACTGAATTTATAGGCAGGAATGAAAAATACTAGTAATGATAATTATATAGGTTAATATTGTAATTCCTAGAGCAACCACTAAGAAAATTACTAAAAGTAACAAAAACTAAATAAATCAAATGAAACAAATATATTTAATCCAAAGAAGGTAATAAAAGAGGGATAGAAAAAATGAAAAATACCTTAGAAATATGAAAAAAAAAAAAAGATTCCTATGTCACACCATGCAAAGAAATGAATTCAAATCATAGACCTAAATGTAAAGGCCAAAGATTTAAAATATCTAGAGAAAAACATACAGGGGAATCCTCATGACTTCTAGTTAGGGAAAGTGTTCTTGGATTCAATATAAAAATCAAAATCTATTTAAAAAAGCACAATAAATCAAACTTGACTACAATACAAGGCAATAAAAAAGAAGTGTCTGGGAGGACATATTTATATGAATTATATCTGACAATAAACTTAACACAAACATAAAATATAAAGAACTCTTAAGACTCAAAAATATAAAAGTAAACAGCCCAATTTAAAAAATGAACACAATATTTTAACAAATATAAACAAATGGTTAATAAGCATATGAAAAAATGCTCAATATCATTAATCATTAATGAAATTCAAATTAAAACTACAATAAGTTGCCACTTCACATTCGCTACACTGGCTATAGTCAAAAAGAACATAAAAAACAGAAAGTATGTAGCAAAACCACAATCTGCATATGGTTGAATTGTGGTGTTGGTGAAGTATATTGACTGTACCATAGATTGCTAGAAGAACAAACACACTGTCTTGAGGGAAGTACAGCTGGGAAATCTCCTTAAAAGCAGGAATGGCCAGACTTTGTCTCACCTACTTTGATCAAAGAGGGTCAATAAAAAAAGGGGAAGGTCCTCAATGAGATGGATTGACACACTGGCTGCAATAATGGGCTCAAGTATAGCAAGGATCGTGGGGCTGGCAAAGGATCAGGCAGTGTTTTGTTCTGCTGGACATGGGATCACTATGAGTTGGAGATGACTCAATGGCACCTAACAACAACAATTTTGGTCAAGTTGTCGGTAGAGACCAGTCCCTGGAGAAGGATATCATGCTTGGTAAAATAGAGGATCAGTAAAAAAAGAAATGATCCTCAATGAGATGGATTAACACAGTGGCTGCAATGATGGGCTCAAGCATGGCAACAATTGATGGAATGGCACAGGTCCAGGCAGAGTCTTGTTCTGTTGTATGTGGTAGCTTTGAGCCCAGACTGACTTGACAGCATTTAACAAAACTTATATTTGTGGTGAGAACATAAAATACTACAGCCACCTTGGAAACTTTTTGGCAGTTTCTTTCAAAGGAAGTTAAACATCAACGTAACCTATCACCCAGCAGTTGCACTCTTATATATCTACTCAAGGGAAATGAAAGTGTATTCTCATAGACAATTCTATATTAATGCTCAAAAGCACATTATTTATAAGAACCAAAAACTGAAAACAACTCATTTGTCTATAAACTAATAAATGGATAAAAAAATACAACAATGCTATTATTCAATAATATTATGGCTAATACATAAAACAAAAGGAACAAAAGACTGATATAACCCATAACATGGATTAACCTCCGTGTTATTATGTGAAATAAGCCAAACATTAAATGAACACATATTGTATAACTCCATCTATGTGTAATATCTTGAAAAGATACATGTGCAGAAAAGGAAAATATATTAGTTATTTCCTGATGCTAGGGGTGGCAACTGAGATTGACTGAAAATAGATATAAGGTATATTTTGGCATGATGGAAATTTTCTAAATTTACATATGGTCATACTTGTACAACTATATTAATTTACTAAGATTCATTGATTTGTACCTTTAAAATAGGGGAGTTTATGCTATTAAGTTATATTGCAATAAAGCTATAAAAATAATGATAATGTGAACAACTATTATGAGGCACCATTAGTATTAAATGTGTGAAAAGAGTGAGGAACACTGCCTGTGCTCCTTTTTCTTCTACAAAATTGGAGTATATGGTAAGACAGGGCCCCTATCTCCATGTCAATAAATAATTAAAATTGAATCTAAAGAGAAAAAAGAATTACCAGTGGGCAAGCCACACAAAAAAATAAAAAGGAGTGAGGCTTTTTTACATGCAAATTGAATGCAAGGTTGAAGGACAGCATGGCTCAAACTATCTAAATAATCTAGTTCATATATATAAAGCTGGTGACTTATTCAAATATTTGAAAAAGATACATCCCTCCCACCTCACCCCCACCCCCACACACAGATGTGCACAATCCCAAACTTGCACAAATATATTCTCTGTACGGATAAGAGAACAAAGTATGTGAGTATCCTGGAATGCCATAGACCAGCAGTGCCCAGGCTTGATAAAACATATATTACTGGGCTTTATCTACAGAGTTCCTGATTCAATAGGTTTTAGTAGGTCTTGGATAGAACCCATAAATTTACATCTCTAACAAGTCTCCGGATAATACTGATTTTGCTGGTCTAAGGGCCACACTTTGAAAATCACTGTGCTGTTGTTATTTTACTAAGTTCATGGGTCATCAATATTACCTAAAGTCTATGTTTATGATTCATTGGTTTTATTTTAGAATTTAAAGTATCAATTTATGTTTGTGAGGAAGGAGGGAAAACTAAGGCTTAAAACAAAATATACCTTTATTGGAGAAAGCATATATATTTTACTGTCTATGGTAAGGAATTCAAAGTTCTATATAATACCTCTTTGGACTTTTTGTTTTATTCAGTATAAAACTGGTTAACTGTTAACAAATTCTACCTGCAAATGGAAAAGTGAGTACAAGTAAAATGAAGACATAAAATCCAATGAACCTGTTAAAATAGAGGTTTTTTTCTTAAATAATAAATAAAATATTTTTGAAAATTGAACTGCCTTGCCCTTTAAAGAAGGAACTCAATTTCAGATATTGTAAATAAGAATATAGTCTCCCCCTCCCCACGTCCTTATAATACATCTATTTTTAGCTCAAGCAGTAACATTTGCTTCTGTCATTTGTATCTCTCTCTTCTTCTCTCATTAGCAGTAGTTTTCAACTGATGGAAGAACAGGAGAATGTCTGTGGATATTATAATTATTATACATGTTCATAATCTTAAACAATGAGGTGTAATTTATGCTCAGAATGATTCAGTTTTAGAGGGTGGCAAATTTGCGTAGAATAATGAAACACTGCCTAGATGCTCATGATATTGAAGGTTGTGAAACCACATTGTTGAATATAATTTAGATTTCTGGTACCATAATTATCCTAGGGTGAGGAATACAGGTCTCTTCAAAATAATCTTGAACACAGGCAGTCTCCATATTATGAACTAGTTACATTCCTACATGAGTCTTCAAGTTGAATTTGTACTTAAGTTGGAAGAGTTACATTCGGTTAATACCTAGTATCAGTTAATCAAATGTTTGTCTTAGTATATAGTACAAAGTGTACCATTCTATGCATGAAATAAATTAAAGAAACACTTCCAGATACACTAAGATATATTTAACATAATAATAAAATTAAAAATAATAATAATGTTTGGAAACTTAACCCCCACGATGGAACCAGCAGCCACGGTGAAGAGAAACATCAGATGAGGATGCATTCATTATAATAATCAAGTGTATGAAGTCAAGAGGACAGCATTTGCCCAGGGCTAGAGCTGGGAAGGTGGGAGGGGACAGGAAGGAAGAACAAAGGGAAGGGGTGGGCTCAGGGAGGAAGTGGGAAGAACACTGTTACAGTGTGGGGATTGCAGTAAATGTCACAAAACAGAATGAGTATGGATTGTTGAATGGAAAACCAGTTTTAAAAATTAATAATTTTAATTCAGCATGCAAGAGAAGTATTATGTGTGTACTTTATCACACAGAACAGCAAACTGACATGGATTCAATGGCTGATATTTAATAAAAATTATCCCTTTGCTGCTTTAGCAAGGACATTGTTAAGTGAAACTGACTTTGTCTTTTCTTTTTCTGTTATGTGTGGTGGTGAATGATACAATGAAAATATGTAGATTTGATCTTGACCTCTTTGATTCATTCTCAGGTGCAAGTAGTTTTACTGTAAATTGCTATTGCACCATCAATGCAAATGCCAGGTCTTCAAACAATTCATTCTGATTCGATTCTCTAATTTATAAGTGATTCTTACAGATCTCTAAGTGATTTTTTTATGTATACATATGTGATTTGTCCCGTCCCGCGGGACAGTCAACCTAGGACCTGGAGGAGGGGTTGGAAATGGAGGGGACAAGAGACGCGAAGAATGGAGACAAGTCGAAAGCCCAATCAAGTCTCGTTTATTGAATTTCAAACAAATACTTATATATGGTAAAGGAAAGGGGCAGGATCAAGGAATGGGGTGATGTGACGTTGCTGCTGACGGTGAAATAGGGAAACCTATAAAAAATAGATACGTGGCA
>NW_006922041.1:2417548-2418815 GCF_000298275.1 Orycteropus afer afer
AAAGAAGGGAAGTATTGTGACCTTGTTAAGATGAATAGAATGCCGTGGTGTGGCTCTCCACAGTGATTCAGCACATATGGGATGGAAATCCATATTTTTAGCAGGCAGTCAAACTGGAATGAAACAATTTGAAACCCTGGCAAATTCCACTGTAGTGAATGAAATAAGGCAAAAGTCTTAGAACTGTTGTGAAAACTGTTTTGATGCTATGAACCCCTGTGAAGATCACAAGTTTCCAATAGTCCATGGGCCACATAATATTATTACCAATATTTGAATGTATATCAAGACAAATGGCTTACTCCTCAACGTATTCTTATCCTCTCAAACAAAGCTTAGTTCACACTGACAAAGTCTCGATCAAGTTTTACTACTGTTCAGCAGAAAGTGCAAAATTATAATGTAAAAAAAAAACCTGGAATAATCATATCTTAAATCAATTTGCCCTTCAAAGAAAACATGACTGCTTAAGGACTAAGCAGTGGTTCATTGTGTTGTACGGAAGGTTGCTATGTCAATCAAATCCTAACAACGGTGGGCTCAGGTATAGCAAGAATCATGGGGCTGGCACAGGACTGGGTGGTGTTTCATTCTGCTGTACATAGGGTCACTATGAGTCAGAGAAGACTCGACCTAACAACAACAACAACAACAACAGAACTCATTTAGGTGGCTTTGAAGAAATCTAACAAATAGTTTTGAAATATTGACTACCAAGTAAACTGTATAAAATTTTGAGGTAATAAAATATCTCGATTCTGGAAAATCAATGTGAGTGTGAATATATGATATTCTTAGAAAACATGTGTAAGACAATGCTATTATGTTCACGCTAAGAAGAGGGCTTATTTTCTAATTAGTTCACATAGAAATTCTGTAATTGAATTAATCCTTTAATTATGTAATGAAGTATCATCCCTTGTTTGAGCTTCTCATTTTAAATCAAACCTGTAATCAAAACCTCATCAGATAAGTATGAGCCAAAATTGAGTTTTAAAGGTTAAAAAAAATAAAACAAAAATAGGTCACTTTCCTTTTGCAGAAATGGGTTCAAAATTCAAATATTAGCTCTATTAAGTATCAGAATAAATATTCTTCAATATACCTAAAAAGAGAGCTCTGGTGGCATAGTGCCTAAGGCATTTGACTGCTAACCAGAGACTAGAAGCTCAAACCCACCAGCCACTTGTCAGAAGGAAGATTGGGCAATCTACTTCCATAGTGATACTGCCTCAGAAATCCAAGTTGGAGTCAACTATGAGTCAGA
>NW_006922041.1:2419562-2420663 GCF_000298275.1 Orycteropus afer afer
GAGTCGGCCCCGACTCATAGCGACCCCTCCTTGGGTTTCCGAGGCAGTATCACTATGGAAGTAGGAATGCCCAACCTTCCTTCCGAAGAGTGGCTGGTGGGTCATTTAGATTTACTAATTTTCTTCTGTGCATTTTTAGCCCTAAACACCCTGCCCTAAATAATTGCCTTAAACTGGCATGAATTTAAAAAGGAAATTTGAAGTCTAGAGACTGAGAGACACCTGGAGCATATTTGGTATTAAGAAACAGAGATGAAAGTTGTCATTTGTCTTGGAGAAGGTTGACTTTCTGTCTGATTGCCACTGGGCATCTCTTAGAATACTATTTGTTGTCACAGAAAATTTCTGCCTCAAAGTTACTTAAATGATAAAGACAAACTTTATGTTACTGAACAAGAAACCTAGAGGTAGCTCAGCTATGAAATTGGTTAAATCAGCAGATCAATTGTTATTAAGATCAAAAAGTTCCTTCCATGAGTCTCCTCCACCATTGCAGTATCAATTTTCTCCTAAGTTTAGTTCCTCTAAGAGTCCAGAGATGGCTGCTGCCATCTTGAAAATATAGTCATATACAACAGTATACAAGGGAAAAAGAGCCCATTTCTTCTTGTAGCCCTTTTCCTATAACTCAATAGCAAATATTACCTCATGTGTTATTGGTCAGAATTATGTCACAAGTTCATGTCTTATAAACTATTAGTGAAGGAATGAGACCTTCATGAAAAGTATGCTTTCCTGGAGGTGAGAGTTTGGGAGGATTTTTTAAAGGAGGAAGGAAGGTAGCTGCTAGTCATATGAAATTTCACTGTCTGCAAGATCTGTTACAAATGTTTACAAAACAAACAAACAAACAAAAACCTCTTCAAAAGGAAAAAGGTAAAGAAATTTATTCTTTCAAATGTATCCTGACATATTTAATTGGTCTTTCAGAAGTAAAATGGCATTGTGGCTTCCATTTTTCATTGTAACATTACATGTTCCAACAAGTGTAGTTTAAGTATTTTTTCTTTTGTATTAAGGATATATTAAGTTGTAACTTTACTTTTGGTTGTTGTTGTTAGTTGCCATTAAGTTGTCTCCGACTCATAGTGACCCTATGCA
>NW_006922041.1:2420868-2422919 GCF_000298275.1 Orycteropus afer afer
AATGTAGGTGAGACAAAGTCTGGCCATTCTTGTTTCCAAGGAGAATTCTAGCTGTACTTCCTTCACGACAGATATAGTAGTTCTTTTAGCAGTCCACGATACCTTCAGCATTCTTCACCGACACCACAATTCAAAAGTATCAACTCTTCTTCAGTCTTCTTTATTCATTGTCCAGCTCTCACATGCATACGAGGCAATTGAGAATACCATGGCTTGGGTTAGGTACACCTTAGACTTAAAGGAGATATCTTTGGTCTTCAGCACTTGAAAGAGGTCTTTTGCAACAGATTTGGCCAATGTAATATGTCTTTTGATGTCTTGACTGCTGCTTCCATTGGCATATATTGTAGAAACAAGTAATATGAAGTCTTTGACAATGTCAATCTTTTCTCCATTTACTGTGATGTTGCTTATTGGTCCAGTGATGAGGATTTTTGTTTTCTTATATTCAGGTATAATCTGTATTTCAGAGTGTAGTCTTTAATCTTCGTCAGTAAGTGCTTCAAGTCACCATCACTTTCAATAAAGAAAGTTGTGTTGTCTGCATATTGCAGGTTTTTAGTGATGCTTCCTCTGAACCTGATGCTATGTTCTTCTTCATATAGTCCAGCGTCTCAGATTATTTGTTCAGCATACAGACTGAATAAGTATGGTGAAAGGAAACAACCCTGACCCACTCCCTTCTTGATTTTAAACCATGCAGTATCCCCTTGTTTTGTTAGAACAACAGGCTCCTGTTCTGTGTAAATGTTCCTCATGAGTACACTTAAGTGTTCTGGAACTCCCATTCTTCTTAATGTTATCCATAATTTGTTATGATACACACAATCAAATGCTTTTGCATAGTCAATAAAACATAAGTAGACATCTTTCTGGTACTCTTTGTTATCAGCCAAGATGCATCTGACATTGGCAATGACATCCCTAGTTCCATGTCCTCTTCTGAATACAACTTGCATCTCTGGAAGTTCTCTGTCAATATACTGCTGCAAGCATTTGAATTATCTTCAGTAAGATTTTACTTGCATGTGATAATAACAATATTGTTCAGGAATTTCCACATTCTGTGGGATCACTTTTCTTTGGAATGGGTACAAATATGGATCTCTTCCAGTCAGTTGGCCAGGTAGCTGTCTTCCAAATCTTATGGCATAGCTGAGTGAGTGCATTCAGGACAGCATCCATTTGTTGAAACATCTCAATTGGTACTCTGTCATTTCCTGGAGCCTTGTTCTTTGCCACTTCCTTCAGTGCAGCTTTGACTTCTTCCTTCAATACCATTGGTTCTTGATCATATGCCACTTCCTGAAATGGATGAACATCGGCCAGTTCGTTCTGGTGCAGTGACTCCGTGTATTCCTTCCAACTTCTTTTGATGTTTCCTGCATCATTCAATATATTGCCCAAAGAATTTTTTAATATCAGAACTCAAGGCTTCAATTTTTTCTTCAATTCTTTCAGTTTGAGATATGCCACGCATGTTCTTCACTTTTGGCTTTTTACCTCCATGTCTCTGCACATTTTATTGTAATAATTGACTTTTTTTCTCAAGCTGCTCTTTGAAATCTTCTATTCAGCTCTTTTATCTGGAAATTTCTTCCCTTTTCTTTAGCTACTCTCTGTTCAAGGGCAAAAGTCAGAGTCTCTTCTGACATCCATTTTGATCTACTTTTCCTTGCCTAACTTTTTCATGACCTTTTGCTTTCTTCATGGATGATGTTCTTGATGTCATCCCACAATTCCTCTGGTTTTCAGTCACTCATGTTCAATGAATCAACTTCATTCAATAGATGGTCTCTAAATTCAGGAGATGTATTACATTGGGCAAATCTGCTGCAAAAGACCTCTTTCAAGTGATGAGCAACAAAGATGTATCCTTGAAGACTAAGATGTACCTAACCCAAGACATAGTATTTTCATTTTCCTCTTGTGCGTGTGAAAGCTGGGCAGTGAATAAGGAAGACCAAAGAAGAGTTGATGCTTTTGAGTTGTGGTGTTGGAGAAGAATGCTAAGAGTACCACGGTCTGCTAAAAGGACTAACAAATCTGTC
>NW_006922041.1:2424559-2426948 GCF_000298275.1 Orycteropus afer afer
CCAAAACCAGTCCATTTCAGTTCAATGATGCCTATGATATTAATCTTTATGCATTCTGTTTCATTTTTGACAACTTCCAATTTTCCCAGATTTATACTTTGTACAGTCGGTGTTTTGATTATTAATGGATGTTTGCAGCTGTTTCTTCACATTTTGAGTCATGCTACATCAGCAAATGTAGGTCTTGAAATCTTTACTCAATCCACATCATTAAAATTAACTTTACTCTGAGGAGGCAGATCTTCACCAGTCATGTCCTGAGTGTCTTCCTACCTGAGAGGTTCATTTTCTGGCACTATATCAGACAATGCTTTAGGGCTATTCATAAATTTTCTAGTAATGTATCAGACAGTGTTTTACAGCTATTCATAAGATATCACTGGCAAATTCTTTGAAAAGTGGATGACCTCTTCCTTCTTTGAGTCTATATTATTCTGGAAGCTCCAATGAAACATGTCCACCATGGGTAACCCTGCTGGCATTTTAAACACTGATGGCATTGGCTCAAGACTCATTGCAACATTCACACCACCAAACTGACAGACAAGTTCATCTCCCTTAGTTGTTCCAATCCACTCTGATCACTTCCTGGTCTCCCCTAGCTGTTTCAAACCTGCCAACTCATTTCGTAGTCTCCCTTCGCTGCTCCAAACCAGATTTGCTAGATGGAGTACCCAGGAATCAGATTGGCTAAATCTGTGGAAAAAGGTGATGGAAAAGCTAAGTATCTTCAGCAAAAAGAAGGCCAGGAGGTGATTGTTCATATGCAAATTCAAGTTGAAATTGAAGACAATTAAAACTAGTCTATGAGATCCAAAATATAACCTTGAATATATTCCTCCTGAATTTGGAGACTATCTAAATAGATTTGATGCACTGAAAACCAATGACCAAAAACCAGAGGAATTGTGGGATGACACCAAGAACATCATCCATGAAGAAACCAAAAGGTCATTAAAAATACAAGAAAGGAAGAAAAGACCAAAGTGGATGTCAGAAGACACTCTGACTTTTGCCCTTGAATAGAGAGCAGCTAAAGAAAAGGGAAGAAATTTCAAGATAAAAGAGTTGAATAGAAGATTTCAAAGAGCAGCTTGAGAAGAAAAGTCAATTATTACAATAAAATGTACAGAGACGTGGAAGTAGAAAGCCAAAAGTGAAGAACATGCTTGCCATTTCTCAAGCTGAAAGAACTAAAGAAAAAAAATTAAGCCTCAAGTTGCAATATTGAAAGATTCTACAGGCAATGTATTGAATGAACAATGCAGGAAACATCAAAAGAAGATGGAAGGAATATACAGAGTCACTGTTCTAAAAAGAACTGGTAGATCTTCAACCATTTCAGGAGGTGACATATGATCAAGAACCAATGAAACTGAAGGAAGAAGACGAAGCTGCACTGAAGTAATTGCTGAAGAACAAGGCTCTAGGAATTGACAGAATACCCTCTGAGATGTTTTAACAAAAAACGTGCCCCACTGGAGACACTCACTTGGTTATGCCAAGAGATTTGGAAGACCTGTACAACTGACTGGAAGGAATCCATATTTCTACCCATTCCAAAGAAAGGTGATTCCACATAATGTGGAAATTACTGAAAAATATCATTAATATCACATGCAAGTAAAAGCTTACTGAAATAATTCAAAAACACTTGCAGAGGTATATTGACAGAGAGCTTTGAGAAAGGCAAGCTGGATTCAGAAGAGGATGTGGAATGAGGGATATCATTGCCAATGTCAGATAGATCTTTGCTGAAAGTAAATAATACCACAAAAATGTTTACTTGTATATTGACGATGCAAAAGCATTTGATTTTGTGGATTATAACAAATTATGCAGGACATTGAGAAGAATGGAAATTCCAAAACACTTCATTGTGCTCTTCAGGAACCTGTACATAGACCAGGAGACTGTTGTTCAAACAGAACAAGGAGACACTGCAAGGTTTAAAATCAACAAGGGAGTGTGTCAGGGTTGTTTCCTTTCACCATACTTATTCAGTCTGTATACTGAGCAGATAATCTGAGAAGCTGGACTATACGAAGAAGAACATGGCATCAGGATTGGAAAAAGAGTCATTAACAACTTGTGATATGCAGATGACCCAACTTTGCTTGCTGATAGTGAGCATGACTTGAAGCTGTTACTGATGAAGACTGAAGACTACAGTCTGCAGTATGAATTACACCTCAATGTAAAGAAAGCAAAATCCTTGCAACTGGACCAATAAGCAGCATCACGATAAATGGAGAAAAGATTGAAGTTGGCAAAGACTTCATATTACTTGGTTCTACAATCAACACCAACAGAAACTGCAGTCAAGATATCAGATGATGTATTGTTGTTGTTGTTGTTATGTGCTGTCGAGTCAAACCTGACTCATAGC
>NW_006922041.1:2427133-2428884 GCF_000298275.1 Orycteropus afer afer
TAAAGACTAAGGTTCACCTGACACAAACCATGGTATTTTCAATCGCCTCATATGGACATGAGAGCTAGACAATGAATAAGGAACACAGAAGAAGAGTTGATGCTTTTGAGTTGTGGTGTTGGTGAAGAATCCTGAAAGTACCATGGAGTGTTAAAAGAACTAAAAAGTCTGTCTTGCAAGATGTGCAGCTGAATGCTCCTTTGAAGCAAGAATGGCCAGACTTCATCTCACGTATTTTGGTCATGTTGTAAGAAGGGACTATTCCCTGGAGAAGGATATCATGCTTGGTAGGAGGGAGGGTCAGTGAAAAATGGGAAGACCCTCAACAAAATGGATTGACACAGTGGCTACAATGATGGTCTCAGTATACTAAGGGTAGTGGGCCTGGCACAGAACTGGGTAGTGTTTCATTCTGCTGTACATAGGGTCACTATGAGTCAGAGATGACTCTACTGCACCTAACAACAACAGTAAAGTTGAAAATGTTTGAAAACTGGTGACATAAAGCAACAGATACTAGCTCTCTATTTCCCATTGCAGAAGAAAATGCCTAGTACTATATCTACAAGTCCATATTTATAGCCATTCCAAAGAAAGATGAATGTGGAAATTATTGAACAATATTACGAATATCACATGCACATAAATTTTGCTGAAGATAATTAAAAAATGGTTGCGGCAATATATTGACAGGGAACTTCCAGAAATACAAGCTGGTTTCAGAAGAGGATGTGGAATGAGAGATGTTATTGCTGATGTCTGATAGATCTTGGCTGAAGCAAAGAATACCAGACTGATATTAATTTGTGTTTTGTTGACTATGCAAAAGCATTCAACTGTGTGGATCATAACAAATTATGGATAACATGGAGAAGAATGGGAATTCCAGAACACTTAATTGTGCTCATGAGGAACCTATACGTATATCAGGTGACTGTCTTTCAAACAGAACAAGGGGATCCTGCATGATTTAAAATCAGGAAGAGTGTGTGTCAGAGTTGTATCCTTTCACGATACTTATTCTGAGCAAGTAATCTAAGAAGTAGGACTGTATGAAGAAGAACATGGTATCAAGATTGGAGGAAGACTCATTAACAACCTGTGATATGCAGATGACACAATGTTGCTTGTTGAAAGTGAAGACAACTCAAAGCACTTACTGATAAAGGTTAAAGACTACAGTCTGGGGTCTGGATTATACCACAACATAAAGACAACTAAAGTCTCACAACTAGACCAATAAGTGGCAGTGTGATTTAATAGAGGAAAGATAGAATTTGTCAAAGATTTCATATTATTGACGTCCACAATCAATACCCATGGGAGCAGCAGTCAAGAAATCAGTCATTATATTGCACTGGGCAAACCTTCTGCAAAAGACCTCTTTCAAGTGGTGAAGAGCAAAGATTTCTCTTTGAAGACTAAGGTGCACCTAACCCAAAACATCAGCCTCAGGGATCCAGGTGAGGAGAGGAACTCAGGCATGCTCAATGCAGCAGGGCAAGAGAGCTGGAGAAAGGGGATTAAAAGGCCTAGGAATCTGGACAGAGGAGGAGTCAGCCACAGGTACCCAGGTAAGAGTGGTACAGGAGGTTTCCAACAGGGAGACAAACTTGTCTTTCGGTTTGTCCTACTGTGGTGACGTGTTGATGTACGTTTTGAGGCTGAGCCACTGGTGTTTCAAACCCAGCAGGATGCACATGGTGCACAGGTATCAGCCCAGCTTACAGACTGAGACAGACTAGGAAGAA
>NW_006922041.1:2432835-2433390 GCF_000298275.1 Orycteropus afer afer
GGGCCGTGTTTCGTTCTGCTGTGCATGAGGTCGCTATGAGTTGGAAATGACTCGACGGCACCTAACAACAACAACAATTAGATGGAGTAAAAACTTATAAAACTTGTACCTTTTCATACTATGTTTATTTTAACCTACATCTCTGTACTAGAGGAACAATTGAAGACATGCCTTAAAATGACTTAACAATTCCTAAATTCTAAAGAGATTTATTTAAGAGATGGAATGAAAGGAGGGAGTGGAATGAGAGTGTGAGAGAATCCCAAAAAGTCAACTGAATAGTTTGGCATAAGCACTGCCTAAATAGGTCTCATAAGCAAGAATCAAGCTGCTGATCTTTTTATGTTAAGAAGAAAATAACAAAAAGAGACAACAAAATACATCAATCCATTGCCATCAAGTTAATTCCAATGCATAATGACCCTATAGGACAGGGTAGAACAGCCTACCTAAGGGGTTCCAAGGCTGCGATCTTTATGGAAACAGACTGTTACATCTTTTCCTGTGAGATGGCATGTGGGTTCACACCACTGACTTTTCGTAGTCAAGCACTTA
>NW_006922041.1:2434580-2435913 GCF_000298275.1 Orycteropus afer afer
AGATAGATAGATAGATATGGATGGATGGATGGATAGAAAGTTATTTTTCTGCAAACATTATTTGCCTCCTATTCTCAGAATCTGGTAGAGGGGAAAAAAGAAGCGGTAAAGATGGTAGCATATATTTTTGGTCTAGAATTCTAACACTCTCGTGTAATCTTGATTCTAAATGAAGCTCTAATGACTTACCATAGTGACGATGACAACTGCATTTTTTTTTTTTTAAATAAGGAAAGGGCAAGATCTCTGTATTGGTATCTCTCAGCCTTTCGTTACCTGTTAGCTTTTGTTTTTGCTAAGTTATTGGGACAGAGCAGAAATGACAGATTTTCTAGAGAACACACAGCTGCTAGCAGCCCACAGAAGTCCAGGCTGGCACCAGAGGGCAACTTCCCACACACTGCTAGGACCTGGACTCTTTGATCAGGAATGCTACATGATTCAGCTGGCATGGAGTTCAGGGCACCCTAGTAGAGCACAGGAAAAAATCAGTGAATATTTCATTTTCACCTGCTCCTGTTGTCTCTTCATATTTCAATAAAAATGTCCCCTGGAGCAAAGGGAACCTACTTTCAAGGAGAGACGAAATAACCTCTTTTGATCCATAAGAATAAAACAGGTACAAATTGAAGAAAACAAAAGCAAAACACAAAACAAATCAAGAACCTCTCTGTCAGCAGCAAAAGTGCAGAGATAGACATAGGAGCAAAGATTTTTAAAGGTATTAGAGATAGAATGTGTAGTTTTTAACCTCATTCTGCCTTTGAGAGATTCTTTCCAGCATGGCCCAGGTCAAGTTCCCTTGCCAAAACTTACTTCCTCTGTGAATATTTGCTTTAGAGGGTACACCTCAGCCACTCAAAATCCTCTTCAAACTTCTGTTTTTGATCAATCTCCAATTTAACTCCTCTGTTTAAATGTAGATTTACCTTTTCTTATTTTAAATACATCTTTATTGGCATTTATTTCTTCCCTGGCCTGGCCCTGCACCATAAGCCTCAGGCTCTCTCTGCCTACATTCACAATAACTTGTGCTCTGTTACAATAATCTTTGGCAATAACAAAAGCAAACAGGTACCCGAGGTTGACGAAAGCCAATACAGGATGGCCTAGAACTCACCATAGAGGAGGCACTGGACATGCATCATACATGTAAAGTTAACATTAAATTAAAGGCAAAGTTAATAAGCCACATCCAAGGCCAGCTTTTGTTGACTCCAAAGACTATGCTCTTACCTTGAGAGAATTTTACTAAAACTATAAGAAACATAGGGTGAACAGAAGAAACAAAACCCATGGTTGAGTTCAGAGGTCAGTGCATTAGTATGAACTC
>NW_006922041.1:2436647-2445338 GCF_000298275.1 Orycteropus afer afer
TTTTTTTTTTTTTGAGCATCTTGTTGATTTTGACTTATGATATCACCCCATGTGAAAGAGTAGAATTACCCCATAGGGCTTTTTAAGGTTGTTATTTTTACAAGAACTGATCACCAAGTCTTTCTCACAAGGTGTCGCTGAGAGAGTTCGAATCATTGGTCTTTCAGTTAGCAGCTTAGTGCTTAACCATTGCACCATCAGGGCTCCTTTTTTTGTGGCATCTTCTAGGTTCTATTTGCTGTTATGGACCCTGAGAATAGAGGAATAGATAAAATTGATCTTCTGCTTATATTATCTATTACAGAAACAGGAAGTTAAGCAACAGCTTCAATATCACATCATACATAATGTGTTTAAGGCAGATACAAATGCTCTGGGCCTGCTATGGTAGAGTGAGCAGACTGTGGAGCTGAGAGTCTGAGGAGAGGAGAAGCAGTACCTGATCATGCCTGGGAGGTCAGGTAAAGCTTCTAAGATATGAAAATGAGTAATAAACCAACAAAGTTGAGGAAGGGTATTCCAACCAGCAGGAATAGCAGGTACAAAGGCATTGAAAATATTTCAAAATGGTCTGGCCAGACAACATACCTGGAGCACACCCAGCCATGTCAGGAGATGAAGCTGAGAGTTTCCCAAAGGCCTGCAATTTGTTTGAAAGGAATTCATGTGGGGATGGTACATGATGTTACCTTACATATGAAAATTACAAGGAGAAAGAAGAGGGAGGGGGTGGCCTCATGCAATCTGTTATAAGTTAAAGGAATGGCATTTGGACTCATACAAACTTTGTGACTCTGTGCAAGTTAACTGTTCTAAGCCTCATTTTCCTTGTCCAAAACAGAGTGACTTTTTTTTTTTTTGGGGGGGGGGTTCATAATAGAGTTTCTATGATGATTACATAGAGTATTATGCATGAAGTAATTAGTAATTACTCAGTGCCTGGCATATAATAGGAACTCTATTTTCTGAAAGTCCCTTAAGGATGCAAACAGTTAATGTGCTTGGCTGATACCTAAAAACTACAGTTTGAAGTCCATCCAGAGCATTCTCAGAAGAGAGGCCTGGTGATCTACTTCAGAAAAATCAGCCATTGAAAACTGTATAGGCTTTCCAGGAGTTGGAGTTGACTCAATGGCAAATGTCTTCTACTTGCAAGCTCTCTTTATTATTAATTATTTTATTAGTGATTATAACTTTGGCCTAAGAGTGCCAGGCTGAGTTCCAGTGATATATCTGCTTTTGGCAACAACTCTGATTGTGTATATAACATGTAATGATCCATTTAGTTTATATTGAGGAGAGGAAAATTTACCTTGAAAATGGAACACCAGATTACCAAAAAGATGGGATTAGAGAAAAAGTTGCTTAAAAATCATACTTGATTATTTGGTCTTTCTTCCATATTCTCTCTTTCCTCAGCACTCCTTCTGTCCTTCTATTTTCCTCTCCACACCATTCCATGATCAAGCTCTGCCCACACTTTTCTAAAATGTTTTCAACCTTGCACTGTTTGAAATATAGAACAGGATATTGTTAGAACAGTCACAATGAAATGGGAAACACTTTATAAAATGTAACTCTACTCCCTTAACTACTGCTGATATTACCAAGGCTTGAAAATTGACACAAAAAAGTTATTTCAAGGAAGTTTGCAGTTGGGTAACTTAAATGCTATGCTTTATCAGAAATTTCAAAATGGTAATAACAGCTAAGTAGAGTTTCCATGAGTCAGAATTTATTTGACAGGTTGTTTTATTTTAAAATTAATTTCTTACTATGTGTCATTTATGGAATCAATAAATTAATGGATCTAATTATTAGATATATTCTATAAATTTCAATGCAGAGTAGCAGCCAGGGATCCGGGTAAGGGGATGCACACAGGCCCTAACCACACCAGCCAGGAAAGTGGGGGAAAGAGAAGCCAGAGGGGACAGTAGAGCAGAGCAGTACCAGGGACCCAGATAAAGGGAGGGCAGAGAGGTTCTGAAAGCTAAGCGAGACAGACTTGACTGTCAGTTTGTCATAATATTGTGGCTTGCATGTTGCTGTGAGACTTGAGCCTGTGCCACCGGTGTTTCAAGTTCTGGCAGGGTTAAGTATGGTCCACAGCTTTCAAAGCAGCTTACAGACTGAGACAGACTAGGAAGAAGGAAGAGGCCATCCCCTTCTCAAAGAATTGGCCAGGGAAAACTTTTTGAATAGCAGAGGAACACTGTCTGATACATTACTGCACAAGTTTATGAATAGCTTGGAAACATTATCCAATACAGTGCAGGAGGATAAGCCCCTTAAGTCAGAAGGGTTTCAAAATACAACTAGGAAAGAGCTGCATCATCAGATTAGGACCAACCTTACTGATATTGATAGAGTCAAGCTATTAAGACCTCCATTTGGTGATGTAGCATGACTCAAATTGAGGAGAAACAGCTGCAAATATTCATTAACAATCAGAACATGGAATGTATGAAGTATGAATCTAGAAAAGTTGGAAGTTGTCAAAAATGAAATGAAATGCATAGAGAATGATATCCTAGGCATTGTTGTTGTTGTTGTTGTTTGCCGTCGAGTCGGCCCTGACTCATAGCGACCACTCCTTGGGTTTCCGAGGCAGTATCACTATGAAAGTAGGATTGCCTAAACTTCCTTCCGAGGAGTGGCTGGTGGGTTTGAACCACCAGCCTTCTGGTGAGCAGTCAAATGCCTTACGCACTATGCTACCAGAGCTCCTATCCTAGGCATTACTGAGCTGAAATGGATCAGTTTTGGTCATTTTGAATCAGACAATCATACAATCTACTATGCTGGGAATGACAATTTGAAGAGGACTGGGTGTGGCATTCATCATCACAAAGGATGTTTCAAGATCTGTCCTGAAGTACAATGCTGTCAGTGATAGGATAATATCCATATGCCTACAAGGAAGACCAATTAATACGATATGACTATTATCCAAATATATGCAACAACCACCAAAGCCAAACATGAGGAAGTTGAAGATTTTTATTAACTTCTGTAGACTGAAATCGACCAAACGTGCAATCAAGATGTGTTTATTGTCACTGGTGATTGGAATGCAAAAGTTGGAAACAAAGAAGAGTCACTGGTAGTTGAAAAATTTGGACTTGGTGACAGAAATAATGATGGAGATCACAGATAGAATTTTGCAAGACCAACAGCTTATTCATTGCAAATACTTTTTTTTGACAACACAAATGGCATCTATACACATGGAATTCACCAGATAGAGTACACAAGAATCAGATTGACTACATCTGTGGCAAGAGGCAATGAAAAGCTCAATATCTTCAGCCAACACAAGGCCAGGTGCTGATTGTGGAACAGACAGACCATCAACTGCTCATATGCAAGTTCAACTTGAAGTTGAAAACAATTAAAACAAGTCCACAAGACCAAAATATGATTTTGAATATATCCCTCCTGAATTTAGAGACCATTTAAAGAAAAGATTTGATGCATTGAACACCAATGACAGAAAACCAGAAGAATTGTGGGATAACATCAAGAATATCATCCATGAAGAAAACAAGAGGTCATTACAAAGATGAGAAAAGAAGAAAAGACCAAAATGGATGTCAGAAGAGACTAAGAAACTTGTCCTTGAATGGGCAAGGAGAGTAGCTAAAGCAAATGGAAGAAATTACAAGATCAACGAGCCGAACAGAAGATTTCAAGAGTGGCTCAAATAGACAAAGTCAATTATAATGAAATGTGCAAAGACCTGGAGTTAGAGAACTAACAGGGAAGAACACCCTTGTCATTTCTCAAGCTGAAAGAACTGAAGAAAACATTTCAAACTCGAGTTGCAATATTGAAAGATTCTATGAGCAACATCAAAAGAAGATGAAAGAAATACACAGTCACTGTACCAAAAAGAACTGGTCAATATTCTTCCATTTCAGGAAGTGGCATATGATCAAGAACCAATGGTATTGAAGGAAGAAGTCAAAGCTGCACTGAAGGAATTGGTGATGAACAAGCCTTCAGTAACTGATGGAATACCCATTAAGATGTTACAACAAATGGATGCTCCACTGGAGGCACTCACTTGGTTATACCAAGAGATTTGGAAGACACTACCTGACCAGATGACTGGAAGTGATCCATATATGTACCCATTCCAAAGAAAGGTGTTCCCACAGAATATGGAAATTACCAAACAATATCATTAATATCATGTGCAAGTAAAATCTTACTGAAGATAAATCAAAAACGATTGCAGCAGTATATTGACAGAGAACTTCCAGAGGTGCAAGCTGGATTCAGAAGAGGACATGGAATGAGGGATATCATTTCTGATATCAGATGAATGTTGGCTCAAAGCAAAGGATACCAGAAATATGTTTAACTGTGCTTTATTGACTATGCAAACACACTTGATTATGTGTATCATAACAAATTTTGGATAACATTGAGAAGAATGGGAATTCCCAAATACTTAGTTGTACTCATGAGGAACCTGTACATAGACCATGAGGCTGTTGTTCAAACAGAACTTTGGCTATGTTACAGAAGGGACCATTCCCTGGAGGAGGATGTCATGCTTGGTAAGGTGGAGTGTCGATTAAAGAGGGGAAGGCCCTCAACGAGATGGATTGACATAGTGGCTGCGGTGATGGGGTCAAGTATAGCAGGGATTGCAGAGTTGGTGTGGGACTTGGAGGTGTTTCATTCTGCTGTGCATAGGGTCACTATGAGCCAGAGATGACTTCACGTCACCTAACAACAACAATAACAACATAAATTTTAAAAGGAAGAGTTAAAGTAAATTCTTATTACCACTAACAGGGGACTTTCATCAACCCAGAGGCTTGGATTGTAAAAGGAAACATAATTGGTAGCACGTAAGCTGAAGCAGAATGCATTTGATACTATTGGTCCATTGGATGCAAGCCCTTTTATATTCTCCTTGACAGCCATGTCTCTAAAATGAATAGATATTCTTGAGCCATCTTAATTTTTTGTGTTTTTATAATGTCATAAAGTTCTCAATAGATTTCTCAGTCAAATTGACATTTTCTTCATCTCCTTGGGAAATTCCTGTAATAATTTAATTCAACAAGGCAACTAGAGGATAATGTGTTATTCTATCATGTTGATGATACGTGCTGTTGAGTTGTCTCCAACTCATAGTGACCCCTCCTTGGATTTTTGAGTAAGTATCTCTATGCAAATAGATTGCCCAACTTTCCTTCCAAGGAATGGTTGGTGAGTTTGAATTGCTAACCTTTTGGTTGGCAGTCAAGGGCCTTAGGCACTATGCCACAAGAGCTCCCTATTCTAGCATTGTTGTTGTTGTTGTTACGTGCTGTCGAGTCAGGCCTGATTCATAGTGACCTCTCCTTGGGTTTCCGAGGCAGTATTCTAGCATAGGAGTGGAAAATATCTATCATTCTTTTCCCACTTCCTTATTCCTTTTTTAAGGTGGACATTTCTACTCAGTCACCTTACTCATCCATGCCAAAACTGGATGAAGCTTCTTTGTCCTATTAAAACTGAGAATTGATATGTGTGATAAAACTTATTATTCAGTGTGGTGGTTATGGTTTGTGTGTCAACTTGGCTGGGCCTGGTTGAGTGGCTGGGCAGCTGGATATAGTATTCCCCAGGATGAGACTGGTAATCAACTCCATGGTGAAATCTACTGTAAGCAGCTGAGTAGCTGCCCTAGGGATGTGGTCTGCTTCCTGTGTATAAGAAACAGCTTTGGGAATGATGTCTAGCTTATGGCATGCTTGGACCCTGCATGTAGCTGTGTCATTGCTCAGCAGCTTGCCATGCTCTGCCAATCTTGGAACTTATAATGGACTTGAGTTATTGGCCTGCCATGTGGTTTAGTAACATCAGGATTGGGGCATTTTATTTGTTGACCGTGGGCTTGTTAGCCTCAGCAGCCAGTAGCTGCCTGAGTGAAGAGATGGCTCTAGCATCAATGGGTTGGGAGAAAGAGGCAGAGCTAAAGCCCAAGGTCGAGGGGCTTTCACACAGCCCCTAGAGCATGGCACTTTGAACTTGGACTTCTAGCCTCCAAACTGTAAGAGAATAAACTGCTGTTTGTTAAGGCTATCCCATTTGCGGTATAATTCCTGTCAGAGTGGCACTAGGTAACCAGAACATAATATAGTACCGAGAGAGTGGGGTGCTGCTCTGACAGATATCTAAGATGTGGAAACAGGAATGGAGTTCATCCTTGACCTGAGACCCTCACAGAGAGACCCTGGCATATGGTATGAGAGACAGCAGGTGCAGAGCCCAGAGACTGGCATTAAACATCAACAGGCTTACCAGCCCACAGAGGAAAAACCAGGTGCCATTGGGTAGGTGGCTTCCTGGCAGAGTAGGTTCCCTTTGGACAATAATTGGTGAAGAGACCAGCACAAAATGGAGTAGCAGGTGGGCCAGCCCACAGAGCAAGAAAGCTAGGTGCTTTTTGGGCAGGATTATTTCCTGCAGAGTGGGTTGCCTTCAGCATTAATCAGCAGAAGCAGAGAAACCAAGGAAATGGGAAGCAGAGCTGCCCCAGCCTCAAAGGGTTGGACCACAGCCTTTGGGGGTAGAACCACCACAACCCCCTAGGTTTCAAAGAACCAGACCTTCTCCAACTTGGTTCTGGAGTGTGGGGCTACTCGTTCATGTGAGCCAGTGGGATGGAGTCATAGCCACTGCCCAAGAGTGAGGGGGTGGGGCTACCACACCCAAGAGGGAGAAGAATGGGGCCCACCAGGCTAAGGAGGTGATGTTGCCACTCAGGAACTAGGGGACTGGAGCCAGACAGTAAAGAGATCTGCACAGATACCATCCACTGAAGATCTGTACAGGTGCCAAGTTGATAAGGGGTGTAATTTTGGTGGTTATGTTTTGTGTGTCAACTTAGCTGGGCCTAGTTGAGTGTCTGGGCAGCTGGATGTAGTAGTTCCCATGATGAGACTGGTAATCAACTCCATGGTGGAATCTACTGTGAGGAGCTGAGTAGCTATCCTAGGGATGTGGTCTGCTTTTTGTATATAAGAAACAGCTTTGGGAATGGTCTCTAGCTTATGGCACCCTTGAACCCTGAATGTAGCTGTGTCATGTTCAGCAGCCTGCCATGTTCTGCCAACCTCAGGATTTATAATGGACTTGAGTTAATAGCCTGCCATATGGTTTGGTAACATCGGGATTGTGGCATTTTATTTGTTGACCTTGGGCTTGTTAGCCTCAGCAGCCAGTAGCTGCCTGAATGAAGAGATGCCTCTAGCTTCAGTGAGCTGGGAACAAGAGGCAGAACTGAAGCCCAAGGTCGAGGGGCTTTCACACAGCCCCTTGAGCTTGGCACTTTGAACTCAGACTTCTAGCTTCCAAACTGTACGAGAATAAACTGTTTATTAAGGCCATCCCATTTGTGGTATAATTCCTGTTAGAGAGGCACTAGGTAAATCATATGTAGGAAAGAAATGCTCCCCTAAGGGGGAAAAAATGCTCGATATTTCACAAGCACCATTTTGGAACACAATTTTCTGGGGTCATAGTGCTCTCTTCATTATTTTGTAGCTCCTTAAATCCTATCTGTATTCCATGAATCTAATCAAGGTACATGCCATTCCTAGAGTTTTTCCTAATAAACTGATCCAGCACTGATCCCTTTATGTTTTAATAACCCAGAAGGTTGACTGACTGGATTTTGATTATATTCAATTTGGGATAAGATTATACAATTTTTGTCAAGTTAAATAAATATGTTTATTCAATGACTCATTATTCAACAATTAATTGTTCATTTGCTTCCATGTAGTAGATAGTGAGCTAAGTACTATGAACAAAATATGTGTAAAGTAGACACAGGCCCCACACTTCCAAAAGCTCTTCTTTCATAGCAGATGACTGAAAAGAATTATAAAGGAGTTATAGGGGTATAGGGTAGAATCAACTGGAGGCAGAATGAAAGTCCTCCTGGAGAAAATGAAAGTTGTATTCTAGAAGATAAATAGAAATTAGAAATTATAAGTAAGAGAAAATGGGGTTTCCATGGAAAAGGGGCTTGAAGAACAAAGGTCTAGAGCCAAGTGAGAAGATAGTGAATTAAGGAAGGAAAGAGAATTCAGTAAGTTTCAGAATTACAAGAGATGAGGATGAAGAGTGGTAAAGAGTTCTATTAATAAATTTCATCTACAGCAATTGAAGCCAACTGCAGATAACTTTCTTTAGAAAATGAAGGCACTTATTTGAATGACACTAAATCACAGAATTGAAAGCGAAGCTATGTAGCAAGATTCAAAGAAAGACAGACACTAACAGAGTCCCAGGAATCTCAGTAGCAGGAATTTATTGCATTTTCTTTAGGGCACAGTCATTGCATTGGGTCACTTCCAACCACATTGGTCCTTTTTGTTATTCTTCTTTGGATTCGTATTCATATGGAGGTTGTATGGGCTTGCTCCTGGGCCTGTATCTGGTTGGCTGTCCAAACATAACACTATGTCATAAGATAGACACTCCCCCAAAGCAAATATGGAGGTTGTATGTTGCCAAGGAGCTCTGGTAGCATAGTGCCTAAGGCACTTGACTGCTAACCAGAAGGCTGGCGGTTCAAACCCACCAGCCACTTCTCGGAAGGAAGGTTGAGCAATCCTACTTCTGTAGTGATACCGCTTCAGAAACCCAAGGAGGGGTCGCTATGAGTGGGGCCGACTC
>NW_006922041.1:2446368-2448267 GCF_000298275.1 Orycteropus afer afer
AAAAAGAAAATCACGAAGATTTCCAGAGCAAAACAAAAATAAAACATTCTAGAGAGAAGGCTGGGTAGCATACTAACCAGAGCAGAGATTTGGGAGTTACTGCTGAAAATCTATAGTCATCACCCTATGCACCACTGTCACAAAGAAAGAAAATGAGAAATCAGAGTCAGGGCACAAGAGAGTTAGAATTGAAATATAAATTAAATGTAATCATGTTATGTATTACCATTTCTGCTCCTGCACGACTCAAAAACTCATTTCAGTATAAACACAGTGCCAGGCTGTTCCTTCTGTAACAAGTTGACCTCAAAGGGGAACAAATGATCTATTTTCACATCTGAAGCTGACTCTTGAGTAAGAAAATATGATTGTAAGGGCATAGTTGGCACGGTGTTGCAATTCAAATGAACTCTTCAAATTTGAATGAACATCATAGATCAATCTTCCATTAAGCATCTCCTTCTCTTCCCTGTTCCTCTTGTCTCTTCTCATTGTCTCTTATCTCTTCTTCTCTCCTACCTCCTCTATCTTTTTGAAAAGCAGGAAGATAAGATGTAATATTTAAATTTAGAGAAGCAAATCATTAAGAAAGAATTGATTGAAAACAAATTTCACTTTTGCTAGTTGAGGGATACTGAAGGCAACCATGCTTTATTGTCCAAAGTGAGATTGCATTTATTTAGACAAGAAAACGATGGTTAGCCAATTGCAAAACCTAAGCTGATTTTAACCTGAGCTCACTAGCCTTGAGTAACTCACAGACTCAATAACTGATGAGTTTCAGATACTAGGGAAATAAAATATCGATTTTCCATACCTATCTCTTGGAGTTTGAGGGATAATGGCATGGAAGATGCATGCTATTTAGGTCTTCAATTTCTTTACCTTAAGTTCTGTATAAACCAAAACAAACCTCACTGCTGTTGAGTTGGTAAAATGCACATTAATAACATTATTGTGTTTTATGGACCAGGAGCTGTTTTAAGTCTTTTGCATTCATTCAATTATTTAACAATCCTATACAGTGGGTCTTATTAGGTTGGGCAATCCTACTTCCGTAGTGATACTGCCTCGGAAACCCAAGGAGGGGTCGCTATGAGTCGGGGCCGACTCGATGGCAAATAACCACAACAACAACATACAGTAGGTCTTATTAGTTTATCATTTTTCAAACAAAGGATAGAGGCATGCCAATGTTATGACTTGCTTAAAGTCCATAGACAATAAACAGAAAACAAGTTTTAAAGTTTGGATTTGACTCAGGCTGTCTGGACAGTGAAACTTTGCTTGTTACCATAAAAACAAAGTATAATGCTTCTCCAGTTGTTTTAAGAAGCAGTGTCCTTTGTTTTATAGAAAAATCATGTCAAGTATGTCAACACACAAAATAGATAATAGTTGTTACTCTAATAAAATATAATTAAGCTTTGCAAAAAAGTAGGAGTAATGATGGTTCCTAGCCCTACCCACGTCAATTCTCTATTACCAATCCAACTTTGAAGCACTCCAAAGCCATGTAGAATGTAATTTGAAATCCGGTGACCCATTATTTTACTTAGGTTAAGAAATAATGTAGAAGGATCAGTTCAAGTGAAGAGACACCTTGGTGGTTCAGAGGCAGACTTCTTGCCTTCCATTTGGGAGACCTAGGTTTGATTCTGAGCCAACGCACCTTATGTGCAACCATCACCTATTTGTCAGCAGTGGTTTGTGAGTTTCTATGATGTTGAACATTTTCCATTCTAAGATAGAAGAGCTGAATATGATAAATTCTATTACAAGAACATAGTCATGAGTCTAAAAAGAAACAGGTAAAAGACAGAATCTAGACAATAAAGTCACCACTATTGAGTTGATTGTCCCTATAGAACAGTGTAGAAGTGCCCACAGAGCTTCCAA
>NW_006922041.1:2448612-2450105 GCF_000298275.1 Orycteropus afer afer
TTGACTACAATTTACCCCAATGCAACAGCTCCCCTCCCACTTCCTCCCAATAGTTACCTCTTCCCTGTGTCCATCCCTCCACACACTCCTGCCCCCTGAGCTGTCTCCCTGTGCATAAGCAGCTCTTCTTTCTCCCATGATTGTTCTCTCCAAGCAGTGTACCTACCTCAGGTAAATGTTCAACTCATATGCCTGTCTTTTTCTTGGCTGGAAACCACAGACGAGGTTTCAATTACAGACCTGAAGGTCAGCTAGGGGCTATAGTCTCAGTGGTTCCACCAGGCTCTATAGGATGAGGAAACCTGGTCCCCTTAAAAAAATGTTTTTAAAAAGAAAATCTAACTTAAAAAAATAGCAATGTAATGTCATTTGATGCAACCAAAAAGTGCTACACATCATAGATAATTTGGAGCACCATTGTGCTACAGAATAATACACAATATTGAAAATCCAGTCAATAACAAAAGAATTCATTTATATGCTCTCAATTTAATATACTAACAAAGCTGAATGTTTAATATGCTAATAGATGGTTTGCATGCAACTACTAGCCTAAAGATTAGCAGGTCAAACCGACCTGGTACTGTGTAAGAAAGATTTGGCCATCTGCTTTCATAAAGATTAAAATAAAAAAAAAAAATCTCTATCATGCAGTTTTACTGTTTAACATGGTGTTGGCATAAGTCAGAATCAACCAGACAGCAGTTGTGTATATAACAGATATATAAAGCCATTTCACAAATATTCATCTTAAAATATAGAACCAAACTCAATGCTGTGCAGTCAGATCTGACTCATAGCATCCCCTCCTTGGGTTTCCAAGAAGGTATCACTACAGAAGTCGATTGCCCAATTAGTCCTTCCAAGGAGTGGCTGGTGGATCTGAATCATCAGCCTTCTAGTTAGCAGTCAAATGCCTTAGGAACTATGCTACCAACCTATCATAAAATTATATATATATATGTGTGTGTGTGTGTGTATATAAATATATATCATACCAAACTATTTACTATTACTGTGGAAATAGGTTAACTAGAACAGGTAAAGACTTTGAAGCAAGAAATGCATTACTAAGATAGCATTCAATACATTTAATAGAACCATCAACCTTTTATTTTCATGGATTAAAGAAAAGTAAATATAATTACTAATACTCATAGACTACTTCAGTGAATTTATTACACTCCTCACATTCTAGTTATTTCCATGGTGTTGAATATTTTAGCATGAAATGTAGCATTCATAGATCACTCATTCATCCCTTTGCTTGTGCATTCAAAAAGAAAATATTAATTTGAAGGGCTCCTTTGTCAGATATATGGAACTTAATTGTCTGGGAAAACTCTCCTCATTAGAACTACTTAAAAGGAAAAAAAAATCTATATCTATATCTATATCTGTATCTATATATGTTGTTGTTGTTATGTACCATTGAGTCAGATCTGACTCATAGCGACCCCTCCTTGGGTTGCCGAGGCAGTATCACTATGGAA
>NW_006922041.1:2451265-2452477 GCF_000298275.1 Orycteropus afer afer
CATACTATTGTAAGGATGAGAGAGAACAAGGTAGCATTTCTATTTTATAGGTAGAGTTGCTATGCATAGAAACCTACTCCATAGCACCCAACAACAACAAAGCATGCTAATAAGCTTCTTTGGACTTACTTTCTTGGCTGCCTGCAGCATTGCTAGATTCAAAGACATTGCTACAATCCTCCAAATTCCAAAAGTCTCCCCAAAACCTGCAATTGAAACAATGCAACACTCTAGAATGATATACTAAATCTCCACTCTTATCTAGGAATTAAAGCTTCTTGGATTCTCTACAATGCATCTCCATGTTTATCAGACATGGCAATAAAGCCTGAGATAGTCTGCCTCTGACGCAGGCAAAATGCAGTGAGGTATCACAACTATCATAGTACTGATGAATCATTACTGGCAACTCACAGCACTGGCCACTCTGCAGAATGGTTTGAACTTCAGAGAATGCTGCTGGTGAAAGAACATGTTACTTATACAGTTAACCAAACTCACACTTCATAGCTGACTGATCACCTGGGAGCTCAGTTTTCTGAACTCCCAGACTTTAACTACTAAGTGCACATCTATATGTGCTGTCTTCCTATGGCAATAGACACAATCATTTAGCCACAAGCTTGATTTATTTGTCACACATATACTTTCCTACAAGAAGGTCCACATCTAGAGGAATAAACCTTCCTGAGATTATAACTCATTCATCTAGCTAGCCTTCCCTGGATGGTGAGGGACTGGATAACCCTATGAATCCTATAAGCCTTTGACCTCTGTATTTCTACGCTAAGCCTACACCATCTGTCTTTGTGGTGTTTGCCACTTTCCTCTGCTTGATAAACTGCCTCTGTGGAGATAATAAAGGAAGGCACATTCAGGAAAAGCCAGATATTGAGTTCCAAATGTATTATTAATATTCCAGTATTATGATGCATGGAGAGTAGACAGGAATTCACTTATTATTATTCTTTTACCTGACCATTAGTATGGTATATAATCTTTCCTGTGCATACTTTCCATAATATTTCAAATAATTTAATATGTTAATAGTCTACATCTGCACTTCCCAAACTGTGTACTGTGTAAATATTAGTTCAGACCAAAAATGAGGGTGTAGATGTCTAATCTAATTACAATATTTGAGAACTTGTTCAGCATTCCACAGTTTCCAAGACATTAAATCTATTGCCATTGAATTAATTCCAAAGCATA
>NW_006922041.1:2453577-2454701 GCF_000298275.1 Orycteropus afer afer
TCCTCTCTTCTTTAAACACTATTTTCTATTAAGAAAATGCCAAAATCTTCCATAATGGTGGGTATAAAAACAGAAATAAATAAACAAATAAAAAAGACAATAAAAATATGTTATCTGCAGTAAGTTAAAACAGGATGATATCATAAAGAATGACTGAGTAGCTGGTTTAGATAGAATTTCCCAGAACATATAATGAAAATGTTGATATTTCTCAAAAATGTTACATATCTGCTTGCAAATTTTTACAGTTTTTACTCATTTCAAGATAAATTTAAATGAAGCAAGTGCATTTGGATGAATTAAATTAAAAATATATTTTTCCCGGTAATTCAGGTATTTTGACTTAGCTAACAATTGCTGATTATGTCAATCATGTTTCAGGTTCAAATTCAGGTTATAATTCTCAGTGATATGAATAGTAGAAATAATTGTTAGAACAGGGTATAATTGATGATTCCTATATGCCTGACTTTACACTAAGTATCTCACTAAGTTAAAATACGTTTTTAGTGTGGTGTCAATAGCATCACCATGTTCAACTGATAAAAAAAAATAATACAGAATTTAAGTAATATAATCAATATCTAGCAGCTCAGAAATTTTGCAGTGGTTATTTGAACCGGGTGCATGTGACCCTAAAGCCTAGTCTCTCAATAGCTGTCTGATAATGCCTTTTAAATTTTATTTCCTCAAAGGGAGAAAATTATCTGAAAATTTAGTTTAGCAATTCACATGTGGAGCTAAGCCTTTGTAGACCAAACCATCAGTTCAATTATGGGCACATTTTGTCCGAGTAATGATAGGTTTGCCAGTTTTACATCAGACATTCCAGGAGTCTTTTACCTGAGATACATAGATAAAAGTGAATAAATCATACACTCTTTCCATTTGTCCTTTGAGTGTCAGATCACTACTACATATTAAAAAAAATTAATCCTACATTTTAATTGTTGATATCCACTATGGCATAATACCTCATGATTCATAAAATTGAACTAGATGTCCAACGTTGAATTTTTGGGAAGAAAATGGCTTTGTAAGGTAGGACAGGGTGACTCTGACTTAGAAGTCACACACAAGTGTCTCAATTTGTGTCTGGTCTCTAGACATACCTTATTGTCCTG
>NW_006922041.1:2455461-2461090 GCF_000298275.1 Orycteropus afer afer
AATCAAAACAAAATATTATCTCAATAATTGCAGAAAAAGGCATTCAATGAAATTCAACATCTAATCATAGTTATTAAAAATAAGATTTAGGGACTTCATAAATAAAAGGAACAATCTTAACCTGATAAAAATTAACTTAATAAAACTTAAGACAACAAACATTATGCCCAGGTTAAAAGTAGACTGAGTACTAAGAAAAAAAAGAAAATATACCCCAATAAGATATATATAGTAGACACATTATACTCAGTCTATTGAATATGAAGGTTAACAAAAAAGCTCATAAAAGCTAAAAGAATATGTAGAATTTTCTTCTGATCATGATCCTTAACTTGTCTGAAGATATCAGCAGAAACAAATGCTAGAAGACAGTGAACTATTATCTTCAAAATGCTTTGAAAAAATACTAATAAGGTAGAATTTAATATTCATCTTATTGTAACACTAAAATGAGAGAAAATTAAAGCCATTTGCAGACTTCTAAAGAATCTGCAAGTTTAATCTAACCTTGCTAAGGAGTCCCAAGAGGTACAAACAGTTAACATGCAAAGCTACTACCTGAAAGTTTGGTGGTCCAAGTCCAACGACATGTGCCTGGGAGAAAGGTCTGGCAATCTAATTTCCTCCAAAAATAGGTCATTGAAAACCTGTGGAGAACAGTTCTATTCTGACACATATAGATCACCAAGAGTCAAAATACATCCATGACAACTGGTTTGAACCTTACTGAAATAATAAGAAGTTGACTGCTAGGTGTTTCTTTCTAGTCTGTCTTAGTCTGGAAGCTCTGCTGAAAACTGGCCAACAAAGGTGACCCTGCTGGTATTTAAAATATCAGTATTAAATTGGTAAAATTTTGTTTTAAGCCACAAGTGTTTGTTCTATTTGATTGGTTTAATGCATTTAAATTAAATTTTATTTTAAAAAAACTTTATATTATGTCTCTATATATCAGACAGTGTTTCACTGCTATTCATAAGGTTTTCACAGGCCAATTATTTGAGAAGTGGATGACCCCTTCCTTCTTCCAAATCTGTTCTGTCTTAGTCTGGATGCTCTGCTGAAACCTGTCCACCATGGGTGACCCTGCTAGTAAGTCAAATACCAGTGCCATAGACTCCAGTCTCACAGAAACATGCAACAATATGACAAACTGACAGACAAGTGGTTTGTCTTACATAAAAAGTAAGACATAAAAGTATAGCATACAAGTTTTGGAGCTAATTAACTTACTTTTTTTTTATCTACAGATCTCAGTAGCATTTGTACTTATTTTCCACATCTAAAATGAGACTAACTTTTGGTATAGGTTGAAAATATATTTCACATTAAAGGCTCACTTTACATACATGTATACATATCTCTGCAGTTTAATTGTCAGATATCAATACTATTAATATTAAAACTAAATCTACTATACTTAATCATTAATATAAAATAAGTGGTACTCTAATCATGACATTGAGTGGATTCTGATTCATAGCAACCTTATTTACAACAGAACAAAGTGCTGCCCAGTACTACACCATTCTCACAATCATTGCTATGCTTGAGCCCATTGTTGCAACCAATGACTATCAAGCTCATTGAGGGTATTTCTCTTTTTTGCTGATGCTCTACTTTACCATCCATGATATCCTTCTTCAAAGACTGATCCCTCCTAACACCACGACCAAATTATGAGAGGCACAGTCTCGCCATCTTGCTTCTAAGGAGAGTTCTGACTGTACTTGATCCAAGACAGTTTTGTTCTTCTGGTAGTCTATGTAATATTCAATATTGTTCAGTAACACTATAATTCTGTTCTGTTGTACATAGGGTCACTATGAGTCAGTGCTGACTTGATGGCACCTGACAATAACAATAACAACATTGATTCTTCTGTCTTCCTTATTCATTGTCTAGCCTTCACATGCATATGAAATGATTGAAAACACTATGGCTTGGATCAGGCTCATTTTAGTCTTCAAAGTGACATCTTTGCTCCTTAATACTTTAAAGAGGTCTTTTGTAGGAGATTTGCCCAGTATAATATGTTGTCTGATTTCTTGACTGCTGCTTCCAGGGGCATTGATTATGGATTCAAATAAAAAGAAATCCCTTACACCTTCAATCTCTTCTCCATTTATTATGATGTTGCTTATTGATCCATTTGTGAGGATTTTTGTTTTCTTTATGTTGTGGTGTATTCCATACTGAAGGCTGGATTCTTTGATCATCATCAGTAAGTGTTTCAATTCTCCTTCACTTTCAGCCAGTAAGGTTGTGTCATCTGCATTTTACAGGCTTTTAATGAGTCTTCATATAATTCTAGCTTCTATACTTAACATCAATTTATTTTATTTTAATGTCACTCCCATTATTTATTGAAAACTTAATTTTCCCTAGTTACTTTATGTTTTAGCCAGGTTTGAAAATAGTCAGTATGGTAAGGAAATAAGTAAAACCGAAACCAAACCCACTGCCATTGAGTCAATTCAGACTCATGGAGAGCCCAAAGTTCAGAATAGCACTGCCCCGTAGGGTTTCAAAGGTTATAATCTTTACAGAAGCAGACTGCATTATCTTTCTCCTGTGGAATGGCTCATGGGTTCGAACTGCCAAACTTTTGGTTAGTAGCTGAATGCTTTAATCACTGTGCCACCAGAATTCCTTTGGAAAATAAGTAGCTACCTTTGTAATATATGTGTAAGTATTGATTTTTCTCATTGTTCATATTTTCATCAAGTTTCCATATATTTTCTTTCTTATTCTAGTGCTCAAGATTCCATTATTGGTTATAATGTTTTGAAAAATCGTTTATTGTTATATAATAAACAACTTGTGGAGCATTTTCCAGAAATCAATGAAAAAAAATCATGTAATTTCAACATTTTCCTTAAGGGTAGATTGAGTTGTCAGGCTGGATGATCTAGGAATTAATAGAACAAAATTGAAAATTGTTCTTTTAAAGAGAGAGAAAATAGGATGGGACTAATAAAATATTAATTTAGACAAAAGGTTTTGCTAGTGTAGCTTCTTCCATGAAGCTGAGGCTTAGAACATTTAAATCCACCACATAAATGGGCAGTGGAGGCAGCAAAAATGAGAACAAATATTTGGTTAACAGATTTGAAATAGAAGTATGTCTGGTGCAATGACCTGAAATACAAACAATTAAGATGAAATATCTTTTAGCTACCAGTAAGTTATTTTTCACACATCATGTACAGTGATTTTTTTTGGGGGGTGGTGGTAGCATTATAAGTAATATTTATAATAATTAAGGTTATATATTTCCTAATATTCTCCTGTAAGATTATTTTTGAAAGTTTATTGTTAAAAATTAATGTAGATATTTAAAAAGAACATAAAACTAAGAGCAAAAAGCAGATTTTGTTATCATGATTTTCCTCTATAGCTAGGATTATTATGGTATCTATAGTTAGTAACAGTTAATGTCAAGGAAACTACAAGATCTGTTCTATAGTCACTTATCAATATATTGCAGATAGCCTTCATGTGAAAAATAAAGATTTAATTTGTTTTGCTTAATAGTTAAGGAGCCCTACTAGCACAGCCTTTAAGTGTTTGGTTGATAAGTAAAAGATTGGCAGTTTGAATCCATTTATCTCTTTGCTGGAAAAATCCCATACAGATTATAACCAAGAAAACCCTACAGACTACTCTGTTACATGGAGTCTCTAAGAGTTTCTATGATGGCACCTAACAACAACTTAATAGTAACAGTATATATTCAATTACAATGGTACACCGCAGTGGTTAAGAATAGGGTTTTGGAATCAGTCTTCCTGCATATGATTTGCAGCTTTCCAAGCTAAGTTATTCAGGGTGATTTACCATGTCTTTCTTGCCTCAATTAACTCAATCTTCTAAAGGAGGATACTAAAGGTTCTTACCTCATAGGTTTATTGTGAGAATAAAAATATTGATAAATATAAAGCACATAGAAAACTAGCACAGAATAATCGCTAAATAAATATTCAATATTATTATGTAGCCTTTTGTTTATCGGTAGAAATAACATTTGCATTCATATTTTTAATAGGCAATGTTTTCAAAATTATGACACTATTGTTGTTGTTAGGTGCCGTCGCGTGAACTCCAATTAATAGCAAACCCATGTACAACAGAATAAAACATTGTCTAGTCCTGCACCATTCTCACAATTGTTGATATGTCTGAGTCCATTGTTTTAGCCTCCACGGCAATCCATCTTGTTGAGTATCTTCCTTTTTGCTGACTCTCTAATTTACCAAGCATGTTGTCCTTTTCCATGGACTGGTCTCTACTGATAACACACTGAAATTAAATGTGTTATCACATTTATGTGATATGAAGAAGTCTTGCTATCCTCGTTTCTAAGGAGCATTCTTTTTACTTCTTCTAATGTACATGTGTTCATTTACCTGGAAGTCCATGTTGTTTGTTATGTGCCGTCGAGTTGGACCCGACTCCTAGTGACCCCTGCTTGGGTTGCCGAGGCAGTATCAATATGGAAGTAGATTGCCCAACCTTCCTTCTGAAGAAAACACATACTTTCACATGCTTGTGATGTGATAGAAAATGCCATGGCTTGGGTCAGGTGCACCTTAGTTATAAATGTGACATCTTTGTTTTTTACCACTTTAAAGCAGTCTTTTGTGGCAGATTTGTCCAATGCAATATGCCATTTGATATTTTCACTGCTTCTTCCATTGGCATTGATTGTGAGTCCAAGTAAAACGAAATATTTGATAACTTCAATACTTTCTCTGTTAATAATTATGTTTATTGATTCAGTTGTGAGAAGTTTTGTTTGTTTTATGTTTTGGAATAATTCGACTGAAGAGTCTTTTATTTTCATGAGTAAGTGCTTCAAGCCCTCTTCACTTTCAGCTAGCAAGGTTGTGTCATCTGCATATCACAGGTTGTTAATGAGAATTCCTCCAATCCTTATGTCATGTTCTTCATGTACTCCAGCTTCCCTCATTATTTGCTCAATATACAGATTGAATAAAATATACAACCCTGACACATACTTTTTCTGATTTTGAGCCATGCAGAATCCTCTTGTTCTGTTCAAATGACTTCCTTCCAGTCCCTGTACAGTTTAACATTAACATAATTAGGTGTTTTTGAATCACCATTGTTTGTAATGTTATCTATAATTTATGATTCACGCATAGTTGAATGGCTTTATGTAGTCAATAAAACATAGACAAATTATCTTTCTGTCATTCTTTTTTGTCAGCTAAGATCCATTTGACATAATCAAATAAATATCTCACTCTAAGTCTTTTTCTGAATCCAGCTTGAATTTCTGGCAGCACTCTGTCAATAAAGTGCTGCAACCCTTCTTGAGTTTTTTTTATCTTTAGTAAAATTTTATTTGAATGTAATATTAATGACATCATTTGATAATTTTTGTATTTCATTAGATTACCTTTCTTTGGAATGGGCATGAATGTGGATCTCTTTCAGGCAGTTGGCCAGGTACCTGTCTTCCAAACCGTGGCATAAACAGTTGAGTACTTCTAGCATTGCATGTGTTTTATGAAGCATCTCAATAGTTTTCTGTCAATTCCTGGAACCTTGTTTTTCACTGATGCCTTCAGTACAGCTTGGTCTTCTTCCTTTAGCACTATTA
>NW_006922041.1:2461826-2465325 GCF_000298275.1 Orycteropus afer afer
TTCATTATGACCATCATGATGTAAAGTCAGAAACTATAGCCTTCCACTGAGGACTTACCTAGTATAAAATTTATGGCATAAAGGAGCTGAAGTTGCATATGGTCTGGTTGACTCCTAAAGAAACAGAAGAAAGGGTGATGCTGAGCATGTCCACTGTCCCCTGATATACTGACCCTCAGATATTGGAATTATTATTATTATTGAAGCCAAAAAAACTTCCTCACTCTGTGGAAATCTCCCTAGTTGGATTTCCTCCCAAGGACAGTGTGGGTTACTTAGAAGTAAAAATACTGAACCCTGAGACATTCCCAGACTCTTTTCTCTGCTCATCTTCCTAGGCTGACATCCACGGGTAGATGGCACCATCAACTCAAACTCCAGCTCAATTTATGTATTTATGTATTTTTTTTTCTTCTGGAGAACTCAACTGTTCCAATAAGAAGATCTAGAGAAACTAAAATTATTTTCTATAGTATTGTTAACACATGACTATATATCTCTTCTTTCCTTTTTTTCTTTTAGTGTTTTTGTTTGTTTGTTTCTGAATATGGAGAAGCTCAGGCCAGAGCCCACTCTATGTAGTTAGAATCTAAAGACTAGATATTGAACAAACTAAAACTAAGCTCACTGTCCTTGAGTTGGATCCTACTCATATCAACCCCTTCTTGGGTTTCCAAGTCAGTATAACTATAGAAGTAGACTGCCCAATCTTCCTTCCAAAGAGTGGCTGATGTGTTTGAACCACCAGCCTTCTGGTTAGCAGTCAAATGCCCTAGGCACTACAGTACCAGAGCTCCCTTAGATATTTATACACACTGCCTTAGAGTCGGATCTGACTCATAGTGATCCCTCATTGGGTTTCCCAGGTGATATCACTATGGAAGTAGATTGCCCAACCTTCCTTCCAAGGAGTGGCTGGTGGGTTTAAATCATCACCCTTTTGGTTAGCAGTCAAGTGCCTTAGGCACTACACAACTAGAGCTCCCTTAGATAATGATATTATTTAAAAATTAGTATTATGTGAAAATAGAGGACGACTACATAAGATCACAGAGTGACAAAGTGGAAGGTGACTACATCAGTACATAACTGTCAGATTACATCATTATATAATTTCCAAATAACACTATTATATAACTGTCGAACCACCTTGACCCAGCCAAGTTGACACTTAACCTTAACCATCACAACAATCCTTACTCTTGCCTCACACCTTGGCATTCATTACTGCCAGGCATATGTCAATCCACAAATTAGTCAGATAGTACATTTTTCACTATAATAATAAATACAAAATATAGGATGACAAGATAGACAATAAGTGAAGAAAGGTATATTTTTGTTTTACTTCTAATGTATTAAATCTTATTCCTGTCACAGCTGTGTGTGGATTTTCATCCTATCTCTAAAGAAACACACAATAAATATGAAGTGATATATTACCTTAAAGTATATAAGCTATTAATGTCCATATTTTTACTTATTTCTTAGAAATTGTACTATCTGAATAAAAAAAATCATATGATAAAATAAAAAGTCTTAAAACAGTGTTTAATTGAAGGATGTGATACTCAATTGATTTTCTTAAAAGAGAAAAGGAAAGAAAAGTGTAAAGACATTATCCCATATAAAGCTGCATTTCAGTCCAAAATATCTTGTAAATTAAATCAACAGTTTATTGTTAGTAGGATATCTATATTTTTAAAAGGAATTTTGTTCATTTGATGATGTTATTGTTGTTGTGTACTACTGAGTCAGTTCCAACTTATGTATTTTTATTTATTTCTTTATTTTCGTGTTTAAAGAATATTATGGTCATGTATTAACAAAACTATAAAAAATATCCTTAGTATATTCTTGGTATAAATAACCATATATATCACAAACCTATTTGCTGTCTAATTACGTACTGTCCTCCCAATATTTCCTATAATTTCAGTCCATTTTTGCTGCCACTGTGTCAATCCATCTTGTTGAGTGTCTTCCTGTTTTTTTTTTAATTGACCCTCTACTTTTCCAATTATGATGTTCTTCTCCAGAAACTTTTCTACCCTATAACCATGTCCAAATTAAGTGACATAAAATCTCACTATCTTTGCTTCTATGAGGGCTTCTGGCTGTAGTTCTTCAAAGACAGATTAGTTCATTATTCCAGAATAATATATTGAATATTTTTCACCAACACCATAATTCAAATCAATCAATTCTTTGGTCTCTTCCTTAGTCATTACCCAAGCTTTCACATGCTTACAAGGTGATTGAAAATGTCACTGCTTGGGTATACTTTAGTCCTCAAAGTGACAACATTGTTTATAAACACTTTGAAGACCTCTTTGCAGAACATTTGTCCAATGCTATACTTCATTTGATTTCTTAACTACTGCTTCCATGAGTATTTACTGTGGATTAAAGTAAAATGAAATCTTTGACAACTTCATTATTTTCAGTATTAAAGGTATATGTGCATCACGATTGTATTTTTCATCATGCTTATTTAGTCTGTATGTTGAGCAAATAATCTGAGAACCTGAAGAAGCACATGGCATCAGGATTGAAGAAAGACTAATCAACAACCTGCAATATGCAGATGACATAACCTTGCTTTCTGAAAGTAAAGATGTCGTGAAGCCCTTACTGTAGTGGCATAGTGTCTAAGACATCAGACTGCTAACCAGATGACTGGTGGTTCAAACCTACCAGCCACTCCTTGGAAGGAAGTTTGGGCAATCTATTTCTGTAGAGATACCACTTAAGAAAACCAATGAGGGGTCACTATGAGTGAAATCGACTCTATGTTAGTGAGGTTTTATTTTTTATTTTTATTTTTTTCAGTATAGATTACACCTCACCCTAAAGAAAACAAACAATCTCACAAGGGGAACAATAAGCAACATGATAAATGAAGAAAATATTGGAGTTCATATGATAGTGTTTTTCTTTCTTTTTTTTTAATGTAAATTCTCTATGTGATACAATTAACATTCTACTTTGAATAAATATGTGTATTATTTCAAGTAAACTCAGAAAACACCTCTTTATTTTGTATGTATGTAAGTGATGTTATGTTTTAACATAAAATTTTGCCTCAGAAATGCCATGACATTCAAAACTATTAAAATAAAGATTTACTTTTGGAAGTTATGGGGTTGGCTGATAAATAAGAACCAATACCCATCAACTTCACTACTCCTCTGTCATTTGTCATACTGTGGTGGGTTATGTGTTGCTGTGAGGCTGGGGCCTATACCACTGATATTTCAAATACCTACAGGCTCACCCATGGTGGACAGGTTTAAGCAAAGCTTCCAGACTAAGACAAACTTGGAAGAAAAAAGGGGCTATTCACTTCTCAAAAAACTGACCAATGAAAAATTTAAGAATAGATTGGAAACTGTCTGACATACTACTGGAAAACTTTATGAAAAGCCCTAAAACATTATCTGATATAGTGCAAAATGATGAGCCCCTTCTGTCTGAAGACACTCAAAATACAATTGGG
>NW_006922041.1:2468085-2468662 GCF_000298275.1 Orycteropus afer afer
TGGACAATGAATAAGGAAGATCAAAGAGTCGATGCATTTGAGTTGTGGCATTGGTAGAGACTACTGAAAATACCATGGACTACCAGAAGAACAAACCAATCTGTCCTGGACTAATTGCAGCCAGACTGCTCCTTGGAAGCAAGAATGGCCAGACTTCATCTCATCTACTTGGTCATGCTGTCAGAAAGGAACATATCCTGGAGAAAGATGCTTGGTAGAGTGAAGGGTCAACAAAAAAGGAGAAGGCCCTCAACAAGATGAATTGATACGGTAGCTGCAATGATGGGCTCAGCTATAGCAAGTATTGTGAGGATGGCACATGGCCGAGCAGTGTTTGATTCTGTTTTCCATAGGTTTGCTATGAGTTAGAGCCAACTTAATGGCACCTAAACAACAGCAACAATAACATCGACACAACTTTCTCTGATGAAATTTATACACCTTAAAGATGTGAGAAAATATGGTAAAATTATATGTAGTCACTTTCTCTGGTAAAAGAATGCAACTCAGCTTATTTTTCCTGTATCATGCATGTGATATAGTGCAGTATTTCCTAGTAAAGGACAAGAGTGTGTGC
>NW_006922041.1:2469730-2471551 GCF_000298275.1 Orycteropus afer afer
TCACATACACTTTGTCTTACGACGTTGAGCGCAATTTCCCACAATGCAATAGCTCGCCTCCCACTTCCTCCCCATGGTTACCTCTTCCCTGTGTCCTTCCCTCCCATGCACTCCTGCCTTCTGAGCTGTCTCCTATGCATACACAGCCCTTCTATTCTCCCATAATTGTTCTCTCCAAAGCGTGTATCTACCTAATGTAAATGTTCAGCTCATATGCCTGTCTTTTGTTTGGCTAGAAGCCACAGGAGTGAGTTCAATTCTAGACCTGAAGGGCGGCTAGGGGCCACAGTCTCAGTGGTTTCACTAGGCTCGATAAGACCAGCAAACCTGATCCTTTTTATTTATTTATTTAGTTTAATGATTTTGAGTTTTGTTCCACATTATTCTCCCATTCTATCCAGGATCTCCTACAGTGATTCCCTTCTGAGAAGTTGACAGTGATAGCCAGGCGCCATCCAGTTCTTCTGGTCTCATAGTTATAGACGCTGAGGATCATATGCTATACCAGTCTCTTGGACTAACTGCTTCCACGGATCTTCAGTTTTCTTCATTCTTCTTTGTTCTGGAAGAGGAGAGACCCATTGTTGCATCTAGATGGCCACTTGCAAGCTTTCAAGATTGCAGTTGCTACTCATCAAAGTAGGCTGTGGAATAATGGTTTTGTGTAGCATGTTATGCCAATTGAGCTTGGTGTACCCAGTGGCTATGGTCTCCAGCCCACAGATCCAATTACTTGCTCCCTCTAGGCAGCAGACTGTGGCCAAGAAGTGACTAGAACCTTGTTCCTTGTCAGCTGTATTATATACCTGGACATTCTTATAGAACATACACATACACTTATAGAAACATTGTCTGCCAACCCTGTACACGGTCATGGGCACATTCCCCCCTGCATAGGCATACCTCATAGTTCAGCCTGTCTACCTTCTGATCCACCCATATATCAATGTTTGTTGAGACAGTAAATTTTTATGCAAGTAGATTGCCCAGTCTTCCTTCTGCAGAGTGGTTGGTGGATTTGAACTACCAACCTGGTTAGCAGTCAAATACCTTAGGCATTATGCCACCAGAGCTCCTTACATAAGGAGGCTTATATACAAATAATTTTGTTCTGGCAACTGAATAAATTATTAGCTGGGCAATTTTTTGTTTGTTTGTTTGTTTTTATTTTTGTAGTTGTTACGTGCTGTCAAGTTGATTTCAACTGAAAGAGACACTATAGTACTATATTTAGCGTTTCCTAGGTGCTAATCTTTACAAAAGGAGCTCTGGTTGTACAGTGGTTAAGAATTCAGCTGCTAACTGAAAGATTGGTGGTTTGAACCCATCAGCTGCTCCAAGAGAAAGATGCTACTCTGTCCTGTATGTTCACTATGAGTTAGAATTGACTGCATAGCAATAGATTTTAGTTTTCTTTGGTACTTTTTATGGGAAGAGATCACCATGTGTTTTCTTCCACAGAGAAGGTGGTGAGTTTGAATCACTGACCAGTGGGCTAGCAGCCAAACACTTTAGCTGGACAAGTAGGGAAAAATTAAACTAAACTCAGAATTAAGCAGGGTTGCATATGGTAGAAATACTGAAAAGAAAAATTTGTTACCATTTTACCTCATGGCTGCTAAAACTTAGCTCTCTTGTAATAAGTCACTGTACCTGTTGTACAGTTATTTTTTTCTCCTGTGATACTGCATGAGCTTACATTTTAAAAAGCATTGATTTGGTTGCTTTTTGTTGTTGTTGTTGTTGCTGTTAGATGCCTTTGAGTCAGCTCCAACTCATAGTGATCCTATCGTAAAAGAACCAAACACTGCTGGGTCATAC
>NW_006922041.1:2472386-2473198 GCF_000298275.1 Orycteropus afer afer
TACTCATCAACAAGTGCTTCAAATTATAAAAATCACTGCCTTGGAGTGGCTTTAATCGTCAGTGAAGGTTCTCTAAATTTCTCAGTAATTTTAGGTTTTTATATGTCTTCCAGACTGGTACAATTTCCTTCTTGATTACTCAGATAATCACTCAGATAATCTGTTCCTTCCGGTCTACTTTCTTCTTAGAGATATTTAACAACTTTCCTCTATTGCATTAAATATTCCAACATCCTCTGATCTTAAAGGGAAATGAGAATGAAAGATAAGTATTCTCTTCATTTGACAGTGACCTTCACTTTACAGATAATCTTCTTGGGAAAGTTGCTCTAACTGTACTCATCCCTTCTTATCTTATGCCCACATTTCCATGAACTCCTTCAATTATCCATGAATATGTGAAAAAGAAACATTCAATTTCATACTTAAAATGCTTTTACCAAATCACAGAAAACTTACTATGAAAGTAAAATTTGCTTAGATTTTAGGCCATGAAATGTAAGTTCTCCGATACTTTTGATGTTTTATAAACTGGTATTGATTATACTGTTCCCTTGCATTTCCACAGAAATTTTATCATCAGTTCATCATTTTTAGAAAATACTAGCTGAGATTTTAGAAGAATTGAATCGAATCTGTATAAAATTTGGGGAATATTACTATCTTAATAATTTCTTAATAATATTCTTTAAATAATTAAATAATTTATTTAATTAAATAATGAAATAATTTCTTTAAAACTCAGCGAGATGCACCTAGTGCACAGGTAACAACCCAGCTTATAGACTGAGACAGACTAGGAAGAAGGAAGA
>NW_006922042.1:0-1253 GCF_000298275.1 Orycteropus afer afer
AAATATTTCAAATTTAAAGTGGAACATGTCCTTCTGTTCCTTGTATTAAAGTAAAATGCCATGTGAAGTACATTAACCAATAGTCTCAGACACAGGACAGCAGACAGCATAGAACAGAAGACAGAGTGAGTCAAGGTGAGAAATCCTATTGAGATAGGCAGGGAATTGGGCTAGCCAGGTCAAACAGATCCCTGACTCAATATCCTTGATATTTTAGCCTATGTGCAGACCACCACATAGCTCTGGCTGCTGGTGTTAGAAAACTGATTAGTTGGCAAACCAGATGCTTGGATGAGATAAAGAGGCTCCAAATTCAAAGGTCCTAAGCTCTGGTAGCATAGTGCCTAAGGCACTTGACTGCTAACCAGAAAGCTGGCGGTTCAAACCCATCAGCCACTCCTTGGAAGGAAGGTTGGGCAATCTACTTCTGTAGTGATACCGCCTCAGAAACCCAAGGAGGGGTTGCTATGAGTGGGGTCTGACTAGATGGCACATAACAACAACAACTCAAGCCATGGTGTTCTCAATTGCCTCATATGCATGTGAAAGCTGGACAATAAATAAGGAAGACTGAAGAAGAGTTGATGCTTTTGGGTTGTGCTGTTGGTGAAGAATACTGAACGGACTGCCAGAAGAATTAACAAATCTGTCCTGGAAGATGTGCAGCTGGAATATTCTTCGGAAGCGAGAATGGCCAGACTTCATTCCGCCCACTTTGGTCATGTTGTCAGAAGAGACTATTCCCTGTAGAAGGATATCATGTTTGGTAAAGTGGAGGGTCAGCGAAAAAGGTGAAAGTCAAGGTCAAGTATGAAGAGGAAGCATGAACGAGTAGAGAATGTTAGACATAACAAAGGACTAAATGGAAATTCTACAGATGCAAAATACAATGGAAATATTAGTCCAAGAGAACCCACAATCCCATTAAATGAGGAATTTTTGAAAGAGTATACTGTCAAGTAATTCAGAAGCTATATTGAACACTGGTTATGGACTCAGGGACCACAGAGCTAAGTTCATTGTCCCTTAATTTTTTTCTCTCATAGCAACCTTACAAGGGAATGAAACACTGCCCACTCCACAGCCATCTTGTAAAATGAGTATGGTGATAACACCTTCTACCTGGGTTGTTATGATATTTAAATGAGTTAATTCTTATAAAAAATGTAGAAGAACCTATGGCACACATTTTAATGGCTGTAAAAATGCTTGTGGAATGAAATAAAACAGAAATATTCCAGACATCTTCCTAT
>NW_006922042.1:2397-3891 GCF_000298275.1 Orycteropus afer afer
GCTCATCAGCACAAAGGGCCTGCCACTCTGAGGGTTCCCTGATTCTCTCTCCTCTTTGCTCCTGAGCAACACTTACCAGTGGTCCTAAAAGATTTTGTCCCTATTTCATTTCAGAATGGACATATTTCCTGGGCCAGGGGAGACAGCAATGATTCAGGGAGACAGTTGGTGATATCCCGGGAGCTCTCAATGTGTCTTTCTCTCCAGCAAGTCCTCCCTTTGCAGACTTGGCCAACCTCCAACCTCCTGAGGACCAGCTTCGGGCTTGGTCCATCCACATTCCCCTTGAGAAGATGGTCTGTGTCATCCTATATCTGATCTGTGTGGAACACCCTTAGGTATACAGATGAGGGCCCTGGATCCTAAGCCCTCCATGGTCATCTCCATACCTGTATCCTGTATTTTTCTTGGAAGACAACATTCCGCAGCTGCTGTGGGCAGCCTCTCGATCCAGATCTCACTCGATCCAGACCCTGATCATAAGGACAATTTCAACCTGGATCCAAAAACCGTGTGAGAAACAAGGAACTATTGCAGTTTCATATACGCATAACTCCTTCTCATCCCCAAGCCCAAAGGTTTGATTTAGCCATAAAGTGCAATGGCAGTCTGATACATGGTATGATATGAATGAATCTTGAAAACTTTATGCTAAATAAAATATTCTATGATCCTACTTATATGAAATATCTAGATTAGGCAAATGCATAGAAACTAATGTTTATTGGTGGTTACTGGGGAGAGAGGAGAAGAGGAGTTAATGCTTATGGAGAATTGCTGTTAAGGGTGATGGAACAAAATTTGGAAACATAGTAGTGAAGGTTGCACAAAATTTTGACCATATTAATATTGAGTTGTACATGTGAAAATGGTTGAAGTAGTCCATTTTTCAAAATATATTTTACTACAATAAATAAAACAATGAGGTTATGCAGACATCTCTTTTTACCTTTTTATTGTAATTTAAATGAAAGTTTACAGTGCAAATTGATTTTCCACTCAGTACTTCAGATACACACTGTTTTGTGGCATTGACTGCAGTCTGTACAGTGTAACATCACTCTTCCCACATCCACCCTGTGTCTCCCATTTCCATTAGTCCTTCTTTCCTACCACTTCCTGGCCTCTAAGTTTTAGCCCTGGGCAAGAACTGCTCTCTTGATTTCCTAGGGCCAGTTGTTCTAAGGAGTTCACACATGTCTAGCATTATTGCTCACCTTATAGGCCTATTACTTGGCTGAAAGTTGACCCAGTGGGATGAGTTCAGGTTGGCAATGCAAATCCACCAGCTGTGATGTGGGAAAAAGCCTGAAAGGTTTCACCCAAGGAAAATCTATGGAGCAGCTCTACTATGCAGCACAAGGGGTTGCCATATATCAGAATTGACTCAACAACAATGGGTTTGGTTGATTTTTGGTAGGAAGCCCTCTACTAGCAGAAGACAAATGTGGAGATGCCAGGACTCAGGCAAAAGGGGACAAGATTACTGGAGAG
>NW_006922042.1:6361-7604 GCF_000298275.1 Orycteropus afer afer
GTAGTATTTGTGACTTGTGGAGAGTCATTTGAATGGTGGGTTAGGGAAGAGTCCAGATTTCTCTAGTAGTGGTGAACAGTAAGGCAGGGATGGGTGTGGCACCCAGGATGAAAGGTAGAAGTTGAAAGATGAGATTCAGGAGTGGAGCAGAGAGGGAGTGCAGAACTTTTTCCTTACAAGACTTATGGATTTAAAGTTTGTACTATACACAGAGTGCCTAAGACATTTGAATGCTAACCAGAACGTTGTCAGTTCAAATCCATCAGCAACTCTGCAGAAGGAATACTGGGCAATCTACTTCTGTAAAGATTTACCACCTTGGAAAGCCAAAGGGGGTTGCTATGAGTTGGAATCAACTTGATGGCAGTGAGGTTTTTTTTATTTTTTTATTTTTTTGTACCATATACAGAAGGGCAGAAGCAGAGTAAGACAATGTGAGGGGGACTAAATGACAACAGATGGTGGGAAAAGAAAATGGTGATGTTGAGTATGTTGGGTGGTCAAGAATGCTGGGTATACAAAGATGAGACTAAGTTGTTGGCTTTAGAATCTCAGAAGCATTTCTTAGTATTAGCTAGAACCCCATTCAGAATGTTATTGTTGCTAAGAACCATCAAGTCAGCTCTGACTCATGGTGACCTTATGTACAATATGCAAATTATATAGCCCAAAACACTGTAAAAGCATTAGTAGATGAAGAGAATATTGATCAAGATTTTAAACTCAAAGTAGATATGTTAGAGGAAGCAATATTATCATTAAGAGATGAATTACAAGTAATGCAATTAAGGCAGGCATTACACTGTGACTATAGATACGAATATATATGTGTAATATCACACCCTGTGAATTTCAGTGATCCTGAATTCACCTGGGAAAAAATTAAAATGAGAATATTAGGAGTTTGGCATAGTTCAAATATTAGTTTTGAAACACAGGAATTCCATAATAATATTCAAAGAATAAAAGATAGTCATGCACCAATAACTGACCCAAACCAAGTTGATGAGACCGTGTCTGGCCATTCTTACTTCCAAGAGAATGAACTGCATCCCGGCTGCACTTGTTCCAGGACAGATTTGTTTATTGTTCTGGTAGTCCATGGTATTTTCAGTATTCTTTACCAACACCATAATTCAAAGGAATCAACTCTTTTTCATTCTCCCTTATTCATTGTTCAGCTTTTACATGCATATGTTGTTGTTATGTGCCGTCGAGTCAAACCTGACTCATAGTGACCCCT
>NW_006922042.1:9194-9700 GCF_000298275.1 Orycteropus afer afer
TATCATCAAGGATATATTTACCAACTACTGATGGTTCTTCTTTGTTTCCAACTTTCACATTCCAATCACTAGCAATAATGAATACATCTTGTTTGCATGTTTGGTCAATTTCAGACTGTGGAAGTTGTTAAAAATTTTCAATTTCTTCATTTTGGGCTTTAGTGGTTGGTGCACAAATTTGAATAATTGTCTTCCTTGTAGGCGAATGGATATTATCCTATTACTGACAGCCTTGTGTGTCAGGATAGATCTTGAAGCACTCTTTTTGATGATGAATATGATACATTCCTTTTCAATTTGTCATACTTGGCGTAGTAGACCATATGATTGTTTGATTCAAAATGGTCAATACCAGTTCATTTCAGCTCACTAATACCGATTTTTATGCATTCCATTTCATTTTTGACAAATTCCAATTTTCCTAGATTCATACTTTGTACAGGAGCTCTGGTGGCATAGTGCCTAAGGCATTTGACTGCTAACCAGAAGACTGGCCATTCAAAACC
>NW_006922042.1:10059-18603 GCF_000298275.1 Orycteropus afer afer
GCAGAAGCAATTTGGAGACATATCCAGCATTGGTCCCTGGAATAGGTCTAAGGTATGAAGTCAAGAAGGATCCAGCCTTTTCTTCTCCTGGTTTGAGAGAGAGCTCTCTTCACTCAGGGAGGAGGTGGAAAGAAGTAAGCAGAAATCTGCTTCTTTATTCCTCATCTGTGGTTTCTTTTTCAGCCCATAGGACTTAATGGAAGAGCCCAATATCTTAAACACAAGAGCCTATTGGGGTGAGTTCAGTTCGAGACCTGAAGTGTAACTAGCAGCCATAGTCTCCAGAGACTCACTAGGCTAGCGTGAATGTGTTTTACATGTGGGAAAGACATGATATTATCTCAACCAAAGGGTGGAATGTTAAGTATTAAGCTGTGACCCCCCCCACCCAAATATGTGTTGTAAATCCTAACCTCTGGGCCTAAGGATATACTATTTGGGAATGGATTGTCTTTGTTATGTTAATGAGGCAGGATTAGTGTAGGGTGTATGTTGACTCAATCTCTCATAGGATAAAACCAAAATAAAATCAAACTCACTGCCATCGAGTTAGATTAGACTCATAGTGACCCTGCCTTGGGTTTCTGAGGCAGTATCACTACAGAAGTAGATTGTCCAACCAGGAGTGGCTGGTGGGTAGGAAAGAGATTAAACAAGTTCGCAGAGCACAGAGGGGTAAGATAGATGCCTATAAACACAGAGTTTCTCTAAGGAACCAGGGAGCACAAGCTGAAAAATATGTGGACCTTCCTCCAGAGCTAATAAAGAAAACATCTTCTATAGGTAAAGATCTGAATTCAGACTTTCAGCCTCTTCAACTGTGAGAAAATACATTTCTGTCTGTTAAAGTCATCCCCTATGGCCTTCGGCTTTAGCCGAACTAGATAACTAAGACAGAGGTGGTTCCATGAAAATGGAAAATACATTTAAAGGCCACAGTGAAGTCCTTGGATGAGTCAACCATAGGGATCCAGGTGAAGGGAGGGAACCCAGGCCACACGACAAAGCGGCAAGGAGAGAAAGCAGGGGTGGGGGAGGCCTGGGGGAATGGGACAGAGTGAGGAAGCAGCAACAGAGATCCAAATAAGGGGAAGTTGGAGAGGTTTCCAACAGCTAAGGGAGACAAACTTGTCTGTCATTTTGTCCCACTGTGGTGACGTGTTGTTGTGAGTCTTAAGGCTGTGCCACCGGTGTTTCAAACCCAGCAGGGTGCACATGGTGCACAAGTTTCAGCGTGGCTTGCAGACTGAGAGAGACTAGGAAGAAGGAAGAGGCTATCCACTGCTCAAAGAATTGGCCAGGGAAAGCCGTATGAATAGCAGAGAAACATTGCCTGATACATTACTGCACAATTTTATAAATAGTCCAGAAACATTGTCCAATACAGAGGAGGAGGAGGAGGAGGTTAGAAGGCTCTCAAAACAGGACTGGGAAAGAGCTGCATCATCAGAGTAAAACCAGCCTTACTGATATGGATAAGGTAAAGCTTTCAAGACCTCCATTTGCTGACATGGCTCCACTCAAATGAGGACAAACAGCTGCAAACATCCATTAATAATCGCAACATGGAATGTAAGAAGTATGAATCTAGAACAATTGTAGGCTGTCAAAAATGAAATGAAATGCATAAAGATTGATATCCTAGGCATTAGTGAGCTGAAATGGACTGTTTTTGCCATTTTGAATCATACAACCATATGATTGATCATGTTGGAAATGACAGTTTGAAGAGGAATGGCATGGCATTCATCATCACAAAGGATATTTCAAGATCTGTCCTGAAGTACAATGCTGTCAGTGACAGGATAATACCCATATGTCTACAAGGAAAACCATTTAATACAACTATTATTCAAACTTATGCACCAAACACCAAAATAAAAGATGAGGGAATTGAAGAGTTTTATCAACTTCTGCAGTCAGAAATTGACCACACATATAATCAGGATGTGTAATTATCACTGGTGACTGGATTGCAAAAGTTGGAAACAAAGAAGAATCACAAGTAGTTGGAAAACTTGGCCTTGGTGACAGAAATAATGCTCGAAATCACATGGTCGAATTTTGCAAGATCAACGACTTATTCATTGCAAATACCTTTTTTCAACAACACAAATGGTGGCTGTACACATGGACTTTGCCAGATGGAACACACAGGAATCAGATTGACGACATCTGTGGCAAGAGGCAATGGAAAAGCTCAATATCATCAGCCAAAACCAGGCCAGGAGCTGATTGTGGAATAGACCATCAACTGCTCATATGCAAGGTCAACTTAAAGTTGAAGACAATTAAGACAAGTCCACGAGAGCCAAAATATGATCTTGAATATATCCCTCCTGAACTGAGAGACCACCTAAAGAACAGATTTGATGCATTGACACCAATGTCTGAAAACCAGAAGAATTGTGGGATGACATCAAGAACATCTCCATGAAGAAAGCAAGAGGTCACTAAAAAGACGAGAAAAGAAGAGAAGACCAAAATGGATGACAGGAGAGACTCTGAAACTTGCCCTTGAGTGGAGAGTAGCTAAAACAAATGGAGGAAATGACAAGATAAAAGAGCTGAACCGAAGATTTCAAAGAGCAGCTTGAGCAGACAAAGCCAATTACTATAATGAAATGTGCAAAGACTTGGAATTAGCACACCAAAAGGGAAGAACACACTCAGCATTTCTCAAGCTAAAGGAACTGAGGAAAAAATTTAAGCCTTGAGTTGCAATATTGAAAGATTCTATGGGCAAAATATTGAATGATGCAGGAAATATCAAAAGAAGATGATTATAATGGCAAGGCCTAAAGTAGTTAGGGGTGGGAACAAAGATCCTAAGTTAGGGAATAAATTTTCAAACCACCTCCATCCATTTTCTTGATCTTGGACCTTTGGTTCATTCTTTCAGTAATTTTATGGATGGCCTCTAGACCTATTCAACTTCCCCAGAATTACTTCTCTAGGCACATCATGTTTGTTTGTTTGTTTTTATAATGGCACATACTCCACTGTACTGAGAAAGAAGAAAATCCAAGGCTATACAGTTATTAAAAACTACATCAGCTAAGGATTTCTGAGAGGCCTATTCAGCTCAGATGGCCTTCTCCATGCCCATGGGTGGGCAGGAGGTAGATGGTGTCCCACAAATTTTGAATAGAAAATTCTGTGTGCCTAATCCCTAAGAATTATACTTTAGTATAGTATAATAACACTATAATAAGAATTATAGTTCTTAAAAGCAAAACAAAACAAAACAAACAAACAAACAAAAACACTCAAATCCAGTTTGGCCTAAAACCAGATTATGATGGGTTTGAACTACTAGTTTTCTGGTTAACAGTCAAAAACCTTAGGCATGATACCACCAGAGCTCCTAATGATGCAGGGTTTACAAAAAAGAGGTCTCATTTCTGCCTGACCTAGGTTTCTGGAAAAATGTAGGAAATAGTGTTTATCTGAATAAGAAAGGTGAGGAAACCTAAAGTAGATTGTTCTATAAACTGGATCACTATAAGGCATAACAAAGAGGAAATTATTTACCTCTGAACAAAACAATGTCTACTTACAAATTCTAACTAAGTTATAAAGCAGAAAATGACAAAAATAAATAAAATGGAATAAGTTCAACTTCATTGTAAAGTAAGCCTCCATTGGTGGGGCTTCTCTTGTAAAATCACTTAAGTCCTTCCGATGGAGTTTTTTCCCAGCATTCTGAGGCACTGTATCAGATGGGCTTTGCTGAGTGGTCTTTGATGCAGGGTGTGGTGGTTAAGTTTGTGTGCCATCTTGGCTGGGCCTGGTTGAGTGGCTGGGCAGCTGGTGGTAGTTATTCCCCATGATGAGACTGGCAATCAACTCCTTGGTGGGACCTACCACAAGCAGCTGAGTAGCTGCTTTAGGGATGTGGACTGCTTCCTGTATATAAGAAACAGCTTTGGGAATGACCTCTAGCTTATGGCACACTTGAACCGTGCATGTAGCTGTGTCATTGTTCAGCAGCCTGCCATCCTCTGCTGGTCTTGGGACTTTCAATGGACGTGAATTAATGGCCTGTTGTGTGGTCCTCAGAAGGAAGATTGGGCAATCTATTTCCACAGTGATATTGCCTCGGAAACCCAAGGAGGGGTTGCTATGAGTCGGATATGACTCTATGGTAATGGGTTTGGTTTAGTTTTTGGTGTGGTTTGATAACGTTGGGACTGTGCCATTTTATTTGTTGAACTTGCCAGGCTCAGAAGCCAGTAGCTGCCTGAATGAAGAGATGCCAATAGCTTCAGTGGGCCAGGAGCAAGAGGCAGAGCTGAAGCCCAAAGTTGAGGAGCCCCTAGAGCCAGACCCTAGAGCCTGGCACTTTGAACTCGGACTTCTAGCTTCCCGAACTGGAAGAGAATAAACTGTTGGTTGAAGCCATCCCATTTGTGGTACATTTACGTCAGAGTGGTAGTAGGTAACCAAAATGCAGTGGCACTCTTAACCTGGTACGATGTGTACAAGCTCCTTTGCCACTCACTCTCACTGCAGTAGGAGGGGACAGCAAGCCTTCATAGGGTCCTTTCCACTTTTCTATGAAATCCTCAGGATGCCAGTCCTTCATATAGTCCCAACTCCCACCTCGACCATGTGGAGAGGGACCTTGGGAACTGGGCTGTAATGCTGAGAAAGAACAGAAGACCCACCTGCTGGGTCTGTAAAATACACTATGTTATTGCAAATATTGTTTTATGAAAAGGTTACTTTTTTCACAAATATCTCTGGCCCCTAGGCTCACATCAGCATTGGTACAATTTTTAAAAATTGTTTTACATGTATTTACATATTTAGTTTTCATAATAGTATTTATGCTGAGCAAATAATCTAAAAGACTCTTGGATATGTGGTTCCTGGGCCTTCATTAGTTCCAGGTTCTCCTTTCCTTATTTGGGCCCAAGGGCTTGATGGCATGGGCCCTATCCCAGACTTCATGGGGGCACATCTTGCTGCTCACTTTGTGCCCAAAGACTCCACAGTTCTTGTACTTCACCTGTGGGTGGTGGACGAGGGTAATCAGTGAACCCGGAGAAATCACAGTCTTTTTTCGTAAGTCAATATAAGGACACATTATTGGAGTTGGATATTGGTTTTAGGGAAAAGGATATATACAAGTGACCTTTTAGTTGCCAGCAAATTCAAGATATTACTGCTCTCCTCCAGTCCATTTTCTACAGGAATTCAAAGAGGAATAGGCAAAATGTCTTGATGATTATAATGAACTAGACGTTGAAGAATGAGCAAACAGCAAGGTGTACATGATACTTAGCAAGAATCTACTTAGTATCATATCTGTCATATCTATTCCTAAGAGACTCTGAACTTTGGATGGCCAAGGACAGCTGAGTGATAGACATAGAGCTTTCCATGTTTAAACAAATTCTGCAGTCCATGAAGGCCCACTTACACTGGTATCTATCTTCTCTGATAGGGCAGCGTGGATGGCCAAAGATGTCCCTTGCTGAAAATTGCAGAACTTTATCAAGCTAACATCCATTATGACAACCAACCAAAGTCATTCCCATCAAGTTGATTCTGACTCATAGTGACCCCCATTGTGTTTCTGGTGCTGTGAATCTTTATGGAAGTAGATTGCCCCATCTTCCTCCAGTGGAACAGCTGGTCAGTTTGGACCTCTGACCTTCTGGCCAGCAGACATGAATTATAATGATAAATTTGATATTTTCCTTCCTTCTCCCTCCTTTTAAGTAAATAGAATAGCTGACCTAGTCATTGACAGTGATATCCTTGTATTAATAATTTTTTTTTGTTTTGTTTATATATGCTTTTGAGTCTGACCTTATCCCATGGCCAGTTTCAGCCAAGACCTACAATTTATGTGGCAAGATGACCCTGAGAAAAGAAATATCGAGTCTGGAGCAACCAAGATAAAGAGAAACAAAGACATTCTTGGCAGTGTAAGAGATCTTCAATCACCTTCCCCATGTAATCATGTTTACCCCTTTGCTAAGGGAGACAGTCTTTTGAGAGAAGCAATTCTGTCTCCTTGGGTATCAATACTCAATAAATCTTCTTCTTTTCCATTTCAATCTGTTGTGGTGATTAGCTCTATTTATAACAGGTGGTAAAGACTGGTGTCTGACATTAGGTGTACCCCTGCAACATGGTGGCCCCCTTGCCGGCTGAGGGCTGGATGGCCTGCTTTAAGCAGCTGCTGGGCTTTTCTTTCCACAAACCACAGTTTCTGCCTGGACATGGCATCACCATTGCATTTTGCACAGAAGAAGAAAAGCAAAAACACAATTTATGGAGCCAGATTTTGGTGAGAGTCCCTTACCCTTTTCCTGAGTGCTACAAGACCAGGACAAATAGGGGGGAATGACCCACCGTGGTTACTCAGTACCGTTCCTCAGTGGAAGAAGGGCAGGCTTAGTTGACTACTCCCGCACAGGGTATTTTCCTCATATTGTTCCTCAAGAGAGAAAGGCTGACTTGGTTAAGGGGGAGCTTTTTCAGGATCATGGTCTCTGGAGCATCTGGTGTGTGAGTGTGGCACTGCCTTGTATGAATTATCTATCTGTGTTCCTATTTTTATGTCTTTAACTCCTCTTGAAGAGCTCTGGTAGCATAGTGCTTAAGGCACTTGACTGCTAACCAGAAGACTGGCAGTTCAAACCCACCAGCCACTCCTTGGAAGAAAGGTTAGGCAATCTACTTCTGTGGTGACACTGCCTTGGAAACTGAAGGAGGGGTCGCTATGAGTCAGGTCCGACTCGATGGCACATAACAACAACAACAACAACTCCTCTTGATACCTTGCAAGCAAGCATAGCAAGCTCATACTGCTATTTGCTGAACTTTCCAAGTATTACACCAAAAGAACCATTTCCTTTGTCAGAGGAGCTCTAATTTATGGAGACAGGAATGTTTGAGCTCCTTTGGACCAGTGCTTTTTAGAAAAGTGATTTTGCACCTTACTCATCTAAAGATCAGCCTTGGTCGCCAAGGGCTGCTGGACAACTGTGCTAGTGGATGATGACTAGGAAGGGAAAGAGCAAGGAGGGAGATAATCTGAGCTGTGGCCTTTCAGTTGTCTGGAGGGTGCAGCCATTTTGATTGTTTCCAAGTGGTGGCCATTTTGGATATTTAAAGTGACAGCATTCTCATTCTGATTCCAGGGATCTAAGAATAGGCTTCATTTGCCAAGGATGGCAGGGACATATGGGAGGCTGACAACAGGAAAGGAGACAGAGGGTGAGTGTATAAGTGCTGCTGATTAGTGACTAGAGGAGAACGATAACGCTGCTTATGTAGATAACATCCAAACAAAACAAAGAAAACAAAAATTATGGAAAGCCACTTTAACATAAATCACCAATTAAATATAAACACAAAAAATCAAAACATCTCGGAGAAAACAGAGCATCACAGTCCATACAAAGAAGCAAAATAAAGCAAGAGAAACAAGGGACCAGTATACTGACCAAGAACATATCCCTGACGAAGATGCAGTGTTGGAAATCCCTGATTAGGAATTGAAAAGAATTATATGTAGGTGCCTTCAACAAACTGAGGGACAGATCAAGGAAAACACTGACAAAATGGAGGAAACACAGAGAAAACCTTAGAACGATTTCAAAAGACAATACAAGAACAAAATGACAAAATAGAAATGATACAAAATCTGCACATAGAAATCCAGAGATTAATACTAAATTTTCAGAAATAGATAATGCATTGAATGGGCAAAGGAGCAGAATTGAATCAATGAAAGACAGAAAGAATTCTGAAAGCAGTACGGGGAGAACAAAAAGTTACCTACAAGGGGCAACCAATAAGACTAAGCCATGATTTCTCAGCAGAAACCATGCAAGTGAGAAGACAATAGGATGGTATATATAAAACCCTGAAAGAAAAAATTTCCAACCAAGAATTATATACCCAACAAAATTGTCCCTTAAATATGATGGTGAAATTAGGACATTTCCAGATAAGCAGAAATTAAGTGAATTTGTTAAAACCAGACCAACATTACAAGAAACGCTAAAGGGAGTCCTTTGGACAGAGAACCAACAATAGCAAACAACAAGCAACCATTAACACACATGATGACATAACCCAGAAACAAACTCAGTTATGGAAGTATCCAAAGTGAATAAGCCTACAAGTTTGTAAACAGGGAACCACAGATATCAATTGACAAATGAAGACAATTACAGACCAAAAAGGGAAAAAATTGTGTAGTTACAGAACTTCTAAATGGTAGGGGAGTCAAGACAACTGCAAGATAGAAGGGACTGTTCTAAACTTGGGACGAAAATTACAACTCACAGGGTAATCTCAAAGAAAAACGATAAACCTTCACATCAAAACAAAAAAGAGGACCAGCACAAATATTTGTTGTTGTTATGTGCCGTTGAGTGGGATATTTAGCAAATACTAAAACAATAGTAACAAAGGAAGTGATAACACGATTCATAAACAAAACTAGCTCAGGATAGATAATTATATGGAACAAAGAAATCAGCAACACCATGAAAAAGCACTAAGAAAACAACAGCA
>NW_006922042.1:22663-23260 GCF_000298275.1 Orycteropus afer afer
GTGATGAGCATGCACAAGAGGAAGCACAGAGGAGCCCGTGTGCCCAACCAAGGCAGGAGGCATGTACTGTGGACAATGACAGGCCAGTACAGGACCCCTAGTAGGACTCAAATGACAGGAAAGAATATGCAAAACTTTTAAATTACAGAGACTGTATTTGAAAAGGGTTTAGTGATGGAGCTCCCAAATTTAAGGGTTTGAATAAGGTATAAGATATTAGTCAAAAGAAGAATGAGAATCCTTCTACCATTTTATAGAGAATTTTGTAAGTCTTCAGACAGTATACAGATGTAGATGCTGAAAGCCCAAATAATGTCATGTTTATTGGACAGAGTGCTTCTGACATCAGGAAGAAATTACAGAAAACTGAAAGAAGTGTGACAGTGGGCACTGAACACTTAGTGAAACACTATCAAATCCTTGAGACCAAAGCGCAGAGAGTCCAAAAGAAAGTGACATATTTGAGGTTTATCACCAACAAGGGACAAAGGGAATTGCACCTAGAAAGAAAGCAAGCCATTTGCCAGCTAGTCCCACGACAGACATGCAAACAACTTAGAGGATTCCTGAGTAAGGCAGGATTTTTTGTCAGACTTG
>NW_006922042.1:42163-42967 GCF_000298275.1 Orycteropus afer afer
AGCTGGTCAGAGAGCTCTGGCCTGCTGGCATAAACCAGGTTGAGGGTCCTGACATAATCATGATGCATGGAGTCTATTTGGGGCAAAGTGGGCAACGAGGTAGCTGGTTTATGATAGTTGCTGGCTAAATATATACAAATTCAGGGAAAATGAACTCCTGGTACCAAGATGAATTTTCATACAGTTCTGAGACATCGGGTAAAAGTAGTATCAATATCTGTCAGTGAGCTTTCATGAGCCCACCTGAAAGTTATGTGCCTATGATTGAAAGCCTCTGTAATTAGTTCCAGAAATCAATCATGGTGATTCTATATGCAGTTACCCAATAGAAGCCTATCCCACACCCTAACCAATCTCCAAGCTTGCTCTTGCAAGTAGAGTAGCTAAAGTGAGTGGAAGAAATGGTGAACTAAAAGAGTGAAACAGAAGATTTCAAAAGGTTTGAGAAGGCGAAGTATGAATCTCAGTCTAGGCCTGAACAATTTAGCCCATTGGGGCAGAGCCCCAGGTCTCTGATTTCTGAGGTTCAGATTGCCCCAGGCTGGATCATGAACCCAGGAAAGTGTCCATTCCTGGAGGTCCCATATGATTTCAAATGAGCCCCTGAGGACTTTATTTCAAATCACCTAAAAGAACTGCTGAGGGCAGTCAGGCCAGGATGTTGTCTATAGAGTGGGTCCAAGTGTCCTTTACCCTCATCATGGAGACAGCCTCCGCAATCAGTGCCCTAAGCTTCTGAAGAAGTGGGGCCAGGGTTTAGTGAGCCAACAGTGGAGGCAATGGCCAACAAGGGCGTTTCCAGAG
>NW_006922042.1:44894-48485 GCF_000298275.1 Orycteropus afer afer
CTTGTCTGTCAGTTTTGTTAAACTGTGGTGGCTTGCATGCTGCTGAGGCTGGAGGCTATGCCACCGGTATTTCAAATACCAGCAGGGTCACCCCTGGTGGATAAGTTTCAGTGGAGCTTCCAAACTAAGACAGTCTCAGAAGAAGGAAGGGGCCATCCAGTTCTCAAAGTATTGCCCTGTGAAAACCTGATGAATAGCAGTGAAGCACCATTGATAAAGTACTAGAATACATTATGAATAGCCCTAAAACATTGATGTAGTGCTGGAAGATGAGCCCCTCGGGTCTGAAGACACTAAACAGACAACTGGGGAAGAGGTGCCTCCTCAGAATAGAGTCTATCTTAGTGACATGGATAGAGTAAAGCTTTCAGGAGCTCCATTTGCTGATGTAACACAACTCAAAATGGGCAGAAACAGCAACAAACATCAATTAATAATCAGAGCATGGAATGTATGAAATATGAATCTAGGAATATTGGAAGTTGTCAAATTGAAATGGAAGGCATAAAGACTGATATCCTGGGGATTAATGAGCTGAAATGGACTGGTTTGGGCCATTTTGAATCAGACAACCATATGATCTGCTTTGCTGGGAATGAAAAATTGAAGAGGAATGGTGTGGCATTCATCTTCACAAAGAATATTTCAAGATCTATCCTGAAGTACAATGCTGTCAGTGATAGGATAATATCCACATGCCTACAAGGAAGACCAGTTAGTACTACTGTCTTTCAAATTTATGCTCCATCCACCAAAGCCAAAGATAAGGAAACTGAAGATTTTTACCAATTTTGGCTATCTGAAATTGACCAAACATGCAATCAAGGTGTATTAGTTATTACTGGTGATTGGAATGTGAAACTTGGAAACAAAGAAGAATCACCAGTAGTTGGAAAATATGCCTTTGGTAATACATAGAAACTCAGAGTCAAATCTGACTCATAGCAATCTCTCCTTGGGTTTCCAACGTGGTATCACTACCGAAGTAGATTGCCTAACCTTCCTTCCGAGGAGTGGCTGGTGGGTTTAAGGCACCAGCCTTCTGGTTAGCAGTCAAATATATTAGGCACTATTCCACCAGAGCTCCCTTGGTGATAGATATGGCACTGGATATCATATGAATAGAATTTTGCAAGACCAACAACATATTTATTGCAAACACCCATTTTTGAGCAACATAAATGACAGGTATACATGTGGACCTCACCAGATGGAATACACAGGAATCAGATCGATATCATCTTTGGAAAGAGGTGATGGAGAAGCTCTATATCTTCCATGGATTACTAGAAGAACATACAACTCTGTTCTGGAAGAAGTACAGTCAGAATGCTCCTTGGAAGCAAGAATGGCCAGACTTTGTCTGACCTAGTTGGTCATGTTGTCAGAAAGGATCATTCCCTGGAGAGGGATATCATGCTTGTAAAGTGGAGGGTCATCGATAAAGGGGAAGACCTACAACAAGATACGTTGACACAGTGGCTGCAGTGATATGTTCAAGTATCGTAAGGATTGTGAGGCTGCTGTAGGAGTGGGCAGTGTTTCATTATGCTGCACCTGGGGTTGCTCTTTCAGAGCCAATTCAACAGCACCTCACAACAAACACATTGTGATTTTGGTGAAGATTTACAGAGCAAACTCATTTTCTATGCAGCAGTTCCTACACATTTTGTTTTATGACATTGACTGTACTTGTCTGCAATGTAGCAACTCTCTCCCCACTTCCTCCTGTACTTAACTCTTCCCTGTACCCTTCTTCCCTGTAGATTCCTGCTCCTGAGCTATCGTCCTGTGCACATACTGCCCTTCTGGTCTCCAGTGACTGATCATTCTAAGGAGCATATCTACCTGATGCAGATGTTCACCCCATATTCTTGTTTATTAGTTGCTGGAAGTATCAGGAGTGAGTTCAATTCCAGACTTGAAGGGTAACTAGGGGTTATAGGCTCATGTGCCTTGCCAAATTTTATCAGAGCAGTAAACCTGGAATTTTTTATGCTTCTGAGTTTTGTTCCACATTGTTCTCCCATGCTATCCAGGATCTCCTGCATTGACCTCTTTCTGAGTGGATGACAGTGGTAGGTGGGCATCATCTACTTCTTCTGGTCTCATGGTCATATAGTCTGAGGTTTGCATGGTTCACTACTCCCTTGGACTTATTGTTTCCATGAGTCTTTGGTTTTCTTCATTACCTTTTCCTCTGGATGAGGAGATGAGGAAAGAGCCATCAATGTCTCTAGATGGTTGCTTGCAAACTTTAAAGACCCCAGTTTCTGCTAACAAAAGTAGGATGTAGAACAATGTTTTTGTGTAGTATGTTATGACAATTGAGCTTGATATCCCCCACAGCCATGGTCCCAAGCCCACACATCTAACTACTTGCTTCATCAAGGTAGTTGACTGTGCCTAAGAAGTTATCATTACTTTGCCCCCTGTTAGTTCTAGCTATATGGACATTCACATAGCACATACAAATACATATATACAAATATCATTTGTCGACCTTATATGTGGTCTTGAGTATATTTCCTTCTGCCTAGATGTAGCTGATCATTCAGCTATTTACCAATAGCTTTATTTACGCATCCATCTATTTACCCATAGGTTAATATTTGTAATCACTGATAACACTGTGGATATGTAATGGGTTTATCTTTGTTCTCTGTACCTACCACAGAGCCTCTTAGCCATCCAGGATCAATGCACTAGGATTCTCCCTCCAAACACGAAACTTGCCATCCATGTTCTCTCAGGTAACTCCCTCCACCTGAGCCAGCAGAAGTTCCCCAGCCCTTTCTATCTGGGACTCACAGATATACAGTGGGATATGGATGGGTATGTATAAGAGTTTTGCAATGAAAGATATCTTGGAAATGCATTGAATGTGGCAGACCCTCCCCTTGGCTGAAAGGCACAGATAGGGGCCCACTGTGAAACTGGGATCCTTCTAGGGCAAGAGGGTATGTGGTTGTGAGAGGGGAACAGTCTGAGATGTAACGGTATATATCAGATTGTAATCCTGTGACCTTGGGTAGATGTGCACCTTTTCTGCCTAGTCTGCTTGGAAGCATTTCTGGAACAAGGCCTTAGCAGGAGAAGGCCCCTGTCTCTATATGGCTAGCATCCAACCTGGTATGCTGGGCTTCCTCTTTGCCTTCTTAATCCAAGCCATGAGCCACTTGACAAGTTACAAAGGAAACTAGCAGTCCAAGTCTAGCTCCCATATTGGACTCCAGCTCCTGAGGACTGTCTAGAACGAATCATCTTTTCTCTGCCATTGGGAGACCAATAGCACCATTGACTTTCCCCATGCAAACTCTAGGTTCCATCTCTTGCTATCCAGCCTGTAATCTCTCAGGGGTAGAATGAAGGGATATGGCACAACAGAATCTCTCAGGGGTAGAATGAAGGGATATGGCACAACAGGAAGTGAGAGAGAGAAAGAGCGTCTCAGTGAGGATCACTTGGCCACCAGGATACTGAAGTAAGTGGGAAAGAGGTGCCTAGCCTGCTCAGTGCCTGCTGAATCTCTCAAAACCCAGGACAATCTCCCATGGGGCTTTATCCCTGATTTTGCTGAATCCCAGAGTT
>NW_006922042.1:48855-50743 GCF_000298275.1 Orycteropus afer afer
TTTTGTCTCTGAGGCAACCAGGTAAAACGGTGGCTGTTCTCAGAAAGAATGCTTTTGCACAAACTGCCCAAGTGGAATCATTTTCACAAATTCTTCTGCAGGCTGGCTCCAGGACACCTGAAGATTAAAGTATGATCTATGTTTATTAATGTATGACTGGTGGTACTGTTTTCCCAAACTTCTATTTAAAAAAAATCCTTCTCTTTTTCTGTACTTTGGAAAATTTGGCAATCTCACTATGTGCTGCCTGATTTCAGTTCTTACTATTGCTCCAAACCAAAACCAAACTCACTGCTGTAGCGTCAATCCAAGTCATAGCGACCCCTCCTTGGGTTTCAGAGGCAGTATCACTATGGAAGTAGATTTCCCAACCTTCTTTACCAGGAGTGGCTGGTGGGTTTGAACTGCCAGGCTTCTGTTAGTAGTCAAATACCTTAGCTACTAGGAAACCAGAGCTCACTATTATTGCTCAATAAAATTCATTTTCCTTCACTCCCAACAGAGAGCAAGATTTCGTTCTTTGACAAACCTAAAAGACTGTGTACAGTGGAGTGAATTGTTCTAATATCCGAGTATTATTCTGAGTGCTTTTCAAGTAATATATCAGACAATATTTCACTGCTATTTATAAGGTTTCTGGTGGCCAGTTTTTCAGAAGTGGATGGCCCCATCCTTCTTCCTATTCTGCCTCAGTCTGAAACCTTTCTACCATGGGTAACCCTGCTGGTATTTGAAATACAAGTGGCATAACCTCCAGCCTCACAACAACACACAAACCATCACAAGATCACAAGTATGGCAAACTGACATATGAATGGTGGTCTCAAGCATAGTAAGGATTGTGAGGATGGCGCAGGACCTGGCAGTGTTTTGTTCTGTTGTACATGAGCTTGGTATGAGTAAAGCCGACTTGATGGAACCTAACAACAACATTCTGATTGGGGTTCTAGGTAACACTATGAAATACTTCTGAGATTCCAAAGCCAACAGATTACTCTCATCATTGTATTCCTCACATTCTTGACCACTCTGTGTACTCAACATCACCACTTTCTTTTCTCACCATCTGTTTTTCATTTAATCCCCCTCAAATTCTCTCTCTCTCTGCTTCTGTTCTTCTGTATATAGTACACATTTTATTTATATATATATTTTTATTGTGATTTGGGTGAAGATTTACAGAGCAAATTCACTTTCCATACAGCAGTTCACATTTACTTTGTCTCCTGTCATTGACCACAGTTGACCACAATGCAACAGCTTCCCTCCCACCTCCTCCCCACATATAGTACACATTTTAAATCTGTAAATCTCATAAAGAGAAATTCTTCTTTCCCTCACTCCTCCACTCCTGAATTTCATCTTTCACCTTAAACCTTTCAATATGGGTACCACATCACACCCACTCCTACCCTCCATGACTTAACCATTCACCCACAACTGGAGAAATATGGACTCTTCCCTAATCTTCCATTCAAATTATTCTCCTCTAATCATAAATACTACTTAGATGTCAAACACAAAGGACTATACTTGATCCATTTACTCTAATTCAACACAATATTGTTGTTGTTGTTGTTGTTTGCCGTGGAGTCAGCCCCGACTCATAGCGACCCCTCCTTGGGTTTCCGAGGCAGTATCACTACAGAAGTAGGATTGCCCAACCGTCCTTCCGAGGAGTGGCTGGTGGGTTTGAACCGCAGCCTTCTGGTTAGCAGTCAAGTGCTTTTAGTAGGAATTGGTTCATTTGTAGAAATATACCAACTTCTCCCTTTGTGTTGGAAATGGGGTGCTCAGAGACCTTTGAAATCACCACTAGAATTAATCCTTATTAACCTGGTCTCAGTGATTCAATGAAACTGCAGTCTAGGTGTCAGGTGAAGTCTAG
>NW_006922042.1:51773-54530 GCF_000298275.1 Orycteropus afer afer
ATGCTGGATATTACAGAGTTTGATCCTTTTGAGTTTGGTTTTGAACCTTAGCTAACTGAGTTCAGAAGAGACTTGAGTCTACAGCTAATTTGGTCCCATTACAGAGGCAAAACTCTTTGAGGAATCTATTTGACGTTCCTTGGATTAAGTCTTTCCACTTTTCTTACTGTCAACCAGAATTCTCCACAGCCCTAGGTGTCCCCAAGGATTGTTAGGTTGCTCTTTTCTGGTGCATCGTACTCCATGGCAGTGAGTTAGGATTTTTTTTTTTTTTGGGGTAGTTTCATTTGCATGTCAATATGTGCTCAGAAGGAAGGCTGGGCAATCTACTTAGGTAGTGATACTGCCTCTGAAACCCAAGGTTGTGTCGCTATGAATAGGGTCCAACTCCATGGCACATAACAACAACAACACTGCCTTGGCCACCCAAGGAAGGGTCGCTATGAGTCGGGGCCGACATGATGGCACATAACAACAGTTTGCTCAGGGGAGGAAACCAGTATCCAGATCTCCAGAATCCTCTCCCTCTCGATGCCACTTCATCCTCTCAGGTACTTGATACTGTGAAATCCAGCAGCCTTTACTCTTCCAAATTTTCACTTCTGTTTCTCAACTCAGAGGCCTATCTGGGCTCTGTTGGATACACTTTCTTTGTTCTACAGCCTGGACACCCTGCAGGCACTGAGAAGAGGTCCTTGTAGCATCTAGTTGGCTCTCTATGTCCTATGTTGCTTTTGTCCTGTATCTGACAACTATTGGTTAATGTACTTCACCTGGCATTTTACTTTAATGCAAGGGACAAAAGGACATACTCCACTTTAAATTTGAATTTTTTTTTTTTTTTTTGTGGCAGAGATTCTCTATATACTTTAAAATACGTTTTCTGACATCAGCTTTTAAGAGTTGAGGTTTAATCTTTATTTTCAATCTTTAATCATAATTAAATAATTCTTTCACTGGTTCATGTACAAATCATTAACAGATTGCCTCATAATATTACTCTTCTTTTTTATTTTATATTTTAATTAGAAAGTGACACCTCAGAGTAAAATTGCTAGAAATCTCACAGAAGTAAAGGAGGAAAAAGTAACTCAGGAACCAGGGATGTACTCACGTAACTACATTCTCATTTTTGTGTTTTCTATAAACTCTCTGCCACAAACACAGGCATATTCAAAGAAATGATATGCTTACCCCAGATCCCAGGTGGCGGCAGCTGCAGGGATGGGTGACCTATTCCTTAGTATTCCAGGGAGCTCTCTGCCTCTGTCAACACAGCCCTGGTGACCTGAAGGCAATTACTGACCCTCATTGGGAGTGAGGCTGGGATCTGTATATGAGGAGAACTCTTGACACAAATATACAATCAAAGCCCTGTTCAAATTCTCTGAAATTACATTATTATTTGGCTATAAGAAGTCAGGTAGATGCTGAATCTACTGAGGTAGTGATACTGCCTCTGAAACCCAAGGTTTTATAATCTCAAAACTGGATGCTAATCATGTTCAGGCCTTGTGATTATACAGGAAGAGTCTCATAGAAACCCTCAAATGTTCTTTTGATTTATGTCAAAGGTCATCCACATTCCTCTCTCTCTTCTAGGCCAGTTAATTAAACCTTGGGCTGACCAGGAAATCCGGAATTTCCTACAAGAATGGGAATTCCTTGAATGTGAGCTACACCTGGAAATGAGAAACAGGAATGATGTCCTTTCAAAAGCAATTTCCAAGAACCTCAAGCTCAGGGGCATAAAGAAGAGCTGGCGACAATGTCTGGACATGCTGATAAGTCTGCAGGATTTATACTGGACTATTCATGAGGTCAACCAGAGACCAAGGAGTAAACATTTGCCGTGTCCTTATGGAGATGCCCTACACAGGATCCTGGGCTATAAAAAGGAGGATGAAGTCTCTTCAGTTTTGTCTCTCCTTTACTCCTCTTAATGGTCCTTTAGTTGGTGGTATCAGTTGGTCCAACCCCTAGATTCCCTCGCTCATCAGCACAAAGGGCCTGCCACTGTGACGGTTCCCTGATTCTCGCTCCTATTTGTTCCTCCATAATACCTGCCAGTAGTCCTGAAGGTTTTTGTCCCTGTCTTTTTTCAGAATGGACATAGTTTCTGGACCAGGGGAGATAGCAAAGATTCAGGAAGAGGGTTGGTTATATCCTCAGGAGCTCTCAACGTGCCTTTCTCTTCCTCAGGTTCTCTCTTTGCAGACTTAGGCAACCTCCTACCTCCTGAAAGCCACTTCCAGGCTTGGCCTATCTGTGTTCCTCTTGAGGATGTCATCTGGGTCACCCCATATGTGATCTGTGTGGAGGATCCTCAGGTACATGTATGGGGGCCTGGACCCAAGCCCTCCAAGATCATTTCCATACCTGTATCCTATATGATCCTGGGCCCCATCTACTCTGGTCAGCCTCTGAGTGATCCAGATCCTGAACATAAGAACAATTTCAACCTGGATCCCCAATCCATGTGAGACGCAAGGAAATATTGTAGCCTTGGTGGCATAATGCCTATGACATTTGATTGCTAACCAGTAGGTTGGTGGTTCAAACCCATCAGCCACTCCATGGAAGGAAGACTGGGCAATCTACTTTGGTAAAGATTTATTGTTGTTGTTGTTGTTGTTAAGTGCCATTGAGTCGTTTCTGACTCATAGCGACCCCACGCACAGCAGAACGAAACACTGCCCGATCCCGCGCCAGCCCCACAATCCCTGCTATACTTGAGCCCATCATCGCAGCCACCAT
>NW_006922042.1:58076-61582 GCF_000298275.1 Orycteropus afer afer
TCAAGTTGGCTCTGACTCATAGCAACCCTATGTACAAAAGAACGAAACACCGCCTGGTCCTGTGCTAGCCTCACACAATCATTGCTGTACCTGAACCCCTCATTGTAGCTACTGTATCAATCCATCTCTTTGAGGACCTTCCCTTTTTTTCACTGACCCTCCACTTCATCAAGCATGATATCCTTCTCCAGGGAATGGTCCCTTCTGACAACATAACCAAAATAAGTGAGATGAAGTCTGGCCATTCTCACTTCCAAGGAGCATCCCAGCTGCACTTCGACTAGCACAGATTTGCAAGTTTTTCTGACAGTCCCTGGTAATTTCTGTATTTGTCACCTTTCAGTTTTATGCCTGATCAAAAACTGCTCCTTTGATCTCGTATGGCCTATTGTTCTAAGGAGTTTGCATACCTCTGGTGTTATTGTTCACCTTATAGGTTTATTTATTGCTTGGCTGACAGTTGAGTTACTGGGGTGTCCTCAGGTTGGGGGTTCAAACCCACCCACCTGTGACATGGGAAAAAGCCTGAAAGGTTTCACCAAGGAAAATCTATGCACCAGCTCTAGTATGTAACACAAAACCAAAGCCACTGTTACCCAGTAGATTCTGACTCATAGCAACCCCCACTGGGTTTCCAAGGTGGTAAATCTTTACTGAAGTAAACTGCTCCATCTTTTTTGCAAAGAGGGGCTGGTGCATTTGAACTGACAACCTTGTAGTTAGCATTCAAATGCCTTAGGCACTAAGCCACCAGAACTCTGTATGGAACACATAGGGTCACCATTTTATCAGAATTAACTTGACAGCAACAAGTTTGTTGATTTTTATTTAGGATGACCTCTACTACCAGGAGATAAATGTGGAGATTCCATGGCTAAGACAAAAGAGGGCAAGTTTAATGGAGAAGGAAATGCACTATAGGTAGGGGGTGTCAGGAAAAGTAAAATAAAACAAAAAATAAAGTGGAAAAAAATGAAAGTAGATTTTTCTGTGAATAAGATGAAGGGGATCAAGAAACTCCTTTGAATAAGGAATCTGGAATGATGCAGCTGGGAAACTCTGGGAAGAGATCATGTGATTTTATTAAAAATTACAAAATCCAACCACCCCTTCTGACTCCCTTGACCCTGTACCTCCCAGGAGTCCTCAGAGAACTGCTCTGACTCCTGTTGTTTTGCACCTTTTGTATGTAGGCTAAATACTGCTGTCTACGAGGTAACATAGAACCCCATATCACCCTGGTGATGAGGCTTTCTGGTTCCTGGTACAAATCTAGGCTCTGCTGCCTGGGGCCAAGTGAACATTTGGGCTCCAGGTGCCCTTCTCCCTTTCCTCCCATTTCCTCCTCCACCATTTGCCACTACCTGGTCCTGACATTTGTAACTGCTGCAGAAGTGCTCCAGGTCTGAATTCATTGAGGCCCAGGTCTCACACAAGGTTGGGCACATAGGTGGGATTCTATACACAAGGTTCCAGATGATCACATCTGGGCACCTGTGACCATAATTTCCATAATCTGAGCAGTTCAAATCAGGCAGTAAGGACCAGGCTGCTGGAACCAAGAGAGCTTCAAAGATAGTTTACTGTCGCCATGGAGAAATCCACAGGAAACCATGGGTGATCTTCCAAAGGACCAGGGTCTTAGGACAGTGAGCCAGCAGGGAGCTTCTAGCTTCATGTAATTACAAATGGACCTTCTGAGTGGCCTCTCAGACTCTAGATTCACACCGCAGTGAGGATCACCTACATCTGCACACTCCCAGAAGCAGGTGTGAAAGATGGGAACCTGGAATTTTGAGAGTGGGGTAGCGAGAAAGAGGCAGGTGCATTCCTCTTCCACAAAGCATGGGAATGGTACATAAGTTTTCCTCATTAAATCTCTACTCGCTCTCTGCCTGTAGTGAGACCTCTCTTAATTCTACTCCTGGCAAAGATCATGGACAGGAGGACAGGAGATGGAAGCTGGAAGGAGGAAGGGCTGCAGTGAAGTAGGTTGCCCAACGGCAGGTATAAAAGGGTGTCTGTCTAAATGATCTCTAAGGGCTGGAGTCTAGATTGGAGCGGTCCCTTGGTGATGAGTCTAGAGTCTCCCTTTGGGATTGAGTAGGGGAAAGAAGAAAGTCCAGATCTCCAGAGTCATATAGTGTCCAGAGAAAACCTATATTCAAGTCCTGCTCCTGTTGAACCATTGTCTCCAGAAAGCATTCCAAGCGATCTAGGAGAAAAAGTTCCATGAGCATCTTTTCCTGGGTCTCAGGCTCTGAATGGGGTCTCCAGTTTTCATCTCCTTAGCCCATTATCCATCCTAGCATATTTCCCTTCCCAAGGTGGGCCCCATACATGGAACTCTGCCAGGGGCTGGAGCTTCTGTGTCCAGCACCTTTCCAATGCATCCCCTACTACCAGGATCCAATAAGCAAGGTAAACACTGGCTTACGTGTGTTTACTTACTAATCTGTAGTGAAAAATATCACATGGGCTTTGTCACATTTTTGAAATGTCTGGTGATAAGACCAAGACATCAATATTATTTAATGTTCACCAGGTGATTCCACTAGTTATTACACTTTAATATGTATCTGAATCACCTGGAATGATTATTACAATGCATATTCTGGTTCTGTTGGTCTTATTTGTTCCTCAGACTCTCCATACTGTAAGAGAATAAACTCCTGTTTGTTAAGGGTATACCATTTGTGGTATATTCCTGTCATTGCAGCACTAGATGACCAGAACAACATGTAAGGCTGGAGGCTGCCTTCCCAGACATGGAGGGTCTCTCTCCCTGTCACTCTCCTCAGAGGAGGAAACCATAAGGTCCTCATAGAGGAGACTGCCTGGGTCATGGGGACACTGTGGCTCAGAATCCTGGAGGACATGAGGGCTCTGACCAGGGACGTGTAGGCTTCTTAGGTGAGACTGAGGTGGCAGCTATTCTGAAACTGGAGCTCTGCTGTTCATTTTCCAATCTGGTGAAGACATTTCCAAGGTGATTGTCTGGATCATGGTTGAGCTGTGGAGGTAGATGGACTTCACAGGCTTGAATGGAACTCAGGTGAGATCTGTTGTGTGGAGCCAGCACAGGGTGCCATAGTGAGCACTTGGGGTGCCTCTTTAAGTCTAGTTTATTTGTATTGCGGGCAAGCTGTAGAGTCTGGACAACACCCTGGTAAGGTACATTAGTGTACATTGAGGGGATCTGGAAGGGCCTAAGTCTTGGCATTTTCGGGAGATTCTTGGAAGGCTGTGTGGGAACCTGGCACAAACTTTTGCCTGGTGTCTGGATGCCGAGTTTGGAGTTCTGGCCCAATCTTTGTGTATCAGGTTGTGGGCTAGGCTTTGAATCTACATGAGTACCCTTGGCTTGTGCTTGAGAATGGAAGATGTTGCCTAGAGTATGTGTCTTGGTAAGAGACTGGGGAACACCATAGGAACAAGCATCCCACTTGGTTGTCTTGGCAATGAGGATAGAGCTCTTGAGAGAAGAATGGAGGGATTCAGCAAAT
>NW_006922042.1:77416-84186 GCF_000298275.1 Orycteropus afer afer
GTTATTTGAAACTGAGATTCTCTATTACTTTAAAATTCAATATATTTTCCAGCTCCCATTCTTTAGGAATGAGAAAGTTTAACCTTTATTTTCAATTTTTAATAATAGAGAATTCTTTGATTGGTTCACAGCCAAGCCATAAACACATTACCTCATAATAAAATAATTCATATTATTTTATACTTTAATTAGAAAGTGACACCTCACAGTAAAATTCTAGAAATCCCACGGACATAAAGGAGGAAAAATAACTCAGGAATCAAGGAAGCACTCAGATAACTACATTCTCATTTTTCTTTTCCTGTAAACTCTCTGTCCCAAACACAGGCATATTCACAGATATTCACAGATCTGTTATGCTTACCCCAGACTCCAGAGTTGATGATGCCCCCGGATCTCTCAATGTGCCCCAGGAGGCAGCTGCAGGGATGGGTGACCTATTCCTCAGCATTCCTGGGAGCTCTCTGCCTCTTTCAATACAGCCCTGGTGACCTGAAGGCAATTACTGGCCCTCATTGTGGGGTGAGATGGGAGCCCCCCATCAGAAGAATACTTGACACAAATATATAATCAAAGCCCTGTTCAAATTCTCTGAAATTACATTATGGATTAGCCATAAGAACCTGGGTAGAAGCTGAATTCCTGAACTTCTCACTTATGATTTTATCATCTCTCAAAACTGGCTGTTAATCATGTTCAGGACCTGTGGTTTCACAGGGATAGTCCATGAGAACCCCTCAAATGTGCTTGTTCTGCTTACCTAGTATCATACCACAAATGGGATGGCCTTAAAAAACAGGAGTTCATTCTCACAGTTTAAAGCCTTTAAGTCCGAGTTCAAAATGCCAGGCTCTAGGGGCTGAGTGAAAGCCCCTTGACCTTTGGCTTCAGCTCTGCCTCTTGTTCCCAGCCCACTGAAGCTAGAGGCATCTCTTCACTCAGGCAGCTACTGGCTGCTGAAGCTAACAAGCCCAAGGTCAACAAATAAAATGGCACAGTCCCGATGTTACCAAACCACGTGGAAGGCCATTAATTCCATTCCATTGTAAGTCCCAAGGTCGGCAGAGCATGGCAGGCTGCTGAACAATGACAAGGCTACATGCAGGGTCCAAGCATGCCACAAGTTAGAGACCATTCCCAAGGCTTCTCCTTATATCCAGGAAGCAGACCACATCCCAAAAGCAGCGACTTAGCTGTTTGTGGTAGATCCCGCCACGGAGTAGTCTCATCATGGGGGATAACTACCACCAGCTCCCAACCACTCAACCAGGCCCAGCCAAGTTGACACACAAACATAACTACCACAGTGCTTGTGATTTATGTCAAAGTTCATCCATATTCCTCTGTCTCTTCCAGATCAGTTAATTAAACCTTGGGCCAAGCAGGAAATAGAGAATTTCCTACAAGAATGGGAATTCCTTGAATGTGAGATACACCTGGAAATGAAAAACAGGAATGATTGTCCTTTCAGAAGCGATTTGCAAGAAACTCAAGCTCAGGGACATAAAGAGGAGCTGGCGACAATGTCTGGACATGCTGATAAGTCTGCAGGGTTTATATTGGACTATTAATGAGGCCAACCAGAGACCAAAGAGTAAACCTTTACTATGTGCTTTTGGAGATACCTTATGTGGTAGTTAAATTTGTATGTCAACTTGGTTGGGTCCGGTTGAGTGGCTGGGCGGCTGGTGGTAGTTATTCCGCATGATGAGATTGGCAATCATTCCATGGTGGGATCTACCACAAGCAGCAAAGTAAGCTGCCTTTGAGATGTGGTCTGCTTCCGGTATATAAGGAGAAGCCCTGGGTATAGTTTCTGGCTTATGGCACGCTTGGACCCAGCATGTAGCAGTGTCATTTTTTAGCAGCCTGCCATGCTGTGCTGACCTTGGGACTTATAATAGAATTGTTTTAATGGCTTACTGTGTGGATTGGTAACATTGGGGCTGTGCCATTTTCTTTCTCGACCTTGGGCTTGTCAGCCTCAGTGGCCAGTAGCTGCCTGAGTGAAGAGATGCCTCTAGCTTCAGTGGGCCAGAAGCAAGAGGCAGAGCTGAAGGCCAAGGTTGAGGGGCTTTCACCCAGCCCCTGTTGTAGTTGTTGTTATGTGCCGTCGTGTCGGACCCGACTCAAAGCGACCCCTCCTTAGTTTTCTGAGGCAGTATCACTGTTGTTGTTGTTGTTATTTGCCGTCGAGTCGGCCCCGACTCATAGCGACCCCTCCTTGGGTTTCCGAGGCAGTATCACTACGGAAGTAGGATTGCCCAACCTTCCTTCCGAGGAGTGGCTGGTGGGTTTGAACCGCCAGCCTTCTGGTTAGCAGTCAAGTGCCTTAGCCACTATGCTACCAGAGCTCCCGAGGCAGTATCACTACGGAAGTAGATTGCCCCATCTTCCTTCCGAGGAGTGGCTGGTGGGTTTGAACCGCCAGCCTTCTGGTTAGCAGTCAAGTGCCTTAGCCACTATGCTACCGGAGCTTCCTCACCCAGCCCCTAGAGCCTGACATTTTGAACTTGAACTTAAAGCCTCCAAGTTGTAAGAGAAAAAAATTTCTGTTTTTAAAGCCATCCCATTTGTGGTATATTCTTGTCAGAGCGGTACTAGGTAATTAGAATACCCCACACAGGATCCTGGCTGTAATAGGAGGATGAAGTTTCTTCAGGTTTGTCTCTTCTTTATTTCTCTTCATGGTGCTTTAGTTAGTGGTATCAGCTGGTCTCACCCCTAGTTTCCCTCTGCTCATCAGCACAAAGGGCCTGCCACTCTGAGGGTTCCCTGATTCTCTCTCCCCTTTGCTCCTGAGCAACACTTACCAGTGGTCCTAAAAGATTTTGTCCCTATTTTATGTCAGAATGAACATATTTCCTGGGCCAGAGGAGACAACAATGATTCAGGGAGACAGTTGGTGATATCCCAGGAGCTCTCAATGTGTCTTTCGCTCCCTCAGGTCCTCCCTTTGCAGACTTGCCCACCTTCAACCTCCAGAGGACCAGCTCCAGGCTTGGCCCATCCACATTCCCCTTGAGAAGATGGTCTGGGTCATCCCATATCTGATCTGTGTGGAAGACCCTTAGGTATACAGACGAGGGCCCTGGATCCTAAGCCCTCCATGGTCATCTCCATACCTGTATCCTATATATTTCTTGGAAGACAACATGCCCCACCTGCTATGGGCAGCCTCTGAGTGATTCAGACCCTGAACATAAGGACAATTTCAACCTGGATCCAAAAACCATGTGAGAGACAAGGAACAATTGCAGTTTCATATATGCATAATTCCTGCTCATCCCCAAACCCAAAGATTTGATTTAGCCATAAAGTGCAATGGCAGTCTGATACATGGTATGATATGAATGAATCTTGAAAACTTTATGCTAAATAAAATTTTCTATGATCCTGCTTATATGAAATATCTAGATGAGGCAAATGCATAGAGACCAAAGTTTATTGGTGGTTACTAGGAATGGGAGAAGGGAGAAGAGGAGTTATTGCTTATGGAGCATTGCTGTTAAGGGTGATTGAACAAAATTTGGAAACATATAGTAGTGAAGGTGGCACAAAATTTTGACCATATTGAGTTGTACATGTGAAAATGGTTGAAGCAGTCTATTTTTCAAAATATATTTTACTACAATAAATAAAAGAATGAGGTTATGCAGACATGTTTTTACCTTTTGATTGCAATTTAAATGGAAGTTTACAGTGCAAATTGATTTTCCATTCAGTACTTCAGACACATACTGTTTTGTGGCATTGACTGCAGTCTGTACAGTGTAGCATCACTCTTCCCACATCCTCCCCATGTCTCCCATTTCCATTAGTCCTTCTTTCCTACCACTTCCTGGCTTCTGAGTTTTAGCCGTGGGCAAGAACTGCTCTCTTGATTTCCAATGGCCAGTTGTTCTAAGGAGTTCACACATGTCTAGTGTTATTGCTCACCTTATAGGCTGAAAGTTGACCCAGTGAGTTCAGGTTGGCAGTGCAAATCCACCAGCTGTGATGTGGGAAAAAGCCTGAAAGGTTTCACCCAAGGAAAATCTATGGAGCAGCTCTACTATGCAGCACAAGGGGTCGCCATGTATCAGAATTAACTCAACAACAATGGGTTTGGTTGATTTTTGTTAGGAAGCCCTCTACTAGCAGAAGACAAATGTGGAGATGCCAGGACTCAGGCAAAAGGGGACAAGATTACTGGAGAATAAGCTGCACTATGGGTAGAGAAGGAGCTCTGGTAGTATAGTGACTAAAGCACTTGACTGCTAACCAGAAGGCTGGCGGTTCAAACCCACCCGCCACTCCTCGGAAGGAAGGTTGGGCAATCCTACCTCCGTAGTGATACTGCTTCGGAAACCCAAGGAGGGGTCGCTATGAGTCGGGGCTGACTCCACGGCACAAAACAACAAAAACAACAACATGGGTAGAGAGCTTCCCCTTCCAAAAAAGTAAAATAACACACAATACAAAGTGAAAAAAAATAAAAGTGGCTTTCTGTGGGAATAAGAAACAGTATGAAGGGGACCAAGAAACTCCTTGCAATGTTGTTTGTTGCTGTTATACGCCTTTGGAGTCAGACCCGACTCATAGCAACCTCTGGGGAACTCTGGGAAGCAATCATTTGATTATATTGCTGTTGTTGTTGTTGTTAGGTGTTGCAGAGTCGGCTCCAACTCATAGCGACCCTATTATGTATAACAGAATGAAACACTGCCTGGTCCTGTGCCAGCCTCATGATCCTTGCCACACCTGAGCCCATCCTTGCGACCTCTGTGTCAATCCATCTCGTTGAGGGCCTTAAAATAAATACATAATTAATTGAAGAATTAAATACATACAGAAAAACACCAAAGCAAAGCAAACCCAACTCACTGCAGATGAGTCACATAGCAATCTATCCTTGGGTTTCCAAGGTGGTATCACTACAGTAGATTGCCCAACCTTCATTCCGAGGAGTGGCTGGTGGGTTTGAACCGCCAGTCTCCTGGTTAGCAGTCAAGTGCCTTAGGCACTATGCTACCAGAGCTCCCACATACATAAAGAAACACATAAATAAATAACCATGACATTGCAGAAAAAGGAGAGAAAATCTCAAAACATGTTCAGATGATTAAGAAAACAGTAGCAGTGCATTGAAAGTAATTTTAAAAAGCTTTTCTTGAATTCTTAAAAAGTTATTTCCTCACGTTGTAAGGAGAACTGGAGACTATTGCTGGAAATGCCAACAATTGAAACGTTTAAAGGAGGGAAGGAAGGTTCAGGTTGCTTTCCAGTAGCATCTTCGGGAGCCTAAAGTTATTTTTCTCCAAATAAAAGCAAAGTCACTGGCATCAAATTGATTTCTGAGACTCATGTTGTTGTTGTTATGTTCCATGGAGTTGGACCTGACTGATAGTGACCCCTCCCTGGGTTTCCAAGGTAGTATCACTACGGAAGTAGATTGACCCATCTTCCTTCAGAGGAGTGGCTGGTCGATTTGAACTGCTTTAGGGATCCTCATTTGGTTTGCAAGCAGATCAATCCTTAAGAAATTATATCGCACCCTGTTTTTTTCGCCAAGCAGTTAGTAGGTTTGTCCAATAGGTTTTCTGGTTGTCAGCTGAAGACCTTATTGTGCAACTGGACCTCTTCATCCTGCTTAAGTTAAAAAACAACTTAATAACATCAAACCACTCCTGCTCTCTTACACATGGAAACTTAAGCATACGGGTTTTGTTTGCTTCACAGCGCAAGGGACCTCAAATAATAATAACAAGAGGAAAAAAAAAAAAAAAAACCCAGGAGATTACAGCTAGGTCTGCCCTTTACAACCAAGCTTAAAGCGAAAACCACTCAGACTGCGTTCTCTCCCTCTTACTCTCCCAACCGGAAGAGAAGAACGATCATCAATGGCAAATGGCAGTTGTAGCAAAGCCACACCAGAAACCAGCTTCACGCTCAGGAGAGAACACTGCGTCTCCTCCTCATGGTTTTCGGTGCTTTACACGATCAGAGAATCTTCTCTAGAAACAAACTATAGAAATGATCCCTGAAAGTATAGTCTTAACCAGTCACTAGCCGGCTCTGCTAGATCCGGAAAAGCCACACACATTTTACTGAGAGCGACAGAGACCACCACTTCCAGTTTTACTCTAAAATAGAGAAATATGTTCTGCAATACGATCTTTACATATGATATACTGAATAGTGCATCTTCAAAGTTTTACCGGGATATGTAAAAAATTTTAAAATAATTATATATGACTATCTCTAATTAGCATACTTTTGAACGACAGCCAATCACAACCCGCATCTTCAAAGACGTTTTCTCTGGAGTTGGGGGAAAGCGGCCCCGCCCTGGAAGCTAAAGGAAAAGGGCGGGCCTTTTACTATTAAGGGAGCGCTGGTGGTGTAGTGCCTAAGGCATTTATTTGAGTGCTAAGTATGAGGTTGGCAGTTTAAACCCACCAGCCACTCAGTGGAAGGCAGACTGGGCAATCTACTTCTGTAAAGATTAAAAAAAAAAAAAAACCCTCACTGCCATCTAGTCTGATCTGACTCATAGCGACCCCTCCTTGGGTTTCCCAGGTGATATCTCTAGGGAAGTACATTGCCCAGACTTCCTTCCCAGGAGTGGCTGGTGGGTTTGAACCGCCAGCCTTCTGGTTCACAGTCAAATGCCTTAGGAACTATGCCACCAGTAAATCTTGGCCTCTGCAGGCAACAGATTTCAACCAGCCATGGCTGCCTCAGTGGCTGATTTTATCTGTTTGTACCTGTTGATTTCTGTACCATAT
>NW_006922042.1:85952-87316 GCF_000298275.1 Orycteropus afer afer
TTGAATGGCCAACCTTCTGGTTAGCAGTCAAATGTCATGAGCATTACGCTACCAGTGCTCCCATAAGCTCCAAAATACACAAGAATATGTCAGATATTTTTTAAACCCAGTTCGACAATCTCTGCCTTTTGATTGGATTGTTGAATCCACTCCATTTAATGTTAGTATTGATATAGTGGGATCTATGTCTTCCATTTTACTTTTTGTTTTCCACGTCCCTCATGCCTCTATTCTTCCTTTATAGCTTTCTTTTGCAATGAGTGAATATTTTCTAATGTAGCATTTAAATTTCATTATTTTTTCTCTAGACACACACATACACATATATTTTAAAGTGGCTGTTCTATGGTTTTCATATACATATTAACAGAATGAGCTTCAAATTTATACTAGCTTATTTCCAGTAATATATAGAATTGTTACTCCTATATTGCTCTATTCTCACCTCCCCCTCCTTCTTTTGGACCTTGTGTATGAATGTTGACAATTCTATTTTTTATTGTGATTTGGGTGAAAAGTTTATAAAGCAAATCAATTTTTGATTCAATAATTCATACCCATTTTAATTCATGTTATTGTTTGAAATCCCTTCAATAAAATATCATTCATTCCAATTCTTCCCTGGGTTTATTTCCATTCCGTTCTGCCTTCTGAACTTTGTCCTTTTGATCTCCGATGGCTGATTGTTCTAACGAGTGGGTACCTCCCTAGTGTGATGGCTTACCTTGTAGACCCGTTTATTATGTGGCTGAAAATTGAGCCATGGGGATTAGTTAGTTCCACCAGTCTCTATTTGACCAGTAAGCCTAATCATTTTTATGGTTTTGTTCTGTTCCCTACTTTCCTCCAGGACCTTCTAATGTGATCCTTCTGATAGCTATTGGTAGTGGTACCCAGACCCATCTAGTTCTTCTGGTCTCAGGGTCCTGAGGCTTGGGTTCACTTGTCTTTTGGGCTGTTTTCCTTCTCAGATTATTTCCTCAGTGTACAGACTGAATGTATTCTGCTGTGCATGGGGTCGCTATGAGTCAGAAATGACTCGACGACACTTAACACAGACTGAATACGTGTGGTGAGAGGGTCCAGCACTGAAGCTCACTTTCCCTGATCTTAAATTGCTCAGTATCACCTTGATCTGGTGCCAGCTACAGCCTGTTGATGTACATAAAAACCATGATCCACAAAAAAACCTTATAGGGCAGTTATCAGAAAGCATACAACAAAGGTAAAACCAATAAAAAGTAAACGTAAATTTTCTTAGAGATTGTGGAACAAAGGCCACTCAAGCTGCGTCCACTATTCTGCTGATGGGTACGTAGGTTGTCTCCACTTTTTTGCTACTGTAAATAGTGCTGTGATGGACA
>NW_006922042.1:118430-126187 GCF_000298275.1 Orycteropus afer afer
TCCCAGAATTGAGAAAAATCATTTCAAGTTCTGGTTTAATCTTCATCAGTCCTTCAATTCACTAGACTTTTAAGTTGCCACTCTGATTTTTGGTGTCCAGCAATGTGCACTTCACAATTTCCCATTCAGACTTGCCCACCATATCACCTATGATATTTTCAATATATGTTTACTTAGGATGGATTGAAAGTTTACTGACCATTATGAGAGATATACCCATGCTTAAGCCATGGTCCTTTCTCAAAATGAGTATGTAATGTAATAATGGGAAGAGACACGGGTGTGGAATGCAAGGAAGAATATTGTGAGAATAAAATGGGTCATATAAGCTTAAACACCAACATCTACTTCATGCTATTATATAGGAGCTCTGGTGGTGTAGTGTCTAAGGCATTTGACTGCTAACCAGAAGGCTGGCAGCAAACATTTTCACGAAAAAAAAAACCAAAACAAAAAAACCTCATTACTGTCCAGTATGTCCCTACTCATAGTGACCCCTCCTTGGGTTTCAGAGGCAATATCTCTACAGAAGTAGGTTGCCCAGTCTCTCAACTACCTCTAAATAAAACTGACTGTTCAGAAGAATGCATCAAGTTCATAGGTGCAGTCAGTTTCCACTGTCATTAAGATGCATCCCCCTGAGAAGCATTCACTGTGTTGTGTGTTCCATGCATGTCTATGGAATGAGATTAGTAAATGAATTAAGGGAAATGCAAAATGATAGAGTTTTGGTAAAATCAGAGGAGTCTCTCATAAGAGAATGAAGGAGAGAAAAAGGAAGTGAATTAGGAGAAACAAATCATGGAAGAGAAAACTTTGTGTCAATGCAAAATAAAATTGTAAGTATAAGTTGAGGCCAGATAATACTAGGCATTGCATTTGAAGGCAAAGATATTTGGATTTAACCTGGCAGTGGGAGTCTCTTCAATATTTTCTATATGTATTGTCTGATGAAATGTACTCAGTGCTTTAGGACAATTAAACTGATATGTTGTGAAGGATAGATTTACACAAGGAAAAATGGAAGTAGTGAGATCCACATAGGGTTATTTCTGTGGTTACTGTGAGAGATGGTAAATGCCAGGATCAAGTGAGAAAGGAGCTGACAGTGAGGACAATGTGTCCTGGTTAGCTATGAGAGTTGAAGAGACTGAAAAAGGAAAGAATTGACAGGCAAAAAGGTCAGTGAGGGGAGGGAATGAAAAATGACCACTGGCTATTTATATACTCTCTGGACATACGGAAAGAGACAGTGGGAACCAGCCTTGTGGGCTCTTAGCCTTCAGGTGTAGAGAAGGAACAGAAGTTTGGATTCCTGGACACTTGGTCTCATGTATTGAGACAGAGTCTAGAACTAGGAATCCTAGCTTCCAGTGTTGTTGTTAGGTGCCCGTCGAGTCATTTCCGACTCATAGCAACCCCATGCATAGCAGAACGAAACAGTGCCCGATCCCGTGCCAGCTCCATGATCCCTGCTATATTTGAGCCCATCATCGCAGCTTCCAATACACATCCCATAACTAATCCATGATTCCATGTCCCTAAACTGCTGTAGAGGAGTCTCTGTTGTTGTAGTTATGTGCCGTTGAGTCGGACCCAACTGATAGCGACCCCTCCTTGGATTTCCGAGGCAGTATCACTACGGAAGTAGATTGCCCATCTTCCTTCTGAGGAGTGGCTGGTGGGTTTGAACCACCAGTCTTCTGGTTAGCCATCAAGAGCTTTAGGCACTATGCTACCAGAGCTCCTGAGGAGTCTCTAAGTGATGCAAAAAGTTAAGTGCTTGACTATTAGCTGAAAGGTGAGCAGTTCAATCCCACTCACAGGAGACTGAGAAGACAGACCTGAAGATCTGCTTCCAAAAGGTGCTGAAAACCCTTTGGAGTGTGGTTCTACTGTGTACCCCTGGGGTCATCATGAGTCAGAATCAACTTGATGGCAACTAGTAGCAAGAATAACAAGCTACAATAGGAACTCTGAACTCTTCGCTTTAAATGGAATCTTGACTTCATGAAATCCATCTGAACTTGAAGGAATAACAAGAGTTGCATGAGGAAGTCTGGCTACTCTCCAAAGCTTCCTGATCCCTATGCTGAGCAACAAAATAAAAAAAGATCATTGCAGGGAAAATTAGACTCCTCTGATATTTAAAAACTCTAATAATTTTGCATTTCCCTTATGCCACAGACATGTAGGGGGCACACAACACTGTGTTTCTCAGGGGAATGCACCTCAGTGCCATTAGAACTGACTGTAGCTGGGGATCCTAAGCAGTAAGAGGTGGATGAAGACTGCCTGAGTGAGAAATGACCAGTGACCCTGGGAGGAGACAGGCACATTCTCTTGCCAACTGTTCCTAGTTGAATGACTCTAGGCAAGTTAGTATTTCTGAGACTCTGTAAAGTGTGGATAATTAGAGCATCTCCTTGTGTGAGTTCATAGAGCACAGATGACACTGAGGAAATTTACTTTAAAGTCCTCTGAAATTCTCAACCATTGTGGTGGCCAGTGTCTTAAAAAGTTGCTGGACTCATCTAAAAAATAGGTCCAAAAATGCCTGTACCTCAGTTTTTCTTGTCTGTAAATCAAACATCCTAGATAGTCCCTTTCAATATGTAACAGATTAGAAGTTTCATTACTTACGATTGCCTGTTGTTAACAATGTGTTGATGACCAGATATCATTAACTAGAGATATAGTAATGGGTGAATTATTCCACCAATCTGGCCTCAGTTTCTCTTTTTGTAAGTGAGAAATGTATTGTAGTGACACTCCCTCAGAAACCCAAGGAGGGGTCGCTATGAGTTGGGTCCGACTTGATGGCACATAACAACAATAGCAACAATGATTTACAAGAGCCTTGTCAGTTCTACAATTTCCTAATTCTAGAATCTGATAATTAGTTTCCTTACGGCTCTCTTCATGTCACTGTTCCTCAGACTGTAGATGAAGGGATTGATCAGAGGTGTTACCACTGTGAAAATGACTGTGGCCACTGTGTCCTGTACTGAGTAAGAGGATGAGAGGTGCATATAGATCCCCAGAATTTCCCTGTAGAAAAGGGAGACCACAGTCAGGTGGGATCCACATGTGGACAGGGCTTTCCTTATTCCATGGGCAGATGGCAACTTCAATACATTAGAGAAGATGTAGGCATATGAAACAATGATACATGTAAATGGTGTTAGAAATATCACTCCACCCACAGTGAATACCATTAGGTCACTGATAAAAGTATCAGAGCAAGAGAGCTTTTGAATGGGGTAAGGGTCACAGAAAAAGTGGTGCACAACATTGCTGGAGCAAAATGTGAGTTGGACCATGAGGAGAGTGTGTAGGAGAGCATGCAGATTTGTAATGATCCATGATACAGTCACCAGAAGGACACAGAGTTTGGGCCTCATGATCATGGTGTAGTGGAGTGGGGAACAGATGGCTACATAGCGGTCATAGGCCATGACACTTAGGAGGAAACCATCCATGTTGATGAACGTGATGAAGAAGTAGATCTGGATCATACATTCTACATAAGAGATAGACAGGTGATTCACCAGCATCTTGGGGATTGTGACTGATGAAAACCAGATGTCAACACAGGAGAGATTAGCTAAGAAAAAAATACATGCATGTATGGAGATGACTATCACAGCTGATGGCCAAGATGACGAGAAAGTTCCCAATTATGGTGAGCAGGTAAATACACAAGAACAGCCCAAAAAGAATCTTTTTCTGCTCTGGCTGCCCAGAGATTCCAAGGAGAAGGAATTCTGTGACTCTAGTATTGTTGTCTCTCTCCATATCTGTAGGAAGAAAATGTCAAGGGTACATGCAAATATCTGAGCAAAATCTATATTTTGGAACTAACTCTTTACTTATTGGTTAAGAATTAACTAAAACTGAATAATCTTATTACATTTCACAGAAAAAGCCTAGAAAATTTCAATAGTGCTTAATTACCTATGATTTCAGTTTTAGTTATTCCACTTCTATTTACTAAGTACCATAGGTAAGTACTTTCATACAGTGTTTAATTCAAATATTATATTTTACTTTAAAGGTGAAGAAACCAAAGTTCAGGATGGTTAGGTGATGTGGTAAAATGCACAGAACCAGTTAAAATTAGAGTTCCAAACTGAAGTGCTTTTTTCTGCACACTAATTGGCTTACTAGTTATATCACTTTTTATATTAGCTATCATTTACTGAAAACTTAAGCCTGTGGCAGGCTTTGTATTAAGACCCATATTACAAATATGCATATTTATTTATTGCTTTTATATTTCTCTTATATACCTGTCTTTTGATTTGTTCTGGAGGTTTTAGCTGCTGTTAAGATATACTTGCAGTTAATCATAGCTGTTAGCATGATATTGAGGTATTGAGGCTGCTGTGCACAGCATTCTACCTCATTTCTGCAAGTTAGAAGGAAAAGTCTGTCAGTTATTGTCTGTTTTTTGGTTGTGGTATTTGGTATTGGGCAAAAGGAAACTCATATGGCACATCCAATAAATAACCCCAGGTCTATAACACCATTATGGGAGCTCTGGTGGCATAGTGCCTAAGGCATTTAACTGGTAACCAGAAGGCTGGTGGTTCAAACTCACCAGCCAGTCCTTGAAGGAAGATTGGACAATCTACTTCTGTATTGACACCACTTCGGAAACCCAAGGAGGTGTTGCTATGAGTTGGATTGGACTCAGCGGCAGTTTTTTTTTTTTTTTTTATTTTTTAATAAAGGAAGGGGAGTCAGGTAAAGAGCCCTGTGAATGAAATACCCCTGGAAGACTTCACCTGTATGTGAACAGTAAAGGAAAGGAGATGTATTACAGGGGAAATCAAAGACTAGGGGAAAAGGAAAGAGAAAGGAGCAGGTATCTTCTATGTTAAGTGGCTTGACCGGATGGAGCAAGGATGTTCTAAGGAGCACTTTTAGGAAGTAGGTTGTAGGATGTGCATCATATGGGGACAGTGGTATGCCTACCACTGTGAGAGTTAAACTGCAAAAATCAAAGGAAAGGACAGAGATTTTAAGTCATTTTTCACCTGGATTATCTCCACAGAGTGAGCTCTGGTGGTGTAGTGCCTCTGGCATTTGACTGCTAACCAGAAGGCTGGCAGTTCAAACTCACCAGATACTCCTTGGAAGTAAGATTGGACAATCTACTTCCATAGAGATAACACCACCTCGGAAATCCGAAGAGGGTTGTTATGAGTTTAATTGACTCTATGCAGTAAGTTTTGTTTTTGTGGTTTTTTCTCCACAGAACAGAGGTAGGTTAAGCAGTACAGACAAAAAGCTAGATCTTAAGAAAGAATATGCTCCTGAAGGAGCATGGTTAACATGGATGTAGAAGTTGAGAGGGGAGGGAGTAGTGGGAGATATCACCCAGACCAACAAACTTGTGCCCTGACCAGCAGATGTGAATGTCTTGATGACAGATAGTTTCTTATACTGGAAACAAGAAATAATGAAAGAGGGATAACAGGATGCTGAGTGGGGTTTCAAAGAATGGCTGGCATTGAAAGGGACACTTATGGGGGAAAATATTATTTCATGGTTTAAATCTGAACAAGTTGAGACTCCTAGGAAACCAGCTACATCATAAGTCATTCACTTACCATAATTCTGATTGGACATTCACCAAGCATTTTAATTCAACTTCCCATGTAGCTTCCATTTAGGGAGAGAGTTCTCCTACCAGTCCTCATAGCAATAGCACTTATTTTGTGTAACTTAAACACATCGACATCTGGTTTTATGCATTGATCTCTTATGAGTACTGTTAGTATGTGACTGTCTCTGAGATATCTAACAAATATGCAGCACTGAAAATTTGTGTCCTTGGACCTTAAGACTGAGGCTAATTAGTCCTTGGACCTCAGCCCAAGTGAATGTCCTTGTGTGGGGCTCTGCTTGACATCCAAGTAACCAACTTTCCTCTGAGATATCTCTGTTACTCAGTCATAGACCACAGTGGACTGACATAGGAAAGCACATGGCAGAAAGGTGGAGATTTAGAAGCAGAGTGTAAAGTTTCTGAATGTCTGACAGAAGAGGCCCTTTAGCAGGAGCGCGGGGTGAGGTAGTGGCTCTTGGTCTGACTTTCTGGCCAGGTTTTCTAGGAATTTGCAGTTATTGATCCTAGCACTGCCAGCCCTATTTGGCTCCTTCCCTTTCCACTGCTTTCTCACTATTTCTACCTGGGAAACACACTTGTTCTGCTCTTCAATGGCCAGCATATTGTAGAGGGGAAAGGCTTGTGCAGGTCTAAGCAAGAGATGTTTTTGTCTTTGAATTTGGTTAGAAGTGGAGGGGTGTAGTGTATTTGTTTTCTGAATGTAAATCTGTGTTCTTGCCCGTGGGATCTTTCTATTGGGGATAAACATGCCCTCACCTGCTTTCTCAGCCCTTCTTACCTGGCTGATCTCTGCTGCTCTCAGGTGCTTTCATGCAATCCCTGTTTCTATTGGCTCCATACTTGTCTCTGCATCATGGCAATTTCACAGAAAGGGCTGACAAGTAAGGGACTTTTCCACATTGAAGTCTTGAGAACATTTAGAGTTAGATAGTATGGCTCTCTTGGGTCAGGCTGGGATGATTGGAAGAAAGAAATAGATCCTCCATCCCTGGGATTTTTATGGGGCTAATGCCAGCAGTAGTTGCCAATTTTGGATTCCCCTAGAGTTGATTCCTCACAGCTCCTCATTAGACGCACACATTTTAAGGATTTGTTGTTCCTATTCTATGTGGAATAGAATAGGAGTGAGGGAAGCATGGTACTTGTGCAAATGACTCACAAACTTGGACATTCAACTCCCCCTTTCTTAGTTTATTCTCTATCTGTGATGATAAGAGACATAATCCACATAAAGCTTCTACCAGTTGAGAAATCTTATTAAAAAGCAATAATAACCATAAAAGAAAATGGCAAGATTATTTAAAAAATAAGATATTTATTAAATTCACACTTCAGTAGAATATCTTTCACACTTTTCTCAAAACTTAGTTCCAATAGTCAAAAATAATGATACTTACATTTGAGTTAGCAAACACAACATACGATTTAAAAATTTACACAATTACACACAAAGATATGCATATATCTTTATAAATTTAGAACTCCTTTAACCCAGAGAATATGAACTAATATCACATATAATGGAAATTCCCTGAAAAAAGACTTTATAGATCACATGGGATCCTGTAACCTGGAATGGGGACATATGTACAGATGATCAGGAAGATCAGGATATGGAGCCTGTAAATCTGTTGAATCCCTTCCATCTGAACAGATTACTGTAAAACCATTATCCCCTCCCCCTCAGTTTGAGGGGACTAGCCAAACTGGTCCTGCAGGGTTATTGTGTGAGGCACAGGCCATGGAAGACATTCCTGAATGCTCTCAGGAACTGCCTCAAGCACCTATTCTGGTGGCTAGGCCCATAACAAACCACAAGTCTAAGCGAGCCCCAAGAGGTGAAATAGAAAGTGTTACTGAGGAGGTCATACGCTATACTCGAAAAGACCTACTTGATTTTGCCAACACATACAGACAGAAACCTGGAAAATATGTATGAGAATGGTTACTACGGGTGTGGGATAATGGTGCAAGTAATGTAAGATTGGATCACTCTGAGTTTATTGATTTAGGTCCACTAATTATGGTGCACAGGTAACAGCCCAGCTTATAGACTGAGACAGACTAGGAAAAAGGAAGAGGCCATCCACTTCTCAAAGAATTGGCCAGGGAAAACCTT
>NW_006922042.1:156255-156797 GCF_000298275.1 Orycteropus afer afer
AATAAGGGAGCTGACTGTGGTACAGACCATCAATTTCATATAGGCAAGTTCAAATTGAAGCTGAAGATAATTAAAGCAAGTCCAGGATAGCCAAAATTTGACCTTGATTATATCCTACCTGAATTTAAAGATTATCTGAAGAATAGATTTGACTCATTGAACACCAGTGACCAAAAACTAGATGAACAGTGGGATGACATCAAGGACATCATATATGAGGAAAGCAAATGACCATTAAAAAAAAAGGGAAGGAAAAAATAGATCAAAACAGATGTTAGAAGAGATTCTGAAACTTGCTTTTGAATGGAGAGTAGCTAAAGCAAGTGGAAGAAAAGACAAGATAAAGAGCTGAACAGAAGATTTGAAAGAGAAGCTTGAGAAGACAAAGTCAATTATTGTAATGAATGTGCAAAGACCTGGAATTAGACACCAAAATTGAAGAACACTTTCAGCATTTCTCAAGCCAAAAGAACTGAAGAGAAAATTCAAGCCTCGAGCTGCAATATTGAATGATTCTATGGGCAAAATATTGAATGATGCAG
>NW_006922042.1:158112-159886 GCF_000298275.1 Orycteropus afer afer
AGAATGGCCAGACTTTGTCTGACCTACTTTGGTCATGTTGTCAGAAAGGATCATTCCCTGGAGAGGGATATCATGCTTGTAAAGTGGAGGGTCATTGATAAAGGGGAAGACCTGCAACAAGATATATTGACACTGTGGCTGCAATGATATGTTCAAGTATCATAAGGATTGTGATGCTGCTGCAGTAGCGGGCAGTGTTTCATTGTGCTGCACCTGGGGTTGCTCTTTCAGAGTCAATTCAACAGCACCTCACAACAAAAACATTGTGATTTTGGTGAAGGTTTACAGAGCAAACTCATTTTTTATACAGCAGTTCCTACACATTTCGTTTTATGACATTGACTGTACTTGTCTGCAATGTAGCAGCTCTTTTCCCACTTCTTCCTGTACTAAACTCTTCCCTGTATCTTTCTTCCCTGTAGATTCCTGCTCCTGAGTTATCATCCTGTGCAAATACTGCCATTCTGGTCTCCAATGACTGATCATTCTAAGGAGTATATCTACCTGATGCAGATGTTCACCTTATATTCTTGTTTATTATTTGGCTGGAAGTCTCAGGAGTGAGTTCAATTCCAGACCTGAAGGGTAACTAAGCGCTATAGCCTCATGTGCCTTGCTAGACTCTATCAGACCAGTAAACCTGGAATGTTTTATGCTTCTGAGTTTTGTTCCACATTGTTCTCCATGCTATCCAGGATCTCTTGCATTGACCTATTTCTGAGTGGTTGACAGTGGTAGGTGGGCACCATCTACTTCTTCTGGTCTCATGGTCATATAGTCTGAGGTTTGCATGGTCCACTACTCCCTTGGACTTATTGTTTCCATGAGCCTTTGGTTTTCTTCATTACCCTTTCCTCTGGATGATGAGAGAGTCATCGTTGTCTCTAGATGGCTGCTTGCAAACTTTAAAGACCCCAGTTGCTGCTAACAAAAGTAGGATGTAGAACAATGTTTTTGTGTAGTATGTTATGACAATTGAGCTTGATGTCCCCCAAAGCCATGGTCCCAAGCCCACATATCCAACTATTTGCTTCATCAAGATAGTTGGCTGTGCCTAAGAAGTTATCATAACTTTGCCCCCTGTTAGTTCTAGCTATATGAACATTCATATAGCACATACAAATACATATAGAAAAATATCATTTGTCAACCTTATATGTGGTCTTGAGTATATTCCCTTCTGCCTAGATGTAGATGATCACTCAGCTATTTACCCATAGATTTATTTATGCATACATCTATTTACTTATAGGTTAATGTTTGTAATCACTGATAACACTGTGTATATGTAAATGGGTTTATCTTTGTTCTCTGTACCTACCGCAGAGTCTCTTAGCCATCCAGGCTCAGTGCACTAGGATTCTCCCTCCAAATGTGACACTGGCCATCCATGTTCTCTCAGCTAACTCCCTCCATGTGAGGCAGCATAAGTTCCCCAGCCCTTTCTATCTGGGACTCACAGATATACAGTGGGATATGGATGGGTGTGCATAAGAGTTTTGCAAAGAAAGGTGTCTTGGAAAGGCATTGGATGTGGCAGACCCTCCCCTTGGCTGAAAGGCACAGATAGGGTCCACCATGAAACTGGGATCCTTCTAGGGCAAGAGGGTATGTGGTTGAGAGAGGGGAACAGTCTGAGATGTAACGGTATATATCAGATTGTAATCCTGTGACCTTGAGTAGATGTACACCTTTTCTGCCCAGTCTGCTTGGAAGCATTTCTGGAACAAGGCCTTAGCAGGAGAAGGCCCCTGTCTCTATATGGCTAGCATCC
>NW_006922042.1:160561-161262 GCF_000298275.1 Orycteropus afer afer
GCTGAATCCCAGAGTTGTCAGCCAGAAGTTGGTGCTGAGTCTCAGAGGTCAAGCAGACAACCTATGTAATGCCTTGGTCACCCCAGTGCCCCCACCGTTGACTCACTTGCTCTTCACCCCACCCCTCAGAAAGTCCGCTCACTGATTCCTGGTGGCTGTCTCCATGGTGACAGTAAACAAGCCTTGGTCTCACAGCACTGCATCCTGGACTGCCTGTCTTCAGGCAGACCTTTCAGATGATCTGGAATAAAGTCCTCAGCAGCCCAAGTGTAATCTTCTGGGACCTGTGGTATTGGAGCCTTTCCCTTGCAAGTGATCCAATCCAAGGCAGTTTGAGCCTCGGGAGAGACGTTAGGGTCAAACTTAAAGTGAAGGGTTAATCTGTTTTGTCTCTGAGGCAACCAGGTAAAACCGTGGCTGTTCTCAGAAAGAATGCTTTTGCACAAACTGCCCAAGTGGGATCATTTTCACAAATTCTTCTGCAGGCTGGCTCCAGGACACCTGTAGATTAAAGTATGATCTATGTTTATTAATGTATGACTGATGGTACTGTTTTCCCAAACTTCTATTTAAAAAAATCCTTCTCTTTTTCTATACTTTGGAAAATTTGGTAATCTCACTATGTGCTGCCTGATTTTAGTTCTTACTATTGCTCCAAACCAAAACCAAACTCACTGCTGTAGAGTCAATCCCCACTCATA
>NW_006922042.1:162552-164022 GCF_000298275.1 Orycteropus afer afer
TGCAGATCGGATGGTGTACCAGTCGCTAGGACTAATTGTTTCCATGAATTTTGGTTTTCTTCATTCTTCTTTGCTCTGGACGAGGAGAGACCCATCATTGCTATTCCCAACATTCTTGACCACTCTGTATACTCAACATCACCACTCTCTTTTCTCATCATCTGTTGTACATTTAATCCCCCTCAAATTCTCTCTCTCTGCTTCTGTCCTTCTGTATACAGTACACATTTTATTTATTTATTTATTTTTTATTGTGATTTGGGTGAAGATTTACAGAGCAAATTCACTTTCCATACAGCAGTACACATACACTTTGTCTCATGACATTGACCACGGTTTACCACAATGCAACATGTTCCCTCCCACCTCCTCCCCACATACAGTACACATTTTAAATCTGTAAATCTCATAAATAAAAATTCTTCTCTCCCTCACCCCTGCACTCCTGAATGTCACCTTTCACCTTAAACCTTTCACTATGGGTACCACATCCATCCCTACAAACCATGACTTACCATTCACCCACACCTGGAGAAATATGGATTGTTCCCTAAACTTCCATTCAAATTACTCTCCTCTAATCATAAATACTACTTAGATGTCAAACACAAAGGACTTTACTTGATCCATTTACTCTAATTCAAGACAATATTTGTGGAGTAGGAATTGGTTCATTTGTAGAAATATACCAACTGCTCCCTTTGAGGTTGGAAATGGGGTGCTCAGAGACCTTTGAAATCACCACTAGAATTAATCCTTATTAACCTGGTCTCAGTGATTCAATGAAACTGCAGTTTAGGTGTCAGGTGAAGTCTAGCCAAAGCAAGGGGTTTTATAGATCTAATTAAAGTCCCAAATGAGTTTATCTTGAGTTATCTAAAGTAATACTACATCAGGTAGATCTGACTCAATCACACTGAAATTCTTTAAAAGTTTTTAAATATCGTAACAAGCCAGGTAAAAGGTGTTATCACCATACTCATTTTCCAGGATGGCTCAGGACCTGGCGGTGTTTCATTCTGTTGTAAGGTCTCTATGAGGGAAAAAAAAAATTAAGGGACAATAAACCTAGCTTTGTAGCCCCTGAATCCATAACCACTGTTTAATGGAGCTTCTGAATTGCTTGGTGATATAATCCTTCAAAAGTTCCTGATGTAATGGGATTGTGTGTTCTCTTTGATTTTTCACATTTCCGATAGATTTTGCATCTGTAGAATTTCCATTTAGGTCCTTTTTTATGTCTAATGATATCTTCACGTTCATGCTTCCTCTGCATGCTTGACCTTAGGGAGTCCCTTTAATATAGTTATTTAAAGTCCTTTACTAATTCTACCATTTAGGTTGTTTTGGATTTCTCTCCAGTGGTGAATTGTGTTTGTCTGTGTTGCTGCATGGCTGGAAATTTTAAGAGTCCAATATTGTAAACTTTCATTGCAATGCTGGATATTACAGAGTTTGATCCTTTTGAGT
>NW_006922042.1:191669-193387 GCF_000298275.1 Orycteropus afer afer
CACAGGGTTTTCTTGTCTGGAACCTTTATGGGAGGAAATTTGGTGGCACAGTGGTTAAGCATTTGGCTGCTAACTGAAAGCTTGGAGGTTCAAGCTGCTCTGAGGGAGAAAGATGTGGCAGTCAATTTGATGGCAATGGGGTTTCCATCTTTATGGAAACAGATTGCCAGGCCTTTCTTCTGCAGAGCTGCTGGAAGAGTTCAAACTGCCACTTCTGCTCCACCTAGGGATCAAAAACTAAACTAATATGAACTGAACCAAAACTTAGCAACCCTATAGGACAGAGGAAAACTTCAGACTGCCACACCGTTTCTCCCACCAAGCAGCTGGTGGGGTCCAATAGCCCACCTTTTGGCTAGCAGCTGAGTGCTTTAATCACTGCACCACCAGGTCTCCACAATATTAACTACTTACTATTTGTTGGACAAGCTCTGGTACCATAGTGGTAAAGCATGTGGCTGGTAACCATAAGGTTGCTGGTTCAAACCCACAGCCGCTCTGTGGGAGGAAGAAGAGGCAAACATTTACAGCCTTGGAAACCTAATGATGGTCACTGAGTCAGAATCGAATCCATGGAAGTGAGTGAGATATATTGGACCTGGCAGTGTTTCGTTCTGTCCTACATAGGGTCTTTATGAGTCGGAGCCAACTAGATGGCACCTAACAACAACAAGAACAACAACAACATTTCCTGAGATCTTACTACATGCCTGGCACTGTTCTAAGTGCTTTACATATATTATCCTAATCCTCTGGATAGCCCAATGAGGTAATACGATTATTACCATCTCAGTCGTATAGATGGAGAAATTGAAGGCCAGAAAGATTGATAACTTGCCTAAGGTCACACAGTTGTTAAACTGCAGAGCTGGTGGACCAGGAACCAGAACTTACTACCTTAACCATTATCCCACTGTTCTATGGTGCTGAGCACTGTTCAAGGTAGTATTAAGTATGCAGAGGGAAAAACATGAGAAAAGGTCCCTACTCATATGGAGGTTCCCTTCTGAGGAAGACACCAGTTCTGACACCACTCTTCTGTCAGTTTGTCAGACTCCAGTGGCTTGTGAGGTTGGAGGCTATGCCACCAGTATTTCAGATACCAGCAGGGTCACCCATGGTGGACAGATTTCATTGGAGCTTCCAGACTAAGACAGAGTCAGAAGAAGGAAGGGGCCATCGCTTCTCAATGACTTGGCCAGTGAAAAACCTTATGAATAGTAGTGAAATGCTGTCTGATATATTACTGGAAAACTTGATGAATAGCCCTGAAACATTGTGTGATGAAGAGAGACAACAACAAACACACAAGAAACCAAAAAATAAACCATTTATTGCTGTCAAGTTGCTTCGACTCATAGTGACCCCTCTTTGGGTTTCTGAGGTGGTATCTTTATAGAAGTAGATTGCCCAGTCTTTCTTCTGAGGAGTGGCTGGTGGGTTTGAATTGCTAGCCTTCTGGTTAGCAGTCAGATGTCATAGGCACTACACTACCAGTTCTCCCATAAGCTCCCAAATACACAAGAATATGTTAGATACTTTTTAAACCCAGTTTGACAATTTCTGCCTTTTGATTGGATTGTTTAATCCACTCACATTTAATGTTATTATTTATATAGTGGGATCTATGTCTTCCATTTTACTTTTTGTTTTCCACATCTCTCATACATCTATTCTTCCTTTATAGCTTTCTTTCGCAATGAGTGAATATTTTCTAA
>NW_006922042.1:195577-201840 GCF_000298275.1 Orycteropus afer afer
ACGGTTTCCAAGGCTATAAATCTGTAGAGGAAGAACCAGACTGCCTCTGGTTCTTTCTCCCAAGGAGTGGGTGGTAGGTTCAAACCATCAACCCCCTTTTTTTTTATTATTATTTTTATTATTATTCCAGTAATATGTAGAAATGTGACTTCTATATTGCTCTATTCTCCACCACAACCCCCTTTTTTTTATCAGCTGAATACCTTAACCATTGTGCAGCCAGAGCTCTTTAAAAGAGGAGCATTTCCAGACTTGTTTAAAACAAAAGGTGTGGTCATGTTCACCAAACTAGCTTTCTGATCTTAAATATGACACACAGCTTCTGTGGGTAAAATTTAAAAAACAAAACAAACAGAAGAAAAGAAAAAAAAAAAAAAACACACCTTTACCCTGTAAGATCCTGAATTTCTTAATAGGGACATTTATCTAGCTCCCAGTGTCACTTTTCTAAAATAATATGTGGATACTCAGGTCAAACATAACAGAGAAATGGAGAGGTTTATTTTGAGAAGTGCTTCTCTATTTTTTTTTTTTTTTAATAGGTAGGTAAAAAAATAACAAAAATTGTAAAATGTAGTTACTTTGGTTTTTTTCTTTGTGTGGTTGTTGTTTTTGCTATGTGCCGTGGAGTTGGACTTGACTTAGAGACTCCTCCTTGGATTTCTGAGACAGTATCACTATGGAAGAAGATTGCCCAACCATCCTTCCCAGTTTTTGTGGGGGCACATGCTTTTATTGGTGACTGTACTATTTGAATTTTTCAACCTAAGTCTTGAGTCCACAATCAACACCTATGGAAGCAGCAGTCAACAGATCAAAGGATGTACTGCTAGGCTAATCTGCTGCAAAGATCTTTTTACATGTTAAAAAGCAAAGATGTCACTTTGAAGACTAAGGGGTGTCTGACCCAAGCCATGGTGTTTTCAATCAACTCATATACATGCAAATTAGGGCAGTGAAGAAGTAAGACCAAAGAAGAATTGATGCATTTGAATTATGGTATTGGAGAAGAATATTGAATAGAGCATGGATTGCTAGACCAAGAAACAAATCTGTCTTGGAAGAAGTACAGGGTTCATACAGAATTTTACTTGAAGCAATGAGGATGGTGAGAATTCATCTTGCTTGCTTTGGACATATTATCAGGAAGGACCAATCCCTGGAGAAGGACATCATGTTTGGTTGAAGGGCCAGCAAAAAAGAGGAAGATTCTCAGTGCAATATATTGACAGTGCCCACAACAATGGGCTAAATCACAGCAACAGTTGTGAGGATGGCACAGGACTGGGCAGTATTTCCTTCTGTTGTGCACGGGGTCTCTCTGAGTCAGCATCAACTCAACGGCACCTAACAACAACAAGACTGTATCAGATTTGTTTTTAAATAACAGCAGGTCAACTATGGCTCATTTTTACTTTTCTTCTGTGTGCCTCAGTTTTAAACAAAATAAAAACCAACCTAAAAGATACATTATCTAAAAAGAAAAATCTTGCCAAGTGAGTCTGTAAGATTACACACCCCTTCCCCAAAAATTGTCCAAATGCAATTTCTAGTGTTAATTAAAAAAAAAAAAAAAGGCTAACATTTCTTTAGCACTTTACTATGTCCCAGGCCCTTTATATAGATCATCCCTTTTAATCTTGGAAATAACTCTAAGAATTGAGGAATTGGAAGCTTTGAGATCTTCAGTTGTTCCCCCAAGGCCACAGCTGTCCCATGCCTTGAGCACTGATACTCCTCCAGTCTTTATTTTGTGAGTGAGTTCTTATCTCTTTCCATGTTACCCAAGTCTTTGTGTTTTGCCTAGAGGCAAGAAAATGTAGGTAAAATTTAATAAATTGACCTGAACCTATTATTGTTCATCAAATTCTTCTCCAATACCGTAATTCAAATGCATCAATTCCTCTTTGGTCTTACTTTTACACTGTCCAGCTTTTGCATGCATATGAGTTGATTTAAAATACCATGGCTTGGATCAGACACCCCTTAGTCCTGAAAGTGACATCTTTGCTTTTTAACATTTCAAAATTGATTCCAACTCATAGCAACCCTATATCCTATAGGATATAGTAGAACTGTCCCAGAGGGTTTCCAAGGCTGTAAACTTTATGGAAAGCAGACTGCCACATCTTTCTCCCACAGAATGGTTGGTGGTTTTGAAAGGCCTACTTTTCAGTCGGGAGCTCTGGTAGCATAGTGCCTAAGGCATTTGACTACTAACCAGAAGGTTGGTGGTTCAAACCCACTAGCCACTCTTCAGAAGGAAGGTTGGGCAATCTACTTCTGTAGTGATACTGCCTAGGCAACTCAAGGAGGAGTTGCTATGATTTGGGTCCGACTCAATGGCACACAACAACTTTTCAGTTAACAGCCAAGTGTTTAGTCACTGTGCCACCAGGGCTCTTTATTGAAGAGAATTAGGCAGTGGAAGCATTGGGAGTGGGAGTGGAATGGGGCAAAGGGGGGATCTAGGTGTACTATCTGAGGAGGATTTAGGTGTTTTTCATAAGTGGTAGGGAAGCAAATCATGGCACAATCATGGAGGATGGTAGCAGGGGATGAACCATTTATTAAGGACTGGAAGTGCTGGGGAGAGCAAAGGCTAAGAACAAATAATATGTTCCATAACCTGACAGACAACAGCCATGTGTTTACTCAAAGAACAGCATTCCATGCTCTGTGACAGATAGCAAGGAAAATGAGAGCCACAATTCATATCCTCATAGAGATTACTAGGGCCTGTCCTCAGTAGTTCCAGCAAATCATCCAACTGGATACCAGGTGAAAACTTCCTCAACCAGCAGTCAGAGTGAATTCTGCCTCTAGGAGGCCTCCTTTTGAGCCCAGCAGAGTGGCCAAACTAGGCAATCATAGCATCAGAACTGTAAGCACCTAAGAGAGAGTGGGAATCTCCCAGAACATTGTTTTGTGCCACTCCCAACAGAAATACTCCAGGTGGACAACTTTTGCAATCAGGAGCTCCTCAGTTGCTCATAGCAAATCCCACCTTGGAATTTACAAAGACTTATGGGTAGAAAAGCCACACTAAGTAATTTACTATGCCACAAGGGGTTACTTGTCTATGCCAAGAAATTTTGAGGCCTGCAACCTGACCAACTGACTGGAAGAGATCCATATTTGTACCCATTCAAAAAAAAAAAAAATGATCCCACAGAATGTGAAAATTATCAAACAATATCATTAATATCACATGCAAGTAAAATCTTGCTGAAGATAATGAAAACATGGTTGCAGCAAAATATTGACAGAGAACGGCCGGAAATGCAAGCTGGATTCAGAAGAACACATGGAAGGAGGGATATCATAGCTGCTGTCAGATGGATCTTTGCTGAAAGCAAAGAATATTCAACTGTATGGATCATAATTAATTATGGATAACATTGAGAAGAATGGGAATCCAGAATACTTAAGTGTGCTCATGAGAAACCTGCAAATAGACCAGGAATTGTCATTTGAACAGAACAAGGGGACATTGTATGGTTTAAAATCAGGAAGAGAGAGAGTCAGTGTTGTATCCTTTCATCATATTTATTCAATCTGCATTCTGAGTAAATAACCCGAGAAGGTGGGACTATATGAAGATGATGGCATCAGGATTAGAGGAAGGCTCATTTACAACCTGGGATATGCACATGACATAACCTTGCTTGCTGAAAGTGAAGATACCTTGAAACACTAAACATTAAAGACTACAGTTTACAGTGTGGATTACATCTCAATATAAAGAAAACAAAACATCCTCACAACTGGACCAATAAGCACATCACGATAAATGGAGAAAAGATTGAAGTTGTCAAAGATTTCATATTACTTGGTTCCACAATCAACACCAATGGAAGTAGCAGTCAAGAAATCAGACTACATATTGGACTGGGCAAATCTGCAAAAGAGTTTTTTGAAGTGCTGAAGAGCAAAGATGTCTCTTAGAAAACTAAGGTGTGCCTAACCCAAGCCATAGTGTTTTCAATTGAGTCATATGTATGTGAAAGCTGGGCAATGAATAAGGAAGACCAAAGAAAAGTTGATGCTTTTGAGCTGTGGTGTTGGCAAAGAGGGAGCTCTGGTGGTGTACTACCTAAGGCATTTGACTGCTAACCAGAAGGCTAGCAGTTAGTACCATGGACTGCCAATTGTTGTTGTTATGTGCTGTCGAGTCTGACCTGACTCATAGCGAACCCCTCCTTGGGTTTCTAAGGTGGTATCACTATGGAAGTAGATTTCCCAACCTTCCTTCCAAGGAGTGGTTGGTGGGTTTGGACCTCAAGGCTTCTGGTTAGCAAACAAGTGTCTTGGCAGTATGCTACCAGAGCTCCCAGAAGAATGAACAAATTTGTGCTGGAAGAAGCATAGCTGGAATGCTCCTTGGAAGTGAGAATGGCCAGATTTCATCTCACCCACTTGGGTCATGTTGTCATAAGGGACCATTCCCTGGAGAAGAATATCATGCTTGGTAAAGTAGAGGGTCAGCGAAAAAGGGGAAGGCCCTCAATGAGATGGATTGACATAGTAATTGCAACAATGCACTTAGGTATGGCAAGCATTGTGAGGCTCACGTAGGACAGGACAGTGTTTCATGCTGCTATAAGTTGGAGCCATCTTGAAGGCACCTAACAACAATAACTCTGAACACATACTGACATGCACATGGGAAGGGACTGTGAAGGACAGGAAAGAACCACCAGAAAGGAGCAAGCTAACAATTCCTGGGGACTGACCTAGGGCTGAGAAGAATTCTGGTTCCAATAAGAAAGAGTGGAAAGACTTAACTAAGGGGCTTTAAATAGGTTCCTTAAAAAGTTTTGCTCTGTAATGGGACCAAGTTAGCTGTAGACTCAAGTCTGTTCTGAACCCAGTAGTAGCTAAGGTTGAAAACCATACTTAAAAGGATCAACTCTACTATATCCAGCAGCACAATGAAAACATACAATATTGGACTCCTCAAGTTTCCAGGCATGCGACAACATAGACAAATACAATTCACCACTCCAGATAAATCCAGTAGACTGACAGCAACACAAATGGTGTTAGCAATCAAATGCTTTAGGCACTACGCTACCAGAGCTCCTGGAATTAGTAAAGGACTGTAAAGAGATACTCTAAATGGACTCCCTCAAGTCAAGCATGCAGAGGAAGCACAAATGTGAAGACAGCACTAGACACAACAAAGGACCTAAATGGAAATCCTACAGATGCAAAATCCAATGGAAATATGAAAAATCAGAGAACACACAATCCTGTTAAGTCAGGAATTTTTGAAGGATTGTACTATCATGCGTTTCAGAAGCTATATTGAACTGTGGTTATAGACTCAGGAGCTACAGACCTAGGTTTATTGTCCCCTAATTTTTTTTCTCTCATAGCAACATTACAACAGACCAAAACACCACCAGGTCCTGAGTCATCCCGTAAAATGAGTATGGTGATAATATCTTCTGCCTGACTTGTTATAATATTTGGATGAGTTAATTCATGTAAAGAATGTAGAAAAGTCTATGGCACACATTTTAATGGCTGTAAAAATGCTTGTGAAATAAAGTGAAAGAGAAATAGTCTAGATGTTTCTAGAAATATTCTAGACATTCTAAAAAACACACAGGAAGTGGGACTGCTCCAATTTCCCTCCATCTTTATTCCTGAGTTTTCTCCTCTGATTCCTTTCTCTGTAGCTATAGAGTCTAATTCAGGGTGGGCAGAGAGCTGGCAATCTGAGCTGCTGCAATTCAGGTGGGTAAGAAGGCCCAAGGACAGAGATGCATCTTCTCCTCTCTGCTGCCTGCGGTCTCTGACCCACATGGAGGTCTAGCCACTTCTAAACACTTTTGGTGTGATTAAGTCAAACCTACCTGATGTAGTATTACTTTAGAATAACTCAAGATAAACCCATTTGGGGCTTTAATTGGATCTGTAAAATCCATTCCCATAGACTAGCCTTTACCACCAAGATTACAGTTTCATTGAATCACTGAGAACAGATTAGTAAGGATTCACTCAAGGAGTGATTTCAAGGGTCTCTGGGCACCATGTTTCCAACTATGAAGGGAGTAGTTGATATATTTCTACAAATGAACCACCTCCTACTGAATAAATATTGTCTTGAATTAGAGTAAGTGTATTCAGTAATGTCCTTTGTGTTTGACATCTACGTAGTATTTGTGACTTGTGGAGAGTCATTTGAATGGTGGGTTAGGGAAGAGTCCAGATTTCTCTAGTAGTGGTGAACAGTAAGGCAGGGATGGGTGTGG
>NW_006922042.1:203660-204298 GCF_000298275.1 Orycteropus afer afer
TTACTTGTGTGTGATATTAATGATATTGTTCAATAATTTCAACTTTCTGTTGTATAACCTTTCTTTGGAATGGGCACAGATATGGATTTCTTCCAGTCAGTTTGTCAGGTAGTTGTCTTCCAAATTTCCTGGCATTAATGAGTAAATGCCTCCAGCACTGCATCTGTTTGTTCAAACATTTCTTGGGTATTCTGTCAGTTCCTGGAGTCTTCTTCTTCTTCTTTTTTTTTTGCCAATTCCTTCAATGCAGCTTTGACTTCTTCCTTCAATACCATTGGTTCTTGATCATATGCTACCTGAAATAGTTGAACATTGACCAATTCTTGTTGATACAGTGATTGGGTATTTTTTCCATCTTCTTTTGATGAGTCCTACATCATTCAATGTTTTCCCTATAGAATGCTTCAATATTGGAACTTGAGGCTTGAGGTTTTTTTTTTTTTTTTTGCAGTCTTTTAGCTTGAGTAATGCAGAATATGTTCTTCCATTTTGGTTTTCTAACTCCAGGTCTTTGCACATTTCATTATAATTCTTCACTTTGTTTTCTTGAGCTTCCCTTTGAAATCTGTTCAGTTGTTTTATCTTGTCATTTCTTCTATTTACTTTAGCTACTGCCTAAAGAGCAAGTTTCAGAGACT
>NW_006922042.1:236602-237938 GCF_000298275.1 Orycteropus afer afer
AGATGATTTCAAATGAGTCCCTGAGGGCTTTATTTCAAATCACCTAAGAGAACTGCTGAGGACAGTCAGGCCAGGATGTTGTCTATAGAGTGGGTCCAAGTCTCCTTTACCCTCATCATGGAGACAGCCTCTGCAATCAGTGCCCTAAGCTTCTGAAGAGGTGGGGCCAGGGTTTAGTGAGCCAACAGTGGAGGCAATGGCCAGCAAGGGCATTTCCAGAGGACATTTCTGACTGGCCTCTGGGAGTTAGCACCAACTTCTGCCTTAGGCCTCTGGGAGTTTGCACTGTCAGGCAGGCAGAAGAAAGGCCTGCATTTTGAGAGATCCAGCAGGGGCTGAACAAACTAGGTATCTCCCATTTGCTTAAGGATGTTGGTGGGCATGGGGTTTTCACTTAACTGCTCTCCCTCTCTCTGTTGTGTGATGTCGCCACATTTTACACTTGAGAGAGATTCTGAAAAAGAGAGCAGGATATGGAGTCTAGAGCTTGCAGAGGGAAGGGCTGTGGCACTAATGGGCTCCCACTGGTAGAGAATAGAAGGCCCCCTGCAGGATGGACCCCGAGGGCTGGAGTCTAATATGAGAGGTGAGCTTGGATTACTAGGTCCCATTGAAACATCTCAAGTAGCTCATGCATGGATGTGGAAGGGCAAGGAGCAAGCCCAGGATGCCCAGCCAATGCTGACCAGGCAGAACCAGCATGCAGATACGTGCCCCTTAACTCTACTACCTACTGTTAAGGCCCTTTAGGAGTTGTGCCTACTGATTCTTGAGTCTGTCTCCACGGTGATGGTAAATAGCCCCTGGACAAACCCCACCTCCTGCATCCTACCCTGCCTGCCCTCAGGCAGACTTCTCAGGTGATCTGAAATCAAGTCCTCAGGGTCCCAGGTGTAATCAATCATCTGGGACCTTCATTAATGGAGCCTTTCCTTGTGGGAGTAGGGCAGTCTGACACTTAGAACTTCAAACCCTGGGGCTTTGCCCGAAGTGGCTAAATTGTTCAGGAGCAAACAGAGGTCATTGGTGGAAGCAGAATCAGAGCCCTGGCCTGAGTTTAGCTGGATAATCACAGATAATATAGATCCCAATCAGCAGACGGGGCATGTTGCCTCTCTCTCTCTCTCTCTCTCTCTTTTTTCTTACCATTTTGTTGCAAAGAACCTGTTTATATATATTAGTTTCAAACATGATTTTTTAAAATTATTTTACTTGGGTAAAAATGTGTATAAAAAATCTGCCACTTTAACAATTTTAAGTGTACAATTCAGTAGCAATGATTTCATTTGGTTATTACTAGTATTATTACATAGCAGCATCACAATAAATGGAGAGA
>NW_006922042.1:239413-249484 GCF_000298275.1 Orycteropus afer afer
ATGAGCTGAAATGGACTGGTTTGGGCCATTTTGAATCAGACAACCATATGATCTACTTTGCTGGGAATGACAATCTGAAGAGGAATGGTTTGTCTCTCCTTTACTCCTCTTAATGGTCCTTTAGTTGGTGGTATCAGTTGGTCTGACCCCTAGGTTCCCCCTGCTCATCAGCACAAAGGGCCTGCCACTGTAACGGTTCCCTGATTGTCTCTCCTATTTATTCCTCAGTAACACCTACCAGTAGTCCTGAAGGGTTTTGTTCCTGCCTTTTTCAGAATGGACATAGTTTCTGGACCAGGGGAGATAGCAAAGATTCAGGGAGAGGGTTGGTGATATCCTCAGGAGCTCTCAACGTGCCTTTCTTTCCCTCAGGTCCTCTCTTTGCAGACTTGGCCAACCTCCTACCTCCTGAAAACCAGTTTCAGGCTTGGCCTATCCGTGTTCCTCTTGAGGATGTAGTGTGGGTCACCCCATATGTGATCTGTGTGGAGGATCCTCAGGTACATGGATGGGGGCCTGGACCCTAAGCCATCCATGATCATTTCCATACCTATGTCCTATGTGATCCTGGGCCCCATCTACTGTGGTCATCCTCTGAGTGATCCAGATCCTGAACATAAGAACAATTTCAACCTGGATCCCCAATCCATGTGAGACGCAAGGAAATATTGCAGCCTTGGTGGCATAATGCCTATGACATTTGACTGCTAACCAGAAGCTTGGTAGTTCAAACCCATGAGCCACTGCATGGAAGGAAGACTGGGCAATCTACTGCGGTAAAGATTTGTCACCTCAGAAACCCAAAGGAGGTCACTATTGAGTCAGAACTGACACAATGGCAGTGAGTATTGTTTTGATTTTAGTATACACACATGACTCATTATCATCCCAAAACCAAAAGATTTGATTTAGCTATAAAGAGAAATGACAGTCTGATACATGCCATGATATGAATGAACCTTGAAAACCTTATGCTGAAGGAAATATTCTATGATCCCACTGACATGGCATATCTAGATTAGGCAAATGCACAGAGACCAAAGTTTATTAGTGGTTACTGAGAGGTGTGATGGAAGAAGGGGAATTATTGTTTAGGAGTGTCCAATTCCTGTTAAGGGTGATGGAACAAAATTTCAAAATAAAGAGTAGTGAAAGTTTCACAACATTTTGCACAAATTAATCAATGCTGAGTTGGACACATGATACTTGTTTAAGTATTAATTTTTTTATAAATCTTTTACCACAATACATAAAATAATGAGGTTTTACAGATATCTATTTTTACTTTTTGTGGTTTGAATGAAAGTTTACCATGCAAATTGATTTTCCATTCAATGATTCATTCACATTTTCTTTAATGAACACTGATTGTAATCTGTACAGGGTAACATCACTCTTCCCACATGCTTCCTGTGTTTCCAATTTCCATTTGTCCTTCTTTCCTCTCACTTCCTTCCTTCTGAATATTATTGGTTTTGTTAGGTGCCGTCAAGTTGGCTCTGACTCATAGCAACCCTATGTACAAAAGAACGAAACACCGCCCGGTCCTGTGTTAGCCTCACACAATCATTGCTATACCCGAGCCCCTCATTGTAGCTACTGTATCAATCCATCTCTTTGAGGATCTTCCCTTTTTTTCACTGACCCTCCACTTCATCAAGCATGAAATCCCTCTCCAGAGAATGGTCCCTTCTGACAACATGACCAAAATACGTGAGATGAAGTCTGGCCATTCTCACTTCCAAGGAGCATCCTGGCTGCACTTCTTCCAGCACATATTTGCAAGTTTTTCTGGCAGTCCCTGGTAATTTCAGTATTCATCACCTTTCAGTTTTATTCCTGATCAAAAACTGCTCCTTTGATCTCATGGCCTATTGTTCTAAGGAGTTTGCATACCTCTGGTGTTATTGTTCACCTTATAGGCTTATCTATTGCTTGGCTGACAGTTCAGTTACTGGGGTGTCCTCAGGTTGGTGGTTCAAACCCACCCAGCTGTGACATGGGAAAAAGCCTGAAAGGCTTCACTCAAGGAAAACCTATGCACTAGCTCTAGTATGTAACACAAAACCAAACCCACTGCCACCCAGTTGATTCTGACTCATAGCAACCCCCACTGGGTTTCCAAGGTGGTAAATCTTTACTGAAGTAAACTGCTCCATCTTTTTTGCAAAGAGTGGGTGGTGTGTTTCAACTGCCATCCTTCTAGTTAGCATTCAGATGCCTTAGACACTGAGTCACCAGAGCTCTGTATGGAACACATAGCGTCACCATATATCAAAATTAACTTGACAGCCACAAGTTTGTTGATTTTTATTTAGGATGACCTCTACTACCAGGAGATAAATGTGGAGATTCCATGGCTAAGACAAAAGAGGGCAAGTTTAGTGGAGAACGAGCTGCACTATAGGTAGAAGGTTTCAGGAAAAGTAAAATGAAACAAAGAAGAAAGTGGAAAAAAAAAAATGAAAGTGGCTTTCTCTGTGAATAAGATGAAGGGGATCAAGAAATTCCTTTGAATAAAGAATCTGGAATGATGCAGCTGGGACACTCTGGGAATAAATCATGTGATTTTATTAAAAATTACAAAATCCAACCACCCCTTCTGACTTCCTTGACCCTGTACCTCCCAGGAGTCCTCATAGACCTGCTCTAACTCCTATTGTTTTGCACCTTTTGTACGTAGGCTAAATACTGTTGTCTAAGAGGTAACATAGAGCCCCAGATCTCCCTGGGGATGAGGCTCTCTGGTTCCTGGTACAAATCTAGGCTCTGCTGCCTGGGGCCAAGTGAATGTTTGGGCTCCAGGTGCCCTTCTCCCTTTCCTCCCATTTCCTCCTCCACCATTTGCCACTACCTGGTCCTGACATTTGTAACTGCTGCAGAAGTGCTCCAGGTCTGAATTCATTGAGGCCCAGGTCTCACACAAGGTTGGGCACATAGGTGGGATTCTATACACAAGGTTCCAGATGATCACATCTGGGCACCTGTCACCATAATTTCCATAATCTGAGCAGTTCAAATCAGGGCAGTAAGGACCAAGCTGTTGGACCAAGAGAGCTTCAAAGAGAGTTTACTGTAGCCATGGAGAAATCCACAGGAAACCATGGGTGATCTTCCAAAAGAGCAGGGTACTAGGCCAGTGAGCCAGCAGGGAGCTTCTGACCAGCCATGTAATCACAAACGGACCTTCTGAGTGGCCTCTCAGACTCTGGATTCACCCCTCAGCGAGGCTCATCTACATCTGCATACTTCCAGGAGCAGGTGGCAAAGATGGGAACCTGGAATTTTGAGAGTGGAGTAGTGAGAAAGAGGCAGGTGCATCCCTCTTCCACAAGGCATGGGGATGGTACATAAGTCTTCCTCATTAAACCTCTACTCTCTCTCTTTGCCTGTAGCGGGACCTCTCTTAATTCTACTCCTGGCAAAGATCATGGACAGGAGAACAGGAGATGGAAGCTGGACTGAGGAAGGGCTGCAGGGAAGTAGGTTGCCCAAAGGCAGGTGTAAGAGGGTGTCTGTCTAAATGATCTCTAAGGGCTGGAGTCTAGATTGGAGAGGTCCCTTGGTGATGATTCTAGAGTCTCACTTGAGGATTGAGTAGGGGAAAGAGGAAAGTCCAGATCTCCAGAGTCATAGAGTGGCCAGAGAGAGGCTCCTGCTGCACCTTTCTTTCCAGAAACCCTTCCAAGCAATCTAGGAGAAAACGTCCCATGAGCATCTTTTCCTGGGTCTCAGGCTCAGAATGGGGTCTCCATTTTTCATCTCCTTAGCCCAGTTATACATCCTAGCATAGTTCCCTTCCCAACGTGGGCCCCATACATGGAACTCTGCCAGGGGCTGAGGCTTCAGTGTCCAGCACTTTTCCAATGCATCCTCCACTACCAGGATCCAATAAGCAAGGTAAGCATGGGCTTACATGTGTTTCCTTACTAATCTGTGGTGAAAAACATCACGTGGGCTTTGTCACATTTTTGAAATGTCTGGTGATAAGACCAAGACATCAATATTATTTAATGTTCACCAGGTGATTCCAATAGTTATTACACTTTCATATGTATCTGAATCATCTGGAATTATTATTAAAATGCATATTCTGGTTCTGTTTGTCTTATTTGTTCCTCAGTGTCTCCATACTGTAAGAGAATAAACTCCTTTTTGTTAAGGCTATCCCATTTGTGGTATATTACTGTCAGAGAAGCACTAGGTGACCAGAACAACATGTAAGGCTGGAAGCTGTCTTCCCAGACATGGAGGGTCTCACTCCCTGTCACTGTCCTCAGAGGAGGAAACCATAAGGTCCTCATAAAGGACATTGCCTGGGTCATGGGGACACTGTGGCTCAGAATCCTGGAGGACATGAGGGCTCTGACAAGGATGTGTAGGCTTCTTAGGTGAGACTGAGGTAGCAGCTATTCTGAAACTGGAGCTCTGCTGTTCATTTTCCAATCTGGTGAAGACATTTCCAAGGAGATTGTCTGGATCATGGATGAGCTGTGGAGGTAGATGGACATCACAGGCTTGAATGGGACTCAGGTGAGGTCTGTTGTGTGGTGCCAGCACAGGTGTCATAGTGAGCAATTCGGGTGCCTCTTTAAGTCCAAGTCTATTTGTACTGCGGGCAAGCTGTAGAGTCTGGACAACACCCTGGTAAGGTACATTAGTGTTCATTGGGGGAATCTGGAAGGGCCTAAGTCTTGGCTTTTTCTGGAGATTCTTGAAAGGCTGGTTGGGAACCTGGCACAACCTTTTGCCTGGTGTCTGGATACTGTGTTTGGAGTTCTGGCCCAATCTATGTGTATCAGGTTGTGGGCTAGGCTTTGAGTCTACATTAGGACCCTTGGCTTGTGCTTGAGAATGGAAGATGTTGCCTAGAGTATGTGTCTTGGTAAGAGACTGGGGAACATCATAGGAACAAGCATCCCCGTTGGTTGTCTTGGCAATGAGGGTAGAGCTCTTGAGAGAAGAATAAAGGGATTCAGCAAATTCTTTATGTCCTTTGGCTGGGCCATGAGGTGAGAGGAAGTAACTCACTGCAGGACTTTTGATGAGAGATGGTGTAGTGCAAAAGCCTCTCCTGTCAGATGACTTGATGGTGGCTCAATTGTGAGAACAGAGACTGGGACAGATCTCTTCTTAGTTGTGTGGACAACTGCTAGTCTGGTAGGCTGCTGTGGAAAAACAAACCTCAAATTAGTTACTTTCAGGGTCTCTCTGGCACCTCTAATACAGTCTGAATTCCCAAACAGTATAAAGGAAAGACCTAAGATATATTATCATATCCAAATAGAACATATATGAAAATGATAAGGAAGTCATTAGGTGCTATCGAGTTGGCTCCTACTCATTGTGGCCCTGTATACAACAGAATGAAACACTGCCCAGTGCTGTGCTATCCTCATAATACTTGCTATGCAAGTATTCAGTATACCCATCATTGCACACTGAAGACAGTCATCTTTGATCTTTACCAGTAAGTGCTTCAAGCCATCTTCATGTTCAGCAAAGAAGGCTGTGTCATTTGCATATCACAGGTTGTTAGTCTTCCTCCAATCCTGATTCTGACAGGATTGAATAAGTAAAAGGATGCAATCCTGAGGCACATTCTTCCTGATTTTAAACCATCCAGTATCCCCTTGTTCTGTTCAAATGACTGCTTCTTGGTCTGTGTACAGATTTCTCATGAAGACAATTAAATGTAATGGAATTCTCATTCTTTGCAATGTTATTGATAATTTGTTATGATTGACACAATCAAATGCCTTTTCCTAGTCAATAAAACATGGTAAATATCTGTATTAATTCTAGCATGCTTCTGTAACTGAAATATCACAAGTGGATGACTTTAAAAAACAGAGATCTTAAAGTTTAGGAGGCCAGAAATCTGAGTTCAAAGTGCAAGCTTCAGGTGATGGGTGAAGGCCCCTTGACCTTGGGCTTTGGCTCTGCCTCTTGCTCCCATCCCACTGGAGGTGGAGGCATCTATTAATTGAGGCAGTTGCTGGCAGCTGAGGCTGACAAACCCAAGGTAAACAAGTATAATGACACAGTCTCAAGATTAGTAAGCAACGTGATAGGCCACTAGTTCAACTCCAGAAACAGTCCCAAGATGTATAGGCAATATGGCAGGCCACTGAGATGAAGACTTGGGCAAAAGCAAGATCCAGATGTGCCAAAAGTTCAAGACGTTTCTCAAAACTCCTACTTATATACTGGATGCAGGCCACAACCCGAAGGCAGCTGGTTAGCTGCTCACTGTAGATTCCACCATGGAATTCATTACCAAATTTATCCTGGGGAATAACTACATCAGGCTTCCCAGCCACTCAAAACCATGGCCCAGCCAAGTTGACACACAACCTACTACCACAAGTTTCTGCTATTCTTTGCCTTCAGCCAAGAGCCATCTGACTCAGCAATGATATCTCCCATTACATATCCTCTTCTTAATCCAGCTTAAATTTCTAGAAGTTTCCTGTCATTAAATTGCTGCAACCATTTTTGAATTATCTTCAGCAAAATTTTCCTTGCATCTAATAATAATATTGTTCAATAATTTCCACATTCTGTTGTATTACCTTCTTTGGAATGGGCACAAATATGGATCTCTTCCAGTAAGTTGGCCATGTAGCTGTTTTCCAAACTTCTTGGCATAAACCAATAAGCACCTCCAACACTGCATCCTTTTGTTGAAACAAATTCAGCTTAGACTTCTTCAGTACCATTGTTTCTTTATCTTATTCTACCTCCTAAAATGTTTGAATGTTGAACCAATTCTTTTTGATACAGTGACTGTGTATTCTTTCCCTCTTCTTTTGATGCTTCCTGCATCATTCAATATTTTACCCATAGAATTCTTCAATACTGCAATTTGAGTCTTGAAGTTTTTCTTCAGTTCTTTCAGCTTGACATATACTGAGCATGTTCTTCCATTTGCGTTTTCTAACTCTTTGCACATTTTATTATTCTTAGTCTTCTTGAACTGCCCTTTGAAATCTCCTGTTCAACTCTTTTATTACATCATTTCTTCCTTTTGCTTTAGCTACTTCCTGTAGCAAGTTTCAGAGTCTCTTCTGACATCCATTTTTTTTTTAAATGAATGGGGTTAGCTTTCTTCCTGTATGATGTTTTTGATGTCATACCACATCTCTTACAGTCTTCAGCCATAGGTGTTCAATGGTTCAAATCTATTCTTCAGATGATCTGTAAATTCAGATGGGATGTAATCAAGGTCTTGTTCTGGCTCTTGTGGACTTGTTTCAATTCTCTTCAGCTTCATCTTGAACTTGCATAGGAGCAATTGATTGTCTGTTCCACAGTCAGTTCCTGGTCTTGTTTTGACTGATGATATTTAGCTTCTCCGTTGCCTCTTTCCACAGATGTAGTCCATCTATGTAGTCCATGTGCATCTGAAGAAGGTCCATGTGTATAGCTGCCATTTATGTTGTTGAAAAAAGGTACTTGCAATGAGTAAGTAGTTTGTCTTGCAAAATTCTATCATGAGATCTCTGGCATCATTCCTATCACTGAGGCCATATTTTCCAACTGCCCAGGCTTCTTCATTGCTTCCAACTGTCACATTCCAACCACCAGTAATTATCAATACATGTGGATGGTATGTTTGGTCAATTTCAAATGGAAGGAATTGCTAAAAATCTTCAATTTCTTCATCTTTGGCTTTAGTACTTGGTGTACAACTTTGAAGAGCAGTATTAACTGGTCTTCTTGTAGGCATATGGATATAATCCTGTCACTCACAACACTGTACTTCAGGGTAGATCTTGAAATGATCTTTTTGATGATGAATGTGATGACATTCTTATTTAATTTGTTAATCATAGCATAATACAGCACATGATTGCCTGATTCAAAATGGTCAATAGCAGTCCCTTTCAGCTCATTAATGCCTAAGGATATCGATCTATTTGAGTTCTATTTCATTTTTGACAATTTTCAATTTTCCTAGTTCATCTTCATACATTCCATGTTCTGATTACTAATGAACATTTACAGGCCTTTTTTCCCTTTTTGAGTCATGCCCCACCAGCAAATGAAGGACCTTAAAGCTTTATTCCATGCCCATCATTAGGGTTGATTCTACTTTGATGAGGCAGCTATTCCCCACTTGTATTCTGAGTGCCTTCAACCTGAGGAGCTCCTCTTCCAGCACTACACCTGACAATGTTTCACTGCTGTTCTTAAAGTTTTCAGTAACATACCAGACAGTGTCTCACTGGTATTAATAAGGTTTCCAGTGACCAATGTTTTGAGAAGTGGGTGGCCCCATCCTTTTTCCCAGTCTTAGTCTGGAAGCTCCACTGAAACCTGTCTTCCATAGGTGACCCTGCCGGTATTTGAATACCAGTGGAATAGGTTCCAGCCTTACAGCAACATGAAAACCACCACAGTATGACAAACTGACAGGCAGTTAGGACTAAGAAGGAGCCACTAATGCAATAAATAGTAGAAAAAATAAGAAATACATTAGTATTTCTAAAAAATCAATATGAAAAAAGAAAAAAAAAAACTGGTAAAAGACAAGACATAAAATTTAACTGTAGAGATAAACACACATTGTACATATGCAGAGATTTCCAAGCTCAGGAATGATAATGATGAAGGGAAATTTTAATACTAACTGATATTTTTTTCAACATATGCAATAAATAATTTAAAATTTCTTTATATTGTCTGTTTTTAAAATAAGGGGAAACAAGCATTTTGCTATATTATTGTGGAGAATGTAAATAGTTAATGACTATTTGAAAACATTTACCAAAATTTAAAAGATGTCTTGTCACGACAAGATAATGGATTACAGACGGCCTACAGTAAAAATGTTTACAACATGCACAGAAATGCCCCCACTAACATGCTGCTTGTAGACTCACAAATAAGCCATATATATGAAGCGCATAGAAATTAAGTAAATCAGAGGGCCTAGAAGAGAAAAAGCATAAGGATTCAGGAGCACGACGTACCTTCAGACAGTTGCTAGATTCCATTAATTCCTTACAGTTGATCTGCTTCTTCTCTTAGAGTCTCCAGGGAATGTCCTTGGTTAGAGTTTTCTGTTGTTCTTCTTGCCTTCAGAACAAACAGTGTTAAGTGTGTGGACATGCCCTAACATCTTGGCCCCACCAAGGACTACAAGTCAAGGATCAGGCACGATTTAAAAGTTCAGTGTTGATCCTTGTTTTGTGGTCAGGGAGGCATTGAAGTCCCTGTGAAGTTTGTCAGGGATGCTTCTTCCTTTGTTTTAGATACAGCCACCAACAGTAGGCTCCCTACCCCCCCACCCCCCACTACCATGTAAGTTTCTCCACTATCTAGTTGGGTTTACACTCTCTTACTTCATTGCCTGCCATATGCAAAATTTCAAGATTTGTCCTGGTTCTTCTCCCTTTGTGATTCTCTAGAATAAGAACTAGCTCCAGAGTGTCTAGCTCTGAGGGTGTTAGGGTGCTTGTCTAGTTCTCCAGTTTCCTTCTCTGTGCCTAGATATAGCTGCACACAGGCAGGAAAAGGGAAGACACAAAATCCTTAGGTTCCAGTGCCCAATGTTCTGACCCTACAGATTCTTCACCTTGTCCTTGTTCCTTTTGCTGTCAATCTTGCTAAAGGACTCTTGAGTATGTGGTTCCTGGAGCTTCTTTGGTTCCAGGTTCTCCTTTTTCTTATTTGTTCAGCTTGCTCCTTTCCTCTGGTTCTTTCCTGAGCTTTGCAGTCCCTTCCCATCTGCAACTCAGTATGTGCTCAGAGCAGGAAGCCAGTATCCAGATCTCCAGAATCCTCTCCCTCCCTGTGCCACTTCATCCTCTCAGGTACTTGCTCCTGTGGAATCCAGCAACCTTCACTCCTCCAAATTTCCAACTGTTTCCTCAACTCAGAGGCATTTCTGGGCTCTGTTGGATACACTTTCCTTGTTCTACAGCCTGGACACTCTGTAGGCACTGAGGTGGGTCCCTTGCAGGGATTATTTTATTGGCTCTCTCACCGAGTCACTGTCCTATGCTGTCTGTCCTGCGTCTGAGAGTATTGGTTAATGTACTTCACTTGGCATTTTATGTCATG
>NW_006922042.1:249792-250644 GCF_000298275.1 Orycteropus afer afer
AAAGTTTAATCTTTATTTTTAATCTTTAATAATAGAGAATTCTTTGATTGGTTCACAGCCAAGCCATAAACACATTACCTCATAATAAAATAATTCATATAATTTTATATTTTAATTAGAAAATGACACCTCAGAGTAAAATTCTAGACATCCCACGGACATAAAGGAGGAAAATAACTCAGGAATCAAGGAAGCACTCAGATAACTACATTCTCATTTTTCTGTTTCCTGTAAACTATCTGTCCCAAACACAGGCATATTCACAGATACTCACACATCTGTTATGCTTATCCCAGACCCCAGAGTTGATGATGCCCCCGGATCTCTCAATGTGCCCCAGGAGGCAGCTGCAGGGATGAGGGGCCTATTCCTCAGCATTCCTGGGAGCTCTCTGCCTCTGGCAATACAGCCCTGGTGGCCTGAAGGCAATTACTGGCCCTCATTGTGGGGTGAGATGGGAGCCCCCCATCAGGAGAATACTTGACACAAATTTACAATCAAAGCCCTGTTCAAATTCTCTGAAATTACATTATGGTTTAGCCATAAGAACCTGGGTAGAAGCTGAATTCCTGAACTTCTCACTTATGATTTTATCATCTCTTAACACTGGGTGCTAATCATGTTCAGGACCTATGATTTCACAGTTATAGTCTATGAGAAACCCTCAAATGTGCTTGTTGTGGTTACCTAGTATCATACCACAAATGGGATGGCCTTAACAAACAGTTTATTCTCACAGTTTAGAGCCTTTAAGTCTAAGTTCAAAATGCCAGGCTCTAGGGGCTGAGTGGGAACTCTGGTAGCATAGTTCCTAAAGCACTTGACTGCTCACCAGAAGGCTGGTGGTTCAAA
>NW_006922042.1:275587-279592 GCF_000298275.1 Orycteropus afer afer
GCCAACAAACATATGAAGAAATACTTATGATCATTAGCTATTAGAGAGATGTAAATCAAAACAATGATGAGGTACCATCTTGCTCCAGTACTAGTAGCAAAGTTCAACAAGACAAAATAACAAATGCTGGTGAGGTTGTAGAGAGATTGGGACTCTCATACACTGCTGTTGGGACTGTAAAATGGTACAACCATTGTGGAAAGCAGTATGGTGATTCCTTCAAAAGTTGGAAAGAGAATTATCATTTGACCTAGCCATTGCATTACTAGGTATATACCCCAAAGAAGTGAGAGCCATGACAAGAACAGATACATGCACACCCATGTTCATTGCAGCACTATTTACAATAGCCAAAAGATGGAAACAACCAAGGTGTCCATCAACTGAGGAATGGATAACCAAACTATGGTACATACACACAATGGAATACTACGCAACACTAAAGAATAATGTAGAATCTGCAAAACACCTTCACCCAAATAACAATTTAAAAAAAAATTGTCTTAAATGCAATTTCTCGTGTTAATTTAAAAAAAAAACTAACATTTCTTTAGCACTTTACTATGTCCCAGGCCCTTTATATAGATCATCCTTTTAATCTTGGAAATAACTCTAAGAAGTTGAGGAATTCGAAGCTTTGAGATGTTCAGTTGTTTCCCCAAGGCCACATGGCTGTCCCATGCCTTGAGCACTGATATTCCTCCAGTCTTTATTTTCTGAGTCCTTATCTCTTTCCCTGTTACCCAAGTAAAGGCTGTTTGTGTTTTGCCTACAGGCAAGAAAATGTAGGTAAAATTAAACAAATTGACCTTAACCTATTAGTGTTCATCAAATTCTTCTCCAATACTGGAAGTCAAATGCATCAATTCCTCTTTGGTCTTACTTTTTTATTGTCCAGCTTTTGCAGGCATATGAGTTGATTTAAAATACCATGGCTTGGATCAGACACCCTTTAGTTCTCAAAGTGCCATCTTTGCTTTTTAACATTTCAAAATTGATTCCAATTCATAGCAACCCTATAGGACATAGTAGAATTGTCTCAGAGGGTTTCCAAAGCTATAATCTTTAAGGAAATCAGACTGCCACATTTCTCCCACAGAACAGTTGGTGGTTTTGAAAGGCCTGCTTTTCAGTTGGGAGCTCTGGTAGCATAGTGCCTAAGGCATTTGACTACTAACCAGAAGGCTGGTGGTTCAAACCCACTAGCCACTCCTCAGAAGAAAGGTTGGGCAATCTATTTCCATAGTGATAACTGCATCGAAAACCAAATAGGGGTCACTATGAGTTGGATCCGACTCAAGGGCACATAACAGCAACAACTTTTCAGTTAGCAGCCAAGTGCTTAGTCACTGTGCCACCAGGGCTCTTTATTGAAGAGAATTAGGCAGTGAAAGCGTTGGGGAGTGGGAGTGGAATGGGGCAAAGGGGGAATCTGGGTGTACTGTCTGAGAAGGATTTAGGTGTTTTTCCTAAGTGGTAGGGAAGCAAATCATGGCACAATCATGGAGGATGGTAGCAGGGGATGAACCATTTATTAAGGACCAGAAGTGCTGGGGAGAGCAAAGGCTAAGAACAAATAATATGTTCCATAACCTGACAGAAAACAGCCATGTGTTTACTCAAAGAACAGCATTCCATGCTCTGTGACAGATAACAAGGAAAATGAAAGCCACAATTCATATCCTCACAGAAGTTACTAGGTCTTGTCCTCAGTAGTTCCGGTGAGTCATCCAACTAGATACCAGGTGAAAACTCTGCCTCCCTAGATGAAACAAAGACCGTGCCCACATGCACACACATGACTTCTGAGAATTAGAGACTAAGAGTGGGAAGAAGAGAAGCACAGAGAGAGACAGAGAGAAATGCTGTCTTCAACTTTAAAATGTAAAATAAGCAATTGGACTGAATGACACTAGTTCCTTCTAGCTGTGATAGTCTCAACAACTGTACGGAGCAAGTTATATTATTATCCTTGTTTCATAGATTAAGAAACAGAGGCACAGGAACTTGAGTCACTTCTGCTTGGTCACAGAGATAGTAAGTGCCAGGTCAGGATTTCAGTCCAGGTGGTCTGACTCTGGGATGCAGTGGATAACAGTCACCAGACCTCAGTTGAAAATCTGTCTTCTTGATGTTTACTTGACTGATAGCAGTTTGGTTACCTCTTGTGACTCTCTAGCAGAAAATATCCCAAGTGAGTAGCTTTAACAAACAGGGATTTCTTCTTTTACAGTTTAGGAGACTAGAAGTCTGAGTTCAAAGTGCCAAGCTCTAGAAGCTGGGTGAAAGCCCCTCTACTTTGTGCTTCAGCTCGACCTCTTGCTCCCAGCCCACTGAAGCTGTGGGGTTTTCTTAACTCAGGCAGTTGCTGGCTGCTGAGGCTGAGAAACCAAGGTCAACAAGGACAAGGGTACAGTCCTAAAATTATCAAACCGCATGACAGGTCACTAATTCAAGTCCATTAACAGCTCCAAGATTGGCAGACAACATGGCAGGCTGCTGAACAACAATTTGGGTACATGAAGGATTCAAGCATGCCAAAAGCCGCAGGGACCTTTTGCAAAACATCTCCCTATGTACTGGAAGCAGCCCACATCCCCAAGGCAGCTACTCAGCTGTTCCAATAGATTCCACCATGGAGATGATTACCGGTCTCATCATGGGGAATAACTACATCCAGCTGCCCAGCCACTCAAAACCAGGCCCAGCCAGGTTGACACACAGCCTTAACTACCACAACATCTTATCTTGAGTGTCTCAAATGCAACTTAAACGCAGTGTGTCCAACTGAACTAATCTTGCCTGCTGCCCAGAACTAGGCCCTTTCAGTCTCTGTCTCAATAATGGTATCACTGCCTCTCATCCATCCAATGCACGTGCACGAAAATGAGAGTCATCCAGCACACCTATTTCCACAGCAACCTGTCATAAGTGCTGTTGAATTGTCTCCTAAATACCTCCCTAAATTCAGCTATCTCTCTCCAGTTCTGGCACGTCCCTGACTAATTAAGTAATCATTTCTCAGCTGGACACAACCTGGTCGACATTCATAGCTGCCCTTCTCCAATCCATTACCCAACCAGTAGCCAGAGCTTCCCTTTCAAACTTTAAATTCAATCATGTCACTGTTGAGAGACTATTCTCCATGAATCTTTCGCATTTCCGACTGTCAATCTTTGTTCTGAAATATCTTTTCAAGGATATGTGTGTATAGCAGACTTGGAGGTTAGAGATAGTCCCTCTGTCCAGAGCAAAGGGCAAGTGTGGTCGGCTGGGCTCTCTAGATGATGTGTACCAGCAAAACGACGAAATAAACCAAGAGAGAAGATTGTAGTATACAAGTAGGTTAATTCTGAATGTCAGCTGCTAGTGTTGTGCTTTGGAAGTATTGCTCAAAAATGCAGATTTAAAAAAAAAAAACAAGAAAACAATGTTCTAAAGAAGTAAAGGGAGAATACCTATTGTAAAATTCTAAGATTACATTTAATACAACAAGCCTACCCTAGAAATGGCATCTGCATAGAAACCTAAACTTTTCGCCAACCTCTAAATGACAAAATGGGGATGGGGGTGAGGGATGTGGCTGTATAGGACCATAATAGACCATAGAGGTAGCCCAGGTAGCTAGAGGTTAAATGCCCAGCTGCAAGCCAAAGGTCCAATGTTCAAATCCATCAGCTGCTGCTGCAAGGGAGAAGGCTATGTCACTGCATATCTAAAGATTTACAGCTTTGGAAGCCCTATGGGGCAATGCTACTGTGCCCTGTAGGGTCCCTTTGAATCAGAATCTCTACAGTAGGTTTGCTTTGGTTTTGTTGTTATCCATAGGTGCCTCAGAATCACCTCTGACTCATAGCAACCCTATGTACAACAGAACCAAACACTGCCCGATCTTGCATCATCCTCACAATTCCTGCTATGCCTGAGTCCAGCCTTATAGCCACTGTCAATCCATCCTTTTTCTGCTGATCCTCTATTTTAACAAACATTATATTCTTTTCTAAG
>NW_006922042.1:280342-281554 GCF_000298275.1 Orycteropus afer afer
GATTCCAAATCATAGAGATCCTCATCAGGTATCCAAGGTGGTAATTCTTTCTTTTCTGTTTTTTAAATGCATTTTATAGAAATATGAATTATGTACAGTGAAATACACAAAACTAAAGTGACATGGGTCAATGCATTTTTTTTTTTTTCAGTGTTCTCTTCCCTCCCCTCCCACTCCTGGCAACCAACAAAGAAAATTTCCCTCCATATATAAACCTTTCCTTGACCCTCCACAACAATGAACGAATACTGTGTTTCTCCTTCTGTGATTGATTTAACTCAGCATAATGTCCTACAAGTTCATCCATGTTTTGCAGACTCTAGATTATTCTTTAGTGCTCCATAGCATTCCCTTGTGCGTATGTACCATTGTTTGGCCATCCACTATTCCGCTGATGGGTATGTAGGTTGTTTCCACTTCTTTGTTACTGTAAATAGTGCTGCAATGGACATGGGTGTGCATATATCTGTACTTGTCCTGGCTCTCACCTCTCTAGGATTTATACCTAGTAATGGGATTGCTGGGTAGTAATAGGATTGCTGGGTCAGATGGTATCTCCAGTTCCAGCTATCTAAGGAATCACCATACTGCTTTGCACAGTGGTTGTATCACTTCACAGACCCACCAACAGTGGATGAGAGTCTCAATCTCTCCACATCCCCATCAGCATTTGTTATTTTCTGCCTTGTTGAATCTTGCCATCAGTGCTGGGGTGAGATGGTATCTCATTGTTTTGATTTGCATGTCTCTGACGGCCAGTGATCATAAGCATCTCTTCATGTATTTACTGGCTGCCTGAATATCCTCCTTGATGAACTGTCTATTTACATCTTCTGCCCATTTTTCAATTGGATTTTAATCCCTTTGCTGTTGAGACATTTAAGTTTTCTACAAATCTTAGAGATAACTCCCTTGCCAGATGGGTAATTATCGAAAAGTATGAATTTGTTGCTGTCATTTTGTTGTGTGCTTTTTCATGGTGTCGATTTTTTCATCCCATATAATTTTCTGTGCTGAGCTAATTTTGTCTATGAATCATGTTATCACTTCCTTCTTTGCTATTATTTTAGTATTTGCTGAGTATTTGTGCAGGAGCTCTGGTAGTGTAGTGCCTAAGGCACTTGACTGCTAACCAGAAGGGTGGCGGTTCAAACCCACCAGCCACTCCTGGGAAGGAAGATGGGGCCATCTACTTCTCTAGTGATACAACCT
>NW_006922042.1:282967-303690 GCF_000298275.1 Orycteropus afer afer
CTCCAACTATCACATGAGGCAGCTACTCAACTGCTCCAGTAGATTTCACCATGGAATTGATTACCAATCTCATTCTGTGATGCCCAACAACTCAAAACCAGGCCCAGCCAAGAAGGCACATATCCTTAACTACCACAAATGCACAGGCCTGTAGGGTGAATGGAGCTCTGGTAGCATAGTGCCTAAGGCACTTGACGGCTAACCAGAAGGCTGGCTGTTCAAACCCACCAGCCACTCCTTGGAAGGAAGATGGGGCAATCTACCTCCATACTGATTGTGCCTTGGAATCTCAAGGAGGGGTTGCTATGAGACGGGTCCGACTTGACGGCACATAATAACAACAACAACATAAGGTTCACAAAAACACTAGATGTTTATGAACTTCTTAGAACAACTGGCCATATGAAATCAAAAGAACAGTTTTTGCCCAATGCTAAAACTCAGAAGCCAGGAAGTGATCAGAAAGAAGGACAAATGGAAATGTGAAAACAGGGAGGATGTGGGAAGAGTGACGTTACCCTGTATGGACTGCAGTCAATGTCATGAAAAATAATTTATACAAAATGTGTATAAATTATTGAAGGGGAAATCAATTTGTACTGTAAAATTTCATTTAAATTATAACAAAAAGGAAAAAAGAGGGTGTCTGCATCTTATTCTTTTATTTATTGTGGTAAAATATATTTTAACAAATTGACTACTTCAACTATTTTCACAGGTACAACTCAAGATTAATATGTTCAAAATGTAGTGCAACCTTCACTACTACGTTTCCAGATTGTGTTCTCTCACCCTTAAAAGGAGCTGTCCAGTCCAAAAGCAATAGTCCCCTTTGTCCCTCACACTCCCCAACCACTAATAAACTTTGGTCTCTATGTACTTGCTTAATCTAGATATTTCATATAAGTGGGATCATAAAATGTTTCATTCAGCATGAGGTTTTCTTTTCTTTCTTTCTATTTTTTTTTAAAATTGTGATTTGGATGAAAATTCACAGAGCAAATTCACTTTACATGCAGCAGTTCACCTACACTTTATCTCATGACATTGACCACAATTCACCACAATTCAGTAGCTCCCCTCCCCCTTCCTCCCAACAGTCACCTCTTTCCTGTGTCCATCCATCCTTCCATGCACCCGTGTCCTCTGAGTTGTCTCCCTGTGCATAAATAGCCCTTCTTTCTCTCATGATTGTTCTCTCCAAGGAGTGTATTTACCTCAGGTAAATGTTCAACTCCTAGACCTGTCTTTTGCTTGGCTGGAAGCCACAGGTGTGGGTTCAATTCCAGACCTGAAGGGCATCTAGGGGCCATGGTCTCAGTAGTTCTGGTAGGCTCTATCAGACCAGTAAACCTTGTCTCACACCCCCCTCCTTTTTTTTCCCCAAATGATTTTGAATTTTGTTCCACATTGTTCTCTCTTTCTATCCTGGATCTCCTACATAGATCCTCTTCCAAGTGGTTGACAGTGGTAGCTGGGCACTGTTGAGTTCTTCTGGTCTCATAGTCATATAGACTGCTGATCACATGGTTTACCAGTTGCTTGGACTAACTCTTTCCATGAATCTTTGGTTTTCTTCTTTGCTTTGGATGAGGAGAGATCTGTCAATGCATCTAGATGGCTGCTTGCAAGCTTTTAAGATCCCAGTTGCTACTCACCAAAGTAGGAGGTGGAACAATGTCTTGTGCAGTATGTTATGCCAATTGATCAGCATGAGGTTTTCAAGATTCATTCATATCATAGCATGTATCAGATCATCATTCCTATTATGGCTAAATCATTATCTCTGGGTTTGGAGATGAGGAGGAGTCATGTGTATATGGAACTGGAATATTTCCTTGTCTCTCACATGGTTTTGGGATCCAAGTTGAAACTGTCCTTACGTTCAAGATCCGGATCACTCAGAGGCTGACCACAGCAGATGGGGCATAGTGTCTTCCAGGAAAAACACAGGATAAAAGTATAGAGACGACCATGGAAGGTTTACGGTCGAGGGCCTTCACCCGTATACCTGAGGATCCTCCACACAGATCACATATGGGGTGACCCAGACTACCTCCCCATAGGGAACATGGATGGGCCAAGCCTGGAGCTAGTCCTTTGGAAGTAGATGGTTGGCCAAGTCTGCAAAGGGAGAACCTGAGGGACAGAAAGACACATTGAGAGTTCCTGAGGATATCACCATCTCTCTCTCTGAATCTTAGCTATCTCCCTGGTCCAGAAACTATGTCCGTTCTGAACAAAATAGGGACAAACCCTTCAGAACTACTGGTATATGTTGCTGAGGAGCAAATAAGAGAAAGAATCAGGGAACCCTCAGAGTGGTAGGCCCTTTGTGCTGATGAGCAGAGGGAAACCAGGGGTTGGATCAGCTGATACCACCATCTAAAAGACCATGAAGAGGAATAAAGAAGTGACAATCCTGAAGAGACTTTGTCCTCCTGTTTACAGCCCAGGATACTGTGTAGAGCATCTCCATAAGGACGTGGCAAATGTCCTTGGACTCTGGTTGGCCTCATGAATAGTGCAGTATAAACCCTGCAGACTTATCAGCATGTCTAGACATTGTTACCAGCTCTTCTTTGTGCCCCTGAGTGTGAGTTTTTGGAACTTGATTTTGAAAGGACATCATTCCTGTTTCTCATTTCCAGGTGTATCTCACATTCAAAAAATTCCCATTCTTGCATTTCTGTATTTCCTAGTCAGCTCAAGGTTTAATTAACAGGTCCAGAAGAGACAGAGGAATGTGGATGATCCTTGTCATAAATCACAAGCACATATGAGGGTTTCTCACAGACTCTCACTATGCAATTATAGGCTCTGAACATGGTTAGCATTCAGTGTTGAGAGATGATAAACCCATAAATGAGAAATTCAATGATTCAGCATCTACCCAACTTCTTATGGCTAAACCATAACATAATTCCAGAGAATTTGAACAGGGCTTTGATTATACATTTATGTCAAGGGTTCTTGTGATGTGGGGCTCCCATCTTATCCCACAATGAGGGCCAGTAATGCCTTCAGGTCACCAGGGCTGTGTTGACAGAGGCAGAGGCCTGTCAGGAATGCTGAGGAGTAGGCCCCTCATCCCTGCAGCGGCCTCCATCTGAGGCCTGGGGTAAGCATATCACATCTGTGAATATGCCTGTGTTTGGGACAGAGAGTTAAAAGAAAACAGAAAAATGAGAATGTAGTTACCTGAGTGCTTCTCTGGTTTCTGAGTTACTTTTCCTTCCTTTACTTGTATGGGATTTCTAGCAATTTTTCTTTGAGATGTCACTTTCTAATTAAAATATAAAGTAAAAATAGTTGCTTTATTATGAGGTAATCTATTTATGATTTCCATGTGAACTAATGAAAGAATTATCTAATTATGATTAAAGATTGAAATAAAGATTAATCCTTCTCAATTCTTAAGAATTAATTCCAGAAAATATATTGAATTTTAAAGTAATAGACAATCTCATTCTCTAATGAGCAAAAAAAAAAAAAAAAAAAATTCCAATTTAAAGTGGAACTTGTCCTTCTGTTTCTTGCATTAATGTAAAAGGCCAGATGAAGTACATTAACCAGTAGTCTTAGTCACAGGAAAACAGGCAGCAAAGGACAGTGACTCAAGGTGAAAAAGCCATTAAGATGAATTCTACAAAGGTACCATCTTGGTGCCTGCAGAGTATCCAGGCTGTAAAAGAAAGAAAGTGTATCCAACACAGGCCAGATATGCCTCTGAGTTGAGGAAGCAGAGTTGAAAATTTGGAGTGAAGGCTGTTGTATTTCCCATATCAAGTACTTGAGAAGATGAAGTGGCACAGGGAAGGAGAGGATGCTAGAGATATGGATATTGGTTTCTACTCAGAGCAATAGGAAGACGAGTCCCTTGGGTTCAAAGATATTAAAAATATGAGTGGGGGAAGAGCTGCCTCCTCAAAGTAGAGTTGATCTTAATGATATGGATGGAATAATGCTTCCGAGACCTCCATTTGCTGATGTGGCCCAACTCAAAAGGGGAAGAAACAGCTGTAGACATCCATTAATAACCGGAACATGGACTGTACGAAGTGTGAATATAGGAAAATTGGAAGTTGTCAAAAATGAAATGGAATGCATAAAGATCAATATCATAGGCATTAAACTCAAAACTCACTGCCATTGACTTGATTCCAACTCATTCAACCCCCACTGGGTTTCCGAGATGGTAAATTTTCATGGAAGTAGATTGTCTCATCTTCCTTCTGAAGAGCAGCTGGTGGGCTTGAATCACCAACCTTCTAATGCCTTAGACACTATGCCACCAGAGCTCCTATCCTAGGCATTAGTAACCTGAAACGGGCTGATTTTGGCCATTTTGAATCAGATAACCATATGATCTACTATGCCAGGCATGACAAATTGAAGAGGAATGGCGTGGCATTCATCGTCACAAAGAATGTTTCAAAATCTATCCTGAAGTACAATGAAGTACAATGATTGTACTTCAAGACTGAAGTTCAATCTATCCTGAGGTATCCCACTCATAATTTGAATGCCTTTGGACCTGAGGGGCTCCTTTTCCTATTGCTCTGAATAGAAACCAATGCTGTCAGTGATAGGATACTATCTATAAGCCTACAAAGAAGACCAGTTCATACTACTATTATTCAAATTTATGCACCAACCACCAAAGCCAAAAATAAGGAAATTGAAGATTTTTATCAACTTCTGCAGTCTGAAATTGACCAAACATGCAATCAAGATGTGTTGATCCTTACTGGTGATTGGAATCCAAAGGTTGGAAACAAAGAAGAATCACAAATAGTTGGAAACTATGGCCTTGGTGATAGAAATGACACTGGAGATTGCATGATAGAATTTTGCAAGACCAAACATTTATTCATGGCAAATATCTTTTTTCAACAACATAAACAGCAGATATACATGTGGACTTCACCAAATGGAATACACAGGAATCAGATTTACTACATCTATGGAAAGAGGTGATGGAAAAGCTCAGTATCTTCAGCCAAAACAAGACCAGGAGCTGACTGTGGAACAGACCATCAATTGCCCATATGCAAGTTAAAGTTGAAGCTGAAGACAAGTAAAACAGATTCAAGAGAGCCAAATATAACCTTAATTATATGCCATCTGAATTTAGAAATGGACTCCCTCAAGTCAAGCATGCAGAGGAAGCACAAATGTGAAGACATCACTAGACATAACAAAGGACCTAAATGGAAATCCTACAGATGCAAAATCCAATGGAAATATGAAAAATCAGAGAACACACAATCCTGTTAAGTCAGGAATTTTTGAAGGATTATACTATCAAGCATTTCAGAAGCTACTCTGAACCATGGTCATAGACTCAGGAGCTACAGACGTAGGTTTATTGTCCCCTAATTTTCTTTCTCTCATAGCAACATTACAACAGACTGAAACACCACCAGGTCCTGAGCCATCCCCATAAAATGAGTATGGTGATAATATCTTCTGCCTGATGTGTTATAATACTTAAATGAGTTAATTCATGTAAAGAATGTAGAAAAGTCTATGGCACACATTTTAATGGCTGTAAAAATGCTTGTGAAATGATGTGAAAGAAAAATAGTCTAGATATTTCTACAAATATTCTAGACATTCTCAAAAACACATAGGAAGTGGGACTGCTGCAATTTCCCTCCATATTTATTCCTGAGTTTTCTCCTCTGATTCCTTTCTCTGTAGCCATAAAGTCTAATTCAGGGTGGGCAGAGAGCTGACAATCTGAGCTGCTGCAATTCAGGTTGGTAAGGAAGACCCAAGGACAGAGATGCGTCTTCTCCTCTCTGCTGCCTGCGGTCTCTGACCCACATGGAGGTCTGTTGTTGTTGTTGTTGTTGTTTGCCGTGGAGTCAATGAAAGGCTTAAGTTGAAAGATGAGATTCAGGAGTGGAGCAGAGAGGGAGTGCAGAACTTTTTCCTTACAAGACTTATGGATTTAAAATTTGTACTATACACAGAGTGCCTAAGGCTTGAGTTTTTTTTTTTTGTTTGTTTGTTTGTTTTTTGTAGTCCTTTCAGCTTGAGTAATGCAGAATATGTTCTTCCATTTTGGTTTTCTATCCAGGTCTTTGCACATTTCATTATAATACTTCACTTTGTCTTCTTGAGCTTCCCTTTGATATCTGTTCAGTTGTTTTATCTTGTCATTTCTTCTATTCACTTTAGCTACTGCCTGTTCAAGAGCAAGTTTCAGAGACTCTTCTGACATCATTTTGGTCTTCTCTTCCTTTCCTGCATTTTTAATGACCATTTGCTATCTTCATGTGTGATATTCTTCTTGTCACCCACATCTTGTCTGGGTTTTGGTCATTGGCGTTCAATGTATCAAATCTATTTTTCAGATGGTATTTGCAATGAATAAGTCATTGCACTTGCAAAATTCTATCATGGTATCTTTGAGGTCATGTCTATCACCAAGGACATATTTTCCAACTACTGATGGTTCTTCTTTGTTTCCAACTTTCACATTCCAATCACTAGCAATAATCAATACATCTTGATTGCATATTTGGTCAATTTCAGACTGTGGAAGTTGTTAACATTTTTGAATTTCTTCATTTTGGGCTTTAGTGGTTGGTGCACAAAATTGAATAACTGGTCTTCCTTGCAGGTGTATGGATATTATCCTATCACTGACAGCCTTGTGCTTCGGGATTGATCTTGAAGCACTCTTTTTGATGATGAATATGATACATTCCTTTTCAATTTGTCATACTTCGCATAGTAGACCATATGATTTTTTATTCAAAATGGTCAATACCAGTCCATTTCAGCTCACTAATGTCTATGCATTCCATTTCATTTTTGACAAGTTCCAATTTTCCTAGATTCATACTTTGTACAGGAGCTCTGGTGGCATAGTCCCCAAGGCATTTGACTGCTAACCAGAAGACTGACGGTTCAAACCCAACAGCCACTCTTTGGAAGGAAGGTTGGGTAATCTATTTCTGGGAAACTCAGGGAGGGGTAGCTGTGAGTCGGATCCAACTCGACAGCAGTGAGTTTGGTTTGGTTTGTATACTTTGTACATTCCATAAAAGGATGTTTGCAGCTGTTTCTTCCCATTTTGAGTCATGCCTCACCAGCAAATGAAGGTCCTGAAAGCCCTACTCCACCATGTATTAAGGTCAACATTACTTTGAAAAGGAAGCTCTTCCCTGGTCGCATTTTGAGTGCTTTCTAACCTGAGGGCCTTATCTTCAGGCACTATATCAGATAATGTTTCATTGCTTTCAAGAAGTTTTCCAGGAACATTACATACTTTGTATCACTGCTATTCATTATGTTTTCTGTGGCCAGTTTTTCAGAAGTGGATATACCCACTGGAAGCTCCGCTGAAACCTGTCCACCATGGGTGACCCTGCTGGTATTTGGAATACTGGTGGCATAGCCTCTAAACTCACAACAACATTCAAGCCACACAGTATGACAAAATGATAGACAAGTGGTGGCCTGTCTGAGTAGATGTGCTTTATCACGCAGAAGCAATTTGGAGACATATCCAGCATTGGTCCCTGGAATAGGTCTAAGGTATGAAGTCAAGAAGGATCCAGCCTTTTCTTCTCCTGGCTTGAGAGAGAGCCCTCTGAATTCACTCAGGAGGAGGTGGAGAAAAGTAAGTAGAAATCTTCTGCTTCCTTATTCTTCATTTGTGGTTTCTTTTTCAGCCCATTGGACTTAATGGGAGAGCCCAAGATCTTAATTAAGAGTAGTAGATTATCACAAGAGCCTGTTGGGGTGAGTTCAGTTCCAGACCTGAAGTATAACTAGCAGCCATAGTCTCAGGAGACTCAGGCTAGCATGAATGTGTTTTACATGTGGGAAAGACATGATATTATCTCAAGCAAAGGGTGGAATGTTATGTATTAAGCTGTGACCCCCCCCCCCCCCCCCACAATCATGTGTTGCAAATCCTAACCTCTGTGCCTCAGGCTGTACTATTTGGGAATGGGTTGTCTTTGTTATGTTAATGAGGCAGGATTAGTGTAGGGTGTATCTTGACTCAATCTCTCATAGGATAAAACCAAAATAAAATCAAACTCACTGCCATCAAGTTAGATTAGACTCATAGCGACCCTGCCTTGGGTTTCTGAGGCAGTATCACTACAGAAGTAGATTGTCCAACCAGGAGTGACTGGTGGGTAGGAAAGAGATTAAACAAGTTTGCAGAGCACAGAAAGATAAGATAGATGCCTACAAACACAGAGTTTCTCTAAGGAACCATAGTGCAGAAACTGAAAAAAATCTGGACCTTCCTCCAGAGCTAATAGAGAAAACATCCTCTATGGCTAAAGTTCTGAATTCAGACTTTCAGCCTCTTGTGAGAAAATACATTTCTGTCTGTTAAAGCTATTCCCTATGACCTTTGGCTTTAGCAGAACTAGATAACTAAGACAGAGGTGGTTCTAGGAAACTTGAAAATACATTTAAAGACCATAGTGAAGTCCTTGGATGAGTCAGCCATAGGGATCCAGGTGAAGGGAGGGAACCCAGGCCAAGCACCAAAGTGGCAAGGAGGGAAAGTGGTGGGAGGTGGGGGGGGGCGGGGGAGAAGGCCTGAGGGAATGGGACAGAGTGAGGAGGCAGCAGCAGGGATCCAAATAAGGGGAGGTTGGAGAGGTCTCCAACAGCTAAGGGAGACAAACTTGTCTGTCAGTTTGTCCCATTGTGGTAACGTGTTGTTGTGAGTCTTGAGGCTGTGCCACTGGTGTTTCAAACCCAGCAGGGTGCACATGGTGCACAGATTTCAGTGTGGCTTGTAGACTGAGACACACTAGGAAGAAGGAAGAGGCCACCCACTGCTCAAAGAATTGGCCAGGGAAAGCCATATGAATAGCAGAGAAACATTGCCTGATACATTACTGCACAATTTTATAAATAGTCTGGAAACATTGTCCAATACAAAGGAGGAGGAGTAGGTTAGAAGGCTCTCAAAATAGGACTGGGAAAGAGCTGCGTCATCAGAGTAAAACCGGCCTTACTGATACGGATAAGGTAAAGCTTTCAAGATCTCCATTTGCTGACATAGCACCATGCAAATTGAGGAGAAACAGCTGCAAACATCCCTTAATAATTGCAACATGGAATGTAAGAAATATGAATTTAGGACAATTGGAAGCTGTCAAAAATGAAATGGAATGCATAAAGATTGATATCCTAGGCATTAGTGAGCTAAAATGGACTGTTTTTAGCCATTTTGAATCAGACAACCATATGATTGATCATGCTGGGAATGACAGTTTGAAGAGGAATGGCATGGCGTTCATCATCACAAAGGATATTTCAAGATCTGTCCTGAAGTACAATGCTGTCAGTGATAGGATAATATCCACATGCCTACAAGGAATACCATTTAATACAAGTATTATTCAAACTTATGCACCAAACACCAAATTAAAAGATGAGGGAATTGAAGAGTTTTATCAACTTCTGCAGTCTGAAATTGACCACACATAAAATCAGGATGTCTTAATTATCACTGGTGACTGGAATGCAAAAGTTGGAAACAAAGAAGAATCACCAGTAGTTGGAAAACTTGGCCTTGGTGACAGAAATAATGCTCGAAATCACATGGTTGAATTTTGCAAGATCAACGACTTACTCATTGCAAATACCTTTTTTCAACAACACAAATGGTAGCTGTACACATGGACTTTGCCAGATGGAACACACAGGAATCAGATTGACGACATCTGTGGCAAGAGGCAATGGAAAAGCTCAATATCTTCAGCCAAGACCAGGCCAGGAGCTGATTGTGGAATAGACCATCAACTGCTCATATGCAAGGTCAACTTAAAGTTGAAGACAATTAAAACAAGCCCACGAAAGCCAAAATATGATCTTGAATATATCCCTCCTGAACTGAGAGACCATCTAAAGAACAGATTTGATGCATTGAACACCAATGTCTGAAAACCAGAAGAATTTTGGGATGACATCAAGAACATCATCCATGAAGAAAGCAAGAGGTCACTAAAAAGACGAGAAAAGTAGAGAAGACCAAAATGAATGACAGGAGAGACTCTGAAACTTGCCCTTGAGTGGAGAGTAGCTAAAACAAATGGAAGAAATGACAAAATAAAAGAGCTGAACCGAAGATTTCAAAGAGCAGCTTGAGCAGACAAAGACAATTAGCATAGTGAAATGTGCAAACACATGGAATTAGCACACCAAAAGGGAAGAACACACTCAGCATTTCTCAAGCTGAAGGAACTGAGGAAAAAATTTAAGCCTTGAGTTGCAATAGTGAAAGATTCTATGGGCAAAATATTGAATGATGCAGGAAATATCAAAAGAAGATGATTATAATGGCAAGGCCTAAAATAGTTAGGGGTGGGAACAAAGATCCTAAATTAGGGAATAAATTTTCAAACCACCTTCATCCATTTTCTTGGTCTTGGACCTTTGGTTCAGTTCTTTTAGTAATTTTATGGATGGCATCTAGACCTATTCAACTTCCCCAGAGTTATTTCTCTAGGCACACCATGTTTGTTTGTTTGTTTTTATAATGGCACATACTCCACTGTACTTAGAAGAAAATCCAAGGCTATACAGTTATTAAAAACTATATCAGCTAAGGATTTCTGAGAGGCCTATTAAGCTCAGATGGCCTTCTCCATGCCTATGGGTGGGAAGGAGGTAGATGGTGTCCCACAAATTTTGGATAGAAAATTCTATATGCTGAATCCCTAAGAAATATAGTTTAATATACTATAATATAGTATAATAACACTATAATAAGAATTATAGTTCTTAAAAGCAAAACAAAACAAAAAAACACTCAAAACCAGTTTGGCCTAAAACCAGATTATGATGGTTAACAGTCAAAAATCTTAGGCACTATGCCACCAGAGCTCCTAATGATGCAGAGTTTACAAAAAAGAGGTCTCATTTCTGTCTGACCTAGGCTTCTGGAAAAATGTAGGAAATAGTGTTTATCTGAATAAGAAAGGTGAGGAAACCTAAAGTACATTGTTCTATAAACTGGATCACTATAAGGCATAACAATTATTCACCTCTGAACAAAACAATGTCTACTTACAAATTCTAACTAAGTTATAATGTAGAAAATGACAAAAATAAATAAAATGGAATAAGTTCAACTTTAATCTAAAGTAAGCCCCCATTGGTGGGGCTTCTCTTGTAAAATCACTTAAGTCCTTCCGATGGAGTTGCTTCCCAGCATTCTGAGGCACTGTACCAGATGGGCTTTGCTGAGTGGTCTTTGATGCATGATGCAGGGTGTGGTGGTTAAGTTTGTGTGTCACCTTGGCTGGGCCTGGTTGAGTGGCTGGGCAGCTGGTGGTAGTTAGTCCCCATGATGAGACTGGCAATCAACTCCTTGGTGGGACCTCCCACAAGCAGCTGTGTAGCTGCTTTAGGGATGTGGACTACTTCCCGTATATAAGAAACAGCTTTGGGAATGACCTCTAGCTTATGGCACACTTGAACCGTGCATGTAGCCATGTCATTGTTCAGCAGACTGCCATGCTCTGCCGACCTTGGGACTTTCAATGGACATGAATTAATGGTCTATCATTTGGTCCTCAGAAGGAAGATTGGGCAATCTACTTCCATAGTGATATTGCCTCAGAAACCCAAGGAGGTGTTGCTATGAGTAGGATATGACTCCAAGGTAATGGGTTTGGTTTAGTTTTTGGTGTGGTTTGATAACATTGGGACTGTGCCGTTTTATTTGTTGACCTTGGGTTTGCCAGCCTCAGAAGCCAGTAGCTGCCTGAATGAAGAGATCCCGATAGCTTCAGTGGGCCAGGAGCAAGAGGCAGAGCTGAAGCCCAAAGTTGAGGAGCCCCTAAAGCCAGCCCCTAGAGCCTGGCACTTTGAACTTGGACTTCTAGCCTCCCGAACTGTACAAGAATAAACTGTTTGTTCAAGCCATCCCATATGTGGTACATTTATGTCAGAGTGGTACCAGGTAACCAAAATGCAGTGGCACTCTTAATCCTGGTACGATGTGTACAAGCTCCTTTGCCACTCACTCTCACTGCAGTAGGAGGGGACAGCAAGGCTTCATAGGGTCCTTTCCACTTTTCTATGAAATCCTCAGGATTCCAGGTCTTCATATAGTCCCAACTCCCACCTCGACCATGTGGAGAGGGACCTTGGGAACTGGGCTGTAATGCTGAGAAAGAACAGAAGACCCACCTGCAGGGTCTGTAAAATACACTCTGTTATTGCAAATATTGTTTTATGAAAAGGTTACTTTTTTTCACGAATATCTTTGGCCCCTAGGCTCACATCACCATTGGTACAATTTTTTAAATTATTTTAAATGTATTTACATATTTAGTTTCCATAATAATATTTATGCTGAGCAAATAATCTAAAAGACTCTTGGATATGTGGTTCCTGGGGCTTCATTAGTTCCAGGTTCTCCTTTCCTTATTTGAGCCCAAGGGCTTGATGGCATGCGCCCTATCCCAGACCATGGGGGCACCTCTTGCTGCTCACTTTGTGCCCAAAGACTCCACAGTTCTTGTACTTCACCTGTGGGTGGTAGACGAGGGTAGTCAGTGAATCAGGAGAAATCACAGTCTTTTTTCGTAAGTCAATATCAGGACACATTACTGGAGTTGGATATTGGTTTTAGGGAAAGGGATATATACAAGTGACCTTTTAGTTGCCAGCAAAGTCAAGATATTATGGCTCTCCTACAGTCCATTTTCTACAGGAATTCAAAGAGGAATGGCCAAAATTTCTTGATGATTATAAGAACTAGACATTGAAGAATGAGCAAACAGCAAGGTGTACATGATTCTTAGCAAGAATCTACTTAGCATCATATCTGTCATATCTATTCCTAAGAGACTCTGAACTTTGGATGGCCAAGGACAGCTGAGTGATAGACATAGAGCTTTCCATGTTAAACACATTCTGGGGTCCATGAAGGCCCACTTACCCTGGTATCTGCATTCTATGATAGGGCAGTGTGGAAGGCCAAAGATGTTCCTTGCTGAAAATTGCAGAACTTTATCAAACTAGCATCCATTATTAAAACCAAACCAAACTCATTCCCATCAAGTTGATTCTGACTCATAGTGACCCCCATTGCGTTTCTGGTGCTGTGAATCTTTATGGAAGTAGATTGCCCCAACTTCCTCCAGTGGAGCAGCTGGTGGGTTTGAACCTCTGACCTTCTGGCCAACAGACATGAATTATAATGATAAATTTGATATTTTCCTTCCTTCTCCTTCCTATTAAGTAAATAGAATAGCTGACCTCTTCATAGACTGATATCTTTGTATTGTTATTTTTGTTTGTTTGTTTATATATTCTTTTGTGTCTGACCTTATCCCATGGCCAGTTTCAGCCTAGAACTGCAATTTATGTGGCAAGATGACCCTGAGAAAAGAAATATCGAGTCTGGAGCAACCAAGATAAAGAGAAGCAAAGACATTCTTGGCAGTCTAAGAGATCTTCAATCACCTTCCCATTGCCCTATATAATCATGTATACCCCTTTGCTAAGGGAAACAGTCTTTGGAGAGAAGCAATTCTGTCTCCTTGGGTATCAATACTCAATAAATCTTCTGCTTTTCCATTTCAATCTGTTGTGGTGATTAACTCTATTTATGACAGGTGGTAAAGACTGGTGCCTGACATTAGGTGTACCCCTGCAACATGGTGGCCCCCTTGCCGGCTGAGGGCTGGATGGCCTGCTTTAAGCAGCTGCTGGGCTTTTCTTCTCACAAACCATAGTTTCTGCCTGGTTATGGCATCACCATTGCATTTTGCACAGAAGAGGAAAAGCAAAAAAACAATTTCTGGAGCCAGCTTTTGGTGAGAGTCCTAACCCTTTTCCTGAGTGCTACAAGACCAGGACAAATAGGGTTAGAATGACCCACCGTGGTTACTCAGTACCCCTCCTCAGTGGAAGAAGGGCCGGCTTAGTTGTCTGCTCCTGTGCAGGTTATTTTCCTCATATTGTTCCTCAAGTGAGAAAGGCTGACTTGGTTAAGGGGGAGCTTTTTGAGGATCATGGTCTCTGGAGCATCTGGTGTGTGAGTGTGGCACTGCCTTGTATGAACTGTCTATTTGTGTTCCTATTTTTATGTCTTTAACTCCTCTTGAAGAGCTCTGGTAGAATAGTGCTTAAGGCACTTGACTGCTAACCAGAAGGCTGGCAGTTCAAACCCACCAGCCACTCCTCAGAAGAAAGGGCAATCTACTTCCGTGGTGACACTGCCTCAGAAACTGAAGAAGGGGTCTCTATGAGTCGGGTCTGACTCGATGGAACATAATAGCAACAGCAACAACTCCTCTTGATACCTTGCAAGCAAGCATAGCAAGCTCATACTGCTATTTGCTGAAATTTTCAAGTATTACACCAAAAGAACCATTTCCTTTGTTAGAGGAGCTCTAATTTATGGAGACAGGAATGTTTGAGCTCCTTCGGACCAGTGCTTTTTAGAAAAGTGATTTTGTACCTTACTCATATAAAGATCAACCCTGGTTTCCAAGGGCTGCAGGACAACTGTGCTAGTGGCCAATGACTAGGAAGGGAAACAGCAAGGAGGGACACAAACTGAGCTGTGGACTGTCAGTTGTCTGGAGGGGGCAGCCATTTTGATTGTTTCCAAGTGGTGACCATTTTGGATATTTAAAGTGACAGCATTCTGATTCTGATTCCAAGGATCTAAGAATAGGCTCCATTTGCCAAGGACGGCAGGGACATATGGGAGGCTGACAACAGGAAAGGAGACAGGGGGTGAGTGTATAAGTGCTGCTGACTAGTGACTAGAGGAGAACGATAACCTTGCTTATGTAGATAACATCCAAACAAAACCAAGGAAACAAAAATTATGGGCAAGTCATTTTAACATACAATCACCAATTAAATATAAACACAAAACCATCAAAACATCTCAGAGAAAACAGAGCATCACGGTCCACACAAAGAAGCAAAATAAAGTAAGAGAAATAAGAGACCAGGATACTGACCCAGAACATATCCCAGAGGAAGAAGCAACATTGGAAATCCCTGATAAGGAACTGAAAAAATTATATGTAGGTACCTTCAAGAAATTGAGGGACAGATCAAGGAAAACACTGACAAAATAGAGGAAACATAGAGAAAACCTTAGAACAATTTCAAAAGACAATACAAGAACAAAATGAGAAAATAAATGAAAAATTAGAAATGATACAAAATATGCAGATAGAAATCCAGAAGATTAATACTAAATTTTCAGAAATAGATAACATATTGAATGGGCAAAGGGGCAGAATTGAATCAATGGAAGACAGGAAGAATCCTGAAAGCAGCACAGGGAGAACAAAAAGTTACCTACAAGGGACAACCAACAAGGCTAAGCCCTGATTTCTCAGCAGAAACCATGCAGGTGAGAAGACAATGGGATGGTATATATAAAAACCTGAAAGAAAAAATTTCCAACCAAGAATTATATACCCAACAAAATTGTCCCTTAAATATGATGGTGAAATTAGGACATTTCCAGATAAGCAGAAATTAAGCGAATTTGTTAAAACCAGATCAACATTACAAGAGATGTTAAAGAGAGTCCTTTGGGCAGAGAACCAACAATAGCAAACAACAACCAACCATTAACACACATGGTGACATAACCCAGAAACCAACCCAGTTATGAAAGTATCCAAAGTGAATAAGCCTACAATATTGTAAACAGGGAACCAAAGATATCAATTGACAAATGAAGACAATTATAGACCAAAAAGGGAAAAAAATTGTGTAGTTACAGAACTTCTAAATGGTAGGGGAGTCAAGACAACAGCTAGATAGAAGGGACTGTTCTAAATTTGGGAAGAAAATTACAAATCACAGGGTAATCTCAAGGAAAAATGATAGAACTTCACATCAAAATAAAAAAGAGGACCAGCACAAATATTTGTTGTTGTTATGTGCCGTCGAGTGGGATATTTAGCAAATACTAAAACAATAGTAACAAAGGCAGTGATAACACGATTCATAAACAAAATGAGCTCAGGATAGTTATTATATGGAACAAAGAAATCAGCAACACCATGAAAAAGCACTAAGAAAACAACAACAACAAATTCATATTTGTTGAATATTACACTGCCAAAAGAGTAAAAAGAGAACTGACAGATTGGGGAAATATATTTGACAATGACATATCTTACAAGGGGCTTATCTCTAAAATTTATAAAAAATGCCAACACGTTAACAACAAAAAGATTAACAATCAAATTAAAAAATGCGCCGAAGACATGAATAGACAATTCACCAAAGAGGATATTCAGGCAGCCAGCAAATACATGAAGAAATTGACTGTTAGCCATCAGAGAGATGCAAATCAAACAACAATGATATGCCATTTGACCCCAGCACTAATGGCAAAGTTCAACAAGACAGAAAATAAGAAATGCTGACAAGGATATGGAGAGATCGGGACTCTCACACACTCCTGGTGGGACTGTAAAATGACACATGCACTGTGGAAAGCATTATGGTGATTCCTTAGAAAGCTGGAATTAGAACTACCACTTGACCCAGTAATCTCATTACTAGGTATATATCCTAAAGAAGTGAGAGCCAGGGCAAGAACAGATATATATGCACACCCATGTTCATCGCAACACTATTTACAATAGCAAGAAGATGGAAACAACCTACATCCCATCTACAGAAAAATGGATAACCAAACTATGGTACATACACACAATAGAATAATATGCAACAAGAATAATAGAGAATCTGCAAAACTCCTCATAACATGGATGAGCTTGGAGGACATTATGCTGAGTGAAATAAGTCAATCACAGAAGGGCAAATATAGTATTAGTTTGTTATTGTAAAAAGTCAAGTACAGGTTTACATATAGAAGGAAACTTTCATTGTTGGTCACCAGGGGTGGGAGGGGAGAGGACGAAATACTGCCAAAAAACAAAAAATTGCATTGATCCATGTCACTTTAGTTTTGTGTATTTCACTGTATATATATTATATTTCAATAAAATGCGTTTTAAAAAAAAGAATACCAGAAAGATGTTTACTTGTGTTTTATTGACAATGCAAAAGCATTTGACTGTGCAGTTCATAACAAGTTATGGACAACTTTGAGAAAATGGAAATTCCAGAACACTGATTATGCTCATCAGGAACCTGTACTGTGACCAGGAGGCTGTCATTTGAACAGAGCAAGGGGATACTGCATGGATTAAAATCAGGAAGGGAGTGTGTCAGGGTTGTAACCTTTTACCATATTTATTCTATTTGTATGCTGAACAAATAATCTGAGAAGCTGGACTACATGAAGAAGAACGTGGCATGAGGGTTGGAGGAAGACTCATTAAGAACCTGTGACATGCAGATGAAAGTGAGAATGACTTGAAACACTTACTGATGAAGATAAAAGACTTCAGTCTGCAGTATGAATTACACCTCAACATAAAGAAAACGAAAATCCTCACAATGGGACCAATAAGTAGCACCACAATAAATGGAGAAAAGATTGAAGTTGTTAAATCAACACCAATGGAAGCAGCAGTCAAGACATCAGACAATATCTGCATCAGACAAATCTGCTGCAAAAGACCTCTTTAAAGTGCTGAAGAGCAGAGATGTGTCCTTGAAGACTAAGGTGTGCCTAATTCAAGCCATGGTTTTTTCAATTGCCTCATATGTGTGTGAGAGCTGGACAATGAATAAGGAAGACCGAAGGAGACTTGATGCTTCTGAGTTGTGGTGTTGGATGAGAATACTGAAAGTGCCATGGACTGCCAAAAGAATGAGAAAATCTGTCCTGAAAGAAGTGCAGCCAGAATGCTCCTTGGAAGCAAGAATGGCCAGACTTCATCTCACCTACTTTGGTCATGTTGTCAGAAGGGACTATTCCCTAGAAAAGGATATCAGAGAAGGATCTCATGCTTGGTAAAGTGGAGGGTCAGTGAAGAAGGAGAGGGCCCTCAATGAGATGGATTTACACAGTGGCTGCAATGATGGGCTCAGATACAGCAAGGATTGAGAGGCTGGCACAGGACTGGACAGTGTTTCCTTCTGTTGTACATAGGGCTGCAATAAGTTGGAGCTAATTCGACAGCACCTAACAAAAACAACAACAACATTTCGAATTGGATTTGTTTGGTTCTCCCACTATCAAATAAAACAAGAAAATGTACATGGAGACCTTTATGTCTTTGTACAATGATAAAGAAACTCAACAAGCTTGTACACTTTACGTTCAGATTATTACAAAAGCCAAGCAGCCTTCAGCCCCTCCCCCAGGATCAAACAAAGGAGATCCTTATGACCCTGTAAATTGCTTAAACCCAGTTCCTCCATATCCACCAGAACCAGATTCTACTTTGGAGTATGTGCTGTGGGGGAGAGGTGAACCTGCAAGTGGCTCCCTAATTCCTGTATCCTACACCTGGCAGGCAACACCCTATCAGGGACCTGATCTGATCCAGAAAGGCCAGAGACTGGGTCAAGCCATGGAGTTGTGGCTGGGAGCCAATATCTACTTCACCAGATCCCCTCAGGGGGAGAGGTTAGGGTTCATGTGTCTTTTAGCACAGCTGAGTGTACAATCGAAAGAATTCTACTCCACGGTACCAGAAGAATCCAGGCAAAATGTATGAACTGCTGAGTTTTATTTTAACTCCTTTGATCTGACATGGACTGATTGTCACTCTTGATCACCTTGTTAATTCCAGAGGATGGAGAATGGTGATGAGCCATGCCCGAGAGGAAGCACAGAGGAGCACAGATGCCCAACCAAGGCAGGAGGCATGTACTTTGGACAATGACAGGCCAGTACAGGACCCCTAGTAGGACTCAAATGACAGGAAAGATTATGCAAAACTTTTAAATTATAGAGACTGTATTTGAACAGGGATTAGTGACCGAGCTCCCAAATTTAAGGGTTTGAATAAGGTATAAGATATTAGTCAAAAGAAGAATGAGAATCCTTCTACCATTTTCTAGAGAATTTTGTAAGCCTTCAGACAGTGTACAGATGTAGATCCTGAAAGCCCAAATAATGCCATGTTTATTGGATAGAGTGCTTCTGACATCAGGAAGAAATTACAGAAAACTGAAAGAAGTGTGACAGAGGGCACTGAACACTTAGTGAAGCGCTATCAAGTCCTTAAGACCAAAGCCCAGACAGTCAAAAAGAAAGTAACATATTTGAGGTTTATCATCAACAAGAGACAAAGGGAACTGCAACTAGAAAGAAAGCAAGCCATTTGCCAGCTAGTCCCACCACAGACGTGCAAACAACTTAGAGGACTCCTAAGTATGGCAGGATTTTTTGTCAGATCTGAATACTTACCTTTGGACTCATAACCAAACCCTTGTACGCCCTCCTGGAAGGAAAAGACACTGATCCCATTTTTGTGCAGAAGATTAGAGCAACAAGCCTTTGATAAATTAAAGCTGGCTTATTTGAGGCCCCAGTCTTGGGACTGGCAGATTTAAATAAATCTTTGATTTGTTCATGCATGCACATCAAGCTATAGCAGCTCTACTTCTTACCCAGTTCCTGGGATTGTGGAGAAGACCGGTGACATACTTTTTCTAAAACTTTAGATCCAGTGACACAGGGCTGGCCTGCCTGCTTGGTGTGATGGCAACAACAGTAAAAGTCCTGAAAGCCGCTAACCTTAGGAAAGATCATATGAGCTTACATTGCTCATTCAATCCTGACAGTCCTAGATCAATGAGTCCCTCACTGGCTGTCCCAAGCAAGAATCATTCAATATCAGGCCTCCTTAAGAGACAACCCAAATGTGTATATTTAGCCAGCACTTAGCATAAACCCAGCTACCCTGTTGCCCACTTTCCCCAAGTAGACCTCATTCATCATGATTATGTCAGGCCCCTCAACCTGGTTTATGCCAGCAGGCCAGAGCTCTCTGACCAGCCACTGCATGCATCAGATCTCACTTGTTTCACAGATGGGAATAGCTTCATGGAGAATAGACATTGGAAGGCAGGCTGTGCAATCATCAGCTTACCAAAGTCTTGGAAACACAGATGCTCTAGCACAGAACATCAGTACAGGTGGCTGACCTAATCTCCATGATCCTGGGTTTGAAAAATGGCATGTGGTCAAAAGGGGACAGTATATATGGATTCAAAAGGCCTTTCCTTACAGGATTAAGAAAAAAGAAGAAAGCCACAGAAGTGGCCAAAACTATTGGAAAAGATTAGTTCTAGTTATTCCAGAATGGTGTCTGCTGTTAAAGTGAGGGCATTGATTGGAAAAAAAATGGGATCCTGTAACCTGGAATGGGGACATATGGACAGATGATCAGGAAGATCAGGATATGGAGCCTGTAAATTCTGTTGAATCCCTCCCATCTGAAAGCATTACTGTAAAACCATTATCCCCTCACCCTCAGTTTGAGGGGACTAGCCAAACCGGTCCTGCAGGGTTATTGTGTGAGGCAGAGGCCATAGAAGACATTCCTGAATGCTCTCAGGAACTGCCTCAAGCACCTATTCTAGTGGCAAGGCCCATACCAAACGTCAAGTCTAAGGGAGCCCCAAGAGGTGAAATAGAAAGTGTGACTGAGGAGGTGATATGCTATACTCGGAAAGACCTACTTGATTTTGCCAATATGTACAGACAGAAACCTGGAGAATATGTATGGGAATGGCTACTGAGGGTGTGGGATAATGGTGCAAGGAATGTAAGATTGGATCAGTCTGAGTTTATTCATTTAGGTCCA
>NW_006922042.1:317935-319834 GCF_000298275.1 Orycteropus afer afer
GTGTCCATCCCTCCATGCACTCCTGCCACATGAGCTGTCCCTCTGTGCATAAAAGCCCTTCTTTCTCCCATGACTGTTCTCTCCAAGGAGTGTATCTAATTGAGGTAAATGTTCAGCTCATTTGCCTGTATTTTGTTTGGCTGGAAGCCACAGGTGTGGGTTCAGTTCCGGACCTGAAGGGCAGCTAGGGACCATAGTCTCAGTGGTCCCACCAGGCTCTATCAGACCAGCAAACCTGGTCCACCCCTCTTTTTTCCCCAAATGATTTTGAGTTTTGCTCCACATTGTTCTCCCTCTCTATCCAAGATCTCCTACATAGATTCCCCTCCAAATGGTTGACAGTAGTAGCCGGGCACCATCTAGTTCTTCTGGTCTCATAGTTGTATAGCTTCAAAATGCATGGTGTACCAGTCGCTAGGACTAATTGTTTCCATGAATCTTTGATTTTCTTCATTCTTCTTTGCTCTGGATGAGTAGAGACCCAGCGTTGCATCTACATGGTTGCTTGCAAGCTTTTGAGATCTCAGTCGCTACTCGCCACAGTAGGAGGTGGAACAAGGTTTTGTGTAGTATGTTATGCCAATTGAGCTTGATGTGCCCTGCGATTATGGTCCTGAGCCCACAGGTTCAACCACTTGGTCCCTCTGTGTAGTCAGCTGTAACCAAGAAGAGACTAATATCTCGTCCCATTACTAATCCCTATTCAAATACAGTCTCTGTAATTTAAAAGTTTTGCATAATCTTTCCTGTCAATTGAGTCCTACCAGGGGTTCTGCACTGGCTTGTCATTGTCCAAAGTACATGCCTCCTGCCTTGGTTGGGCATCTGTGCTCCTCTGTGCTTCCTCTCCGGTATGGCTCATCACCATTCTCCATCCTCCGGAATTAACAAGGTGATCAAGAGTGAAAATAAGTCCATGTCAGGTCAAAGAGTTAAAATAAAAGTCTGTAGTTCATACATTTTGCCTGGATTCTTTTGATACTTGGAGTAGAATTCTTCCAATTGTATAGTCAGCTGTCCTAAAAAGCATATGAACCCTAGCCACTTCTCCCCCTGAGTGAATCTGGTGAAGTGGGTATTGGCTCCCAGTCACATCACCTTGGCTTGGCCCAGTCTCTGGCCCTTTCTGGATCAAATCAGGTCCCTGATAGGGCATCCCCTGCCAAGTGTGGGATAGGGAGCCTCTTGCAGTTTCACCTCTCCCCAGTGGTTCCCACTTAAAAATAGAATTTGTTTCTGGTGGATATGAAGGAGCAGGGTTTAAGCAACCTACAGAGTCATAAGGATCCTCTCCTTTGGTTAATCCTGGGGGAGGGGTTGCTTAGCCCTAGTAATAATCTAAACACAAATCTTATCAGCTTGTTGAGTTTCTTTATTATTGTACAAAGACATAAAGTTCTCTGTATACATTTTCTTGTTTTATTTGCTAATGTGGGAACAAAACAAATCCAATTGCAAAATAGTATAATAATTTACTGACCCATAAGGCAGCCAGCATTCTTGGTTTTCTCATTTATATTGTGGTCTCAGAACTGTGCTTAAAATGCCCCATCTTTTCTTTTTCATGTGATCATAACCAAATTAGTTTCAATGTTTTAAAATACATTGTCAAGGACTGTACTCTGGCTGCTTCTCATCTGCAAACAGGTTGGAGAAGAAACAGAATTAGAAAATTAGAACAGAAAAGCTGGCAAACAGACAGGTAAATTTAAGAGTAAATTTAAGAGTCATTTACAGTAATGAGTGTTACTTTCACTTCTCCTGCTTGGATACCAGGTTCTGTCACTCTCAGTGCAAACAACCTGCTCTGATACCAGGGCTACCCAAATGCAGGCTCAGCAACTTCAAGCTTGGCCAATCATAACCAGATTAGAAACTCAAACCTCTGATCAGAACAAA
>NW_006922042.1:320484-330812 GCF_000298275.1 Orycteropus afer afer
TAACCAGAAGGCTGGCGGTTCAAACCCATCAGCCACTCCTCGGAAGGAAGATGGGGCAATCTACTTCCATAGTGATACTGCCTTGGACGGCAAACAACAACAACAACAACAACTGCCTTGGAAACCCAAGGAGGGGTTGCTATAAGTCAGGTCCGACTCAAGGGCACATAACAACAACAACAGCCCATCTCCAAGCTTGCTCTTGCAAGTAGAGTAGTTAAAGTGAATGGAAGAAATGGTGAACTGAAAGAGTGAAACAGTAGATTTCAAAAGCCTTGAGAAGGCAAAGCATAAATCTCAGTCTAGGCCTGAACAAATTAGCCCATTAGGGCAGAGCCCAGATCTCTGAGTTCTGAGCCTCAGATTGCCCTGGCTAGATCATAAGCTCAGGAAATCGTCCGTTCCTGGAGGTCCCAGATGATTTCAAATGAGCCCCTGAGGACTTTATTTCAAATCACCTAAGAGGACTGCTGAGGGCAGTCAGGCCAGGATATTGTCTATAGAGTGGGTCCAAGTCTCCTTTACCCTCATCATGGAGACAGACTCTGCAATCAGTGCCCTAAGCTTCTGAAGAGGCGGGGCCAGGGTTTAGTGAGCCACCAATGGAGGCAATGGCCAGCAAGGGCATTTCCAGAGGACATTTCTGACTGGCCTCTGGGAGTTAGCACCAACTTCTGCCTTAGGCCTCTGGGAGTTAGCACTGTCAGGCAGGCAGAAGAAAGGCCTGCATTTTGAGAGTTCCAGCAGGGGCTGAGCAAGCTAGGTATCTCCCATTTGCTTAAGGATGTTGGTGGGCATGGGGTTTTCACTTAGCTGCTCTCCTTCTCTCTGTTGTGTGATATCTCCACATATTACACTTGACAGAGATTCCAAAAAAGAGAGCAACTATGGAGCCTAGCGCTTGCAGAGGGAGGGCTGTGGCACTAATGGGCTCCCAAGGGTAGAGAATAGAAGGCCCCCTGCAGGATGGACCCCAAAGGCTGGAGTCTAATATGAGGGGTGAGCTTGGACTACTAGGTCCCATTGGAACATCTCAAGTAGCTCATGCGTGGATGTAGAAGGGCAAGAAGCAAGCCCAAGATGCCCAGCCAATGCTGACCAGGCAGAACCAGCACGCGGACAGGTGCCCCTTAGCTCTACTGCCTGCTGTTAGGGCCCTTTAGGAGTTGTGCCTACTGATTCTTGATTCTGTCTCCATGGTGATGGTAAATAGCCCTTGGACAAACTCCACCTCCTGCATCCTACCCTGCCTGCCCTCAGGCACACTTCTCAGGTGATCTGAAATCAAGTCTTCAGGGTCCCAGGTGTAATCAATCATTTGGGACCTTCATTAATGGAGCCTTTCCTTGTGGGTGTAGGGCAGTCTCACCCTTAGAACTTCAAACCCTGGGGCTTTGCCCCAAGCAGCTAAATTGTTCAGGACCAAACAGAGATCATTGGTGCCAGCAGAATCAGAGCCCTGGCCTGACTTTAGCTGGATAATCACAGATTATCATAGATCCCAATCAGCAGACAGGGGATGTTGCCTCTCTCTCTCTCTTTTTCTTACCATTTTGTTGCAAAGAACCTGTTTATATATATTAGTTTCAAAAATGATTTTTTAAAATTATTTTATTTGGGTTAAAATGTGTATAAAAAATCTTCCACTTTAAAAATTTTAAGCGTACAATTCAGTAGCAATGATTTCATTTGGTTATTACTAGTATTATTACATAGCAGCATCACAATAAATGGAGAGAAGTTTGAGGTTGTCAAAGAATTCACATTGCTTGGTTCTCCAATTGATGCCAATGGAAGCAGCAGTCAGGACATTAGACGACATGTAGCATTGGGAAAGTCAACCTCAAAGGAACTGTTTCAAGTGCTGAGAAATATGTCTCCTTGAGGACTAAGGTGTGCCTGACACAAGCCATGATGTTTCTAATCACCTCGTATGCATGTGAGAGCTGGACAATGAATAAGGAAGACCAAAGAGGAGTTGATGCATTTGAGTTGTGGTGCTGGTGAAGAATGCTGAAAGTACCATGGACTGCTAAAAGAACTAACAGATCTGTTCTGGAGGAAGTGCACCTGAAATGCTCCTTGGAAGCAAGAATGGTCAGACTTTGTCTCGTCTATTTTGGTCATGTTGTCAGAAGGGACCATACCCTGAGAAGGATATCATGCTTGGTAGGGTGGAGGGTCGACGAAAGCAGGGTAGGCCTTCAACCAAATGGACTGACATGGTGGCTGCAATGATGGGCTCATGTATAGCAGGGATCGTGGAGCTGGTGTGGGATTGGGCAGTGTTTTGTTCTGCTGTGCATGGGGTCACTATGAGTCAGAAACGACTTGATGGCACCCAACAACAACAGTATTATTACAAAGTATTACATTTGGAGATGGTTGTGCATCCACAACCAGTATGCATTTCCAAAAGGTTTTCATCACTTGAAGCAAAAACATAGTATTCCTTAAGCTATAACTCTACATTTTCCCATATACATTCCCCCAGGTAAACCTAATAAACTTGATCTTTTTACATTTGCCCTAGGATATTTAAGATAAATTAGATCATGAAATATTTATATTTTTGTGCATGTACGAGTGACTAGCTTATTTCATTCAGCATGTTTCAAGGTTCATGAATGTCATAGCATGTATCAGGATTTAATTTTTCATGCTGATTCTTTTTTTTTTCCTTTTTATTCTGCATTATTAGCACTTGTCTGTCAGTTTTGTCAAACTGTGGTGGCTTGCAAGCTGCTGAGTCTGGAGGCTATGCCACCGGTATTTCAAATACCAGCAGGGTCACCCCTGGTGGACAAATTTCAGTGGAGCTTCCAGACTAAGACAGTCTCAGAAGAAGGAAGGGGCCATCCACTTCTCAAAGTATTGCCCAGTGAAAACCTTATGAATAGCAGTGAAGCACCATTGATAAAGTACTAGAAAACATTATGAATAGCCCTAAAACATGGATATAGTGCTGGAAGATGAGCCCCTCGGGTCTGAAGGCACTAAACAGACAACTGGGGAAGAGGTGCCTCCTCAAAATAGAGTCTATCTTAGTGACATGGATAGAGTAAAGCTTTCAGGAGCTCCATTTGCTGATGTAACACAACTCAAAATGGGAAGAAACAGCAACAAACATCAATTAATAATCAGAGCATGGAATGTACGAAGTATGAATCTAGGAAAATTGGAAGTTGTCAAAAATGAAATGGAAGGCATAAAGATTGATATTCTGAGGAGTAATGAGCTGAAATGGACTGGTTTGGGCCACTTTTAATCAGACAACCATATGATCTACTTTGCTGGGAATGACAAATTGAAGAGGAATGGTGTGGCATTCATCTTCACAAAGAATATTTCAAGATCTATCCTGAAGTACAATGCTGTCAGTGATAGGATAATATCCACATGCCTACAAGGAAGACCAGTTAGTACTACTGTCATTCAAATTTATGCACCATCCACCAAAGCCAAAGATAAGGAAATTAAAGATTTTTACCAACTTCGGCTATCTGAAATTGACCAAACATGCAATCAAGGTGTATTGGTTATTACTGGTGATTGGAATGTGAAACTTGGAAACAAAGAAGAATCACCAGTAGTTGGAAAATATGCCCTTGGCAATACATAGAAACTCAATGAGTCAAATCTGACTCATAGCAATCTCTCCTTGGGTTTCCAAGGTGGTATCACTACAGAAGTAGATTGCCCACCTTCCTTCTGAGGAGTGGCTGGTGGGTTTAAACCACCAGCCTTCTGTTAGCAGTCAAATACTTTAGGCACTATGCCACCAGAGCTCCTTTGGTGAGACGTATGGCACTGGATATCATATGAATAGAATTTTGCATGACCAACAACATATTTTTTGCAAACATCCATTTTTCAACAACATAAATGACAGGTATATATGTGGATCTCACCAGATGGAATACACAGGAATCAGATCGATATCATCTTTGGAAAGAGGTGATGGAGAAGCTCTATATCTTCAGCCAAAATAAGGTAGCTGACTGTGGAAGAGACCATCAGTTTCTTATAGGCAAGTTCAAATTGAAGCTGAAGACAATTAAAGCAAGTCCAGGATAGCCAAAATTTGACCTTGATTATATTCTACCTGAATATAAAGACTATCTGAAGAATAGATTTGACTCATTGAACCCCAATGACCAAAAACTAGATGAACTGTGGGATGACATCAAGGACATCATATATGAGGAAAGCAAATGACCATTAAAAACTAGGGAAGGAAAAAAAGATCAAAACGGATGTTAGAAGAGATTCGGAAACTTGCTCTTGAATGGAGAGTAGCTAAAGCAAAAGGAAGAATCGACAAGATAAAGAGCTGAACAGAAGATTTGAAAGAGAACCTTGAGTAGACAAAGTCAATTACTGTAATGAAATGTGCAAAGACCTGGAGTTAGACACCAAAATTGAAGAAGACATTCTCAATGCCAAAAGTACTGAAGAGAAAATTCAAGCCTCGAGCTGTCATATTGACTGCTTCTATGGGCAAAATATTGAATGATGCAGGAAACATCAAAGGGAGATAGAAGGAATACACAGAGTCACTGTACCAAAAAGATTTGGTTGATGTTCATCTATTTTCAGGAGGTGGCATATGATCAAGAACCAATGGTATTGAAGGAAGAAGTCAAAGCTGCACTGAAAACATTGGTGAGAAACAAAGGTCCAGGAATTGATGAAATACCCATTGAGATGTTTCAACAAACGGATGCTAGGCTAGAGGCACTTACTCATCTATGCCAAGAAATTTGAAAGACAACTACCTGGCCAACTGACTGGAAGAGATCCATATCTGTACCCATTGCAAAGAGATGATTCAATGGAATGTGGAAATTATTGAACAATATTAATATCACACACAATTAAGATCTTGTTGAAGATAATTCAAAGATGGTTGCAGCAGTATATTGACAGGGAACTTTCAGTAATGCCAGCTGGATTTAGAAGAGTTCATGGAACAAAGATATAATTGCTGATGTCAGATGGATCTTGGCTGAGAACAAAGAGTACCAGAAAGACGTACTTGAGTTTCATTGAGTATGCAAAAACATTTGACTGTGTGAATCATAAAAAATTATGAATAATATTGAGAAGAATGGGAATTCCAGAACATTTAATTGTGCTCATGAGGAGGCTTTCCATAGACCAGAGGCCATAGTTTGAACAGAACAAGGGGATATTGCATGGTTTAAAATCAGGAAGGGAATGTGTCAGGTTGCATCATTTCACCATGCTTATTCAATCTGTATGCTGAGCAAATAATCCAGGAAGCTGCATTATATGAAGAATACTGTGGCATCAGGATTGGAGGAAGACTCATTAATAACCTGTGATGTGCAGATGACACAACCTGGCTTGCTGAAAGTGAAGGTGCCTTGAAAAACTTACTGATGAAGATTAAAGACTACAGCCTGCGGTTTGGATTACACCTCAACATATAGAAAATGAAAATCTTCACAAATGGACCAACAAGCAGCATCATGATAAATGGAGAAAAGTTTGCAGTTGTCAAAGATTTCATATTGCTTGGTTCTACAATTCACACCAATGGAAGCATTAGTCCTGAGCTATCATCCTGTGCACATACTGCCCTTCTGGTCTACAATGACTGATAATTCTAAGGAGTATATCTACCTGATGCAGATGTTCACCCCATATTCTTGTTTATTAGTTGGCTGGGAGTCTCAGGAGTGAGTTCAATTCCAGACCAGAAGGGTAACTAGGGGTTATAGGCTCATGTGCCTTGCCAGATTTTATCAGAGCAGTAAACCTGGAATTTTTTATGCTTCTGAGTTTTGTTCCACATTGTTCTCCCATGCTATCCAGGATCTCCTGCATTGACCTCTTTCTGAGTGGATGACAGTGGTAGGTGGGCACCATCTACTTCTTCTGGTCTCATGGTCATATAGTCTGAAGTTTGCATGGTCCACTACTCCCTTGGACTTATTGTTTCCATGAGTCTTTGGTTTTCTTCATTACCCTTTCCTCTGGATGAAGAGATGAGGAAAGAGCCATCGGTGTCTCTAGATGGTTGCTTGCAAACTTTAAAGACCCCAGTTGCTGCTAACAAAAGTAGGATGTAGAACAAAGTTTTTGTGTAGTATGTTATGACAATTGAGCTCAATGTCCCCCACAGCCATGTACCCGAGCCCACACATCTAACTACTTGCTTTATCAAGGTAGTTGGCTGTGCCTAAGAAGTTATCATAACTTTGCCCTCTGTTTGTTCTAGCTATATGGACATTCATATAGCACATACAAATACATATAGAAAAATATCATTTGTCAACCTTATATGTGGTCTTGAGTATATTCCCTTCTGCCTAGATGTATCTGATCATTCAGCTATTTACCAATAGATTTATTTATGCATCCATCTATTTACCCATAGGTTAATGTTTGTAATCACTGATAACACTGTATATATGTAATGGGTTTATCTTTGTTCTCTGTACCTACCACAGAGCCTCTTAGCCATCCAGGATCAGTGCATTAGGATTCTCCCTCCAAACGTGACACTGGCCATCCATGTTCTCTCAGCTAACTCCCTCCACCTGAAGCAGCAAAAGTTCCCCAGCCCTTTCTATCTGGGACTCACGGATATACAGTGGGATATGGATGGATGTGTATAAGAGTTTTGCAAAGAAAGATGTCTTGGAAAGGCATTGTATGTGGCAGACCCTCCCCTTGACTGAAAGGCACAGATAGGGCCCACTGTGAAACTGGGATCCTTCTAGGGCAAGAGGGTATGTGGTTGAGAGAGGGGAACAGTCTGAGATGTAACGGTATATATCAGATTGTAATCCTGTGACCTTGGGTAGATGTGCACCTCTTCTGCCTAGTCTGCTTGGAAGCATTTCTGGGAACAAGGCTTCAGCAGGAGAAGGCCCCTGTCTCTATATAGCTAGCATCCAACCTCATATGCTGGGCTTCGTCTTTGCCTTCTTAATCCAAGCCATGAGCCACTTGACAAGTTATAAAGGAAACTAGCAGTCCAAGTCCAGCTCCCATATTGGACTCCAGCTCCTGAGGACCGTCTAGAACGAACCATCTTTTCTCTGCCATTGGGAGACCAATAGCACCATTGACTTTCCCCATGCAAGTTCTAGGCTCCATCTCTTGCTGTCCAGCCTGTAATCTCTCAGGGGTAGAATGAAGGGATATGGCACAACAGGAAGTGAGAGAGAGAAAGAGCGTCTCAGTGAGGACTACTTGGCCACCAGTATACTGAAGTGAGAAAGAGGTGCCTAGCCTGCTCAGTGCCTGCTGAATCTCTCAAAACCCAGGACAATCTCCCATGGGGCTTTATCCCTGATTTTGCTGAATCCCAGAGTTATCAGCCAGAAGTTGGTGCTGAGTCTCAGAGGTCAAGCAGAAAACCTATATAATACCTTGGTCACCCCAGTGACCCCACTGTTGGCTCACTTGCTCTTGACCCCACCCCTCAGAAACTCCGCCCACTGATTCCTGGTGGCTGTCTCCATGGTGACGGTAAACAAGCCTTCCTCTTGCCCCACTGCATCCTGGACTGCCTGCCTTCAGGCAGACCTTTCAGATGATCTGGAATAAAGTCCTCAGCAGCCCAAGTGTAATCTTCTGGGACCTGCGGTATTGGAGCCTTTCCCTTGCAAGTGATCCAATCCAAGGCAGCTTGAGCCTCGGGAGAGACGTTAGGGTCAAACTTAAAGTGAGGGGTTAATCTGTTTTGTCTCTGAGGCAACCAAGTAAAACGGTGGCTGTTCTCAGAAAGAATGATTTTGCACAAACTGCCCAAGTAGAATCATTTTCACAAATTCTTCTGCAGGCTGGCTCCAGGACACCTGAAGATTAAAGTATGATCTATGTTTATTAATGTATGACAGCTGGTACTGTTTTCCCATACTTCTACTTTATAAAAATGCTTTTCTTTTTCTATACTTTGAAAGATTTGGCAATCTCACTATGTGCTGCCTGATTTCAGTTCTTACTATTGCTCCAAACCAAAACCAAAGTCACTGCCATAGTGTCAATCCCAACCCATAGAGACCCCTCCTTGGGTTTCAGAGGAAGTATCACTATAGAAGTAGATTTCCCAACCTTCTTTATCAGGAGTGGCTGGTGGGTTTGAACTGCCAGGCTTCTGGTTAGCAGTCAAATACCTTAGCTACTACGAAACCAGAGCTCACTATTATTGCTCAATAAAATTCATTTTCCTTCAGTCCAACAAAGAGCAAGATTTTGTTCTTTGACAAACTTAACAAACTGTACAGTGGAGTGAATTGTTCTAATATCCGAGTATTATTCTGAGTGTTTTTCAGGTAATATATCAGACAATATTTCACTGCTATTCATAAGGTTTCTGGTGGCCAGTTTTTCAGAAGTGGATGGCCCCATCCTTCTTCTTATTCTGCCTCAGTCTGAAACTTTTCTACAGTGGGTAACCCTGCTGGTATTTGAAATACAAGTGGCATAACCTCCAGCCTCACAACAACAAACAAACCATCACAAGTGTGGCAAACTGACATATGAATGGTGGTCTCAAGCATAGTAAGGATTGTGAGGATGGCGCAGGACCTGGCAGTGTTTTGTTCTGTTGTACATGAGCTTGGTATGAGTAAAGCCGACTTGATGGAACCTAACAACAACATTCTGATTGGGGTTCTAGGTAACACTATGAAATACTTCTGAGATTCCAAAGCCAACAGATTACTCTCATCATTGTATTCCTCACATTCTTGACCACTCTGTGTACTCAACATCACCACTTTCTTTTCTCACCATCTGTTTTTCATTTAATCCCCCTCAAATTCTCTCTCTCTCTGCTTCTGTTCTTCTGTATATAGTACACATTTTATTTATATATATATTTTTATTGTGATTTGGGTGAAGATTTACAGAGCAAATTCACTTTCCATACAGCAGTTCACATTTACTTTGTCTCCTGTCATTGACCACAGTTGACCACAATGCAACAGCTTCCCTCCCACCTCCTCCCCACATATAGTACACATTTTAAATCTGTAAATCTCATAAAGAGAAATTCTTCTTTCCCTCACTCCTCCACTCCTGAATCTCATCTTTCACCTTAAACCTTTCACAATGGGTACCACATCACACCCACTCCTACCCTCCATGACTTAACCATTCACCCACAACTGGAGAAATATGGACTCTTCCCTAATTTTCCATTCAAATTATTCTCCTCTAATCATAAATACTACTTAGATGTCAAACACAAAGGACTATACTTGATCCATTTACTCTAATTCAAGACAATATTGTGGAGTAGGAATTGGTTCATTTGTTGAAATATACCAGCTGCTCCCTTTGTGATTGGAAATATGGTGCTCAGAGACCTTTGAAATCACCACTGGAATTAATCTTTATTAACCTGGTCTCAGCGATTCAATGAAACTACAGTCTAGGTGTCAGGTGAAGTCTAGTCTAAGGCAAGGGGTTTTATAGATCTAATTAAAGTCCCAAATGGGTTTATCTTGAGTTACTCTAAAGTAATACTACATCAGGTAGGTCTGACTCAATCACACTGAAATGGTTTAAAAGTGCCTAGATCTCCGTGTGGGTCCGAGACTGAAGACAGCAGAGAAGAGAAGACACATCTCTATACCTGGGCCTTCCTTACCCACTTGACTTCCAGCAGCTCAGATTGTCAGCTCCCTGCCCACCCTGAATTAGACTCCATGGCTACGGAGAAGGGAAGCAGAGGAGAAAACTCAGGAATAAATATGGAGGTAAGTTGGAGGAATCCTACTTTCTGTGTGTTTATGGGAACATGTCTGGAATATTTCTGTTTCATTTTGTTTCACAAGCATTATTACAGCCATTAAAATGTATGCCATAGACTCTTCTACATTCTTTTCAAGATTTAACCATTTACATATCATAACAAGCCACGTAAAAGGTGTTATCACCACACTCATTTTACAGGATGGCTCAGGACCTGGCAGTGTTTCACTTTGTTGTAAGGTCTCTATGAGAGAAAAAAAAATTAAGGGACAATAAACCTAGCTTTGTAGCCCCTGACTGCATAACCAGTGTTCAATGTAGCTTCTGAATTGCTTGGTAATATAATCCTTCAAAAATTCCTGATTTAATGGGACTGTGTGTTCTCTTTGATTTTTCCTATTTCCAAAGGATTTTGCATATGCAGAATTTCATTTAGGTCCTTTTTTATGTTTAATGATATCTTCACATTCATGCTTCCTCTGCATGCTTGACCTTAGGGATTCCCTTTAATATAGTTATTTAAAGTCCTTTACTAATTCTACCATTTAGGTTGTTTTGGATTTCTCTCCAGTGGTGAACTGTGTTTGTCT
>NW_006922042.1:331417-333116 GCF_000298275.1 Orycteropus afer afer
TATCCAGATCTCCAGAATCCTGTCCCTCTCGATGCCACTTCATCCTCTCAGGTACCTGATACTGTGAAATCCAGCAGCCTTTACTCTTCCAAATTTTCTCTTCAGTTTCTCAACTCAGAGGCCTATCTGGGCTCTGTTGGATACACTTTCCTTGTTCTATAGCTTGGACACCCTGCAGGCACTGAGAAGAGGTCCTTGTAGCATCTAATTGGCTCTCTATGTCCTATGTTGCCTTTTGTCCTGTATCTGACAACTATTGGTTAATATACTTCACCTGGCATTTTACTTTAATGCAAGGGACAAAAAGACATGCTCCACTTTAAATTTGATTTTTTTTTTTTTTGAGGCTGAGATTCTATGTATACTTTAAAATATGTTTTCTGACATCAGTTTTTAAGAGTTGAGGTTTAATCTTTATTTTCAATCTTTAATCATAATTAAATAATTCTTTCACTGGTTCATGTACAAATCATTAACAGATTGCCACATAATATTACTCTTCTTTTTATTTTGTATTTTAATTAGAAAGTGACACCTCAGAGTAAAATTGCAGAAATCCCACAGAAGTAAAGGAGGAAAAAGTAACTCAGGAACCAGGGATGTACTCAGGTAATTACATTCTCATTTTCCTGTTTTCTATAAACTCTCTGTCACAAACACAGGCATATTCAAAGAAATGATATGCTTACCCCAGATCCCAGGTGGCGGCAGCTGCAGGGATGGGTGACCTATTTCTCAGTATTCTGTGGAGCTCTCCGTCTCTGTCAACACAGCCCTGGTGAACTGAAGGCAATTTCTGATCCTCATTGGGAGTTAGGCTGGGAGCTGTATATGAGGAGAACTCTTGATGCAAATATACAATCAAAGCCCTGTTTGAATTCTCTGAAATTATATTATTGATTGGCTATAAGAAGTCAGGTAGATGCTGAATCCCTGAACTTCTCACTAATGGTTTTATAATCTCAAAACTGGATGCTAATCATGGTCAGGGCTTGTGATTATACAGGAAGAGTTTCATAGAAACCCTCAAATGTTCTTTTGATTTATGTCAAAGTTCATCCACATTCTTCTATCTCTTCTAGGTTAGTTAATTAAATCTTGGGCTGACCAGGAAATCTGGAATTTCCTACAAGAATGGGTATTCCTTGAATGTGAGATATACCTGGAAGTGAGAAACAGGAATGATGTCCTTTCAAAGCAATTTCCACAAACTCAAGTTCAGGGGCATAAAGAGGAGCTGGTGACAATGTCTGGACATGCTGATAAGTCTGCAGGATTTATACTGGACTATCCATGAGGCCAACCAAAAACCAAGGAGTAAACCTTTGCCATGTCCTTATGGAGATGCCCTACACAGGATCCTGGGCTGTAAACAGGAGGACGAATTCTCTTCAGGTTTGTCTCTCCTTTACTCCTCTTAATGGTCTTTTAGTTGGTGGTATCAGTTGGTCCATCCCCTAGATTCCCTCTGCTCATCAGCACAAAGGGCCTGACACTGTGATGGCTCCCTGATTCTTTCTCCTATTTGTTCCTCAGTAACACCTGCCAGTTGTCCTGAAGGTTTTTGTCCCTGTCTTTTTCAGAATGGACATAGTTTCTGGACCAGGGGAGACAGCAAAGATTCAGGGAGAGGGTTGGTTATATCCTCAGGACCTCCCAACGTGTCTTTCTCTTCCTCAGGTCCTCTCTTTGCAGACTT
>NW_006922042.1:355518-364063 GCF_000298275.1 Orycteropus afer afer
AATAAATAAATAAATAAATAGTAGTGAAGGTTTCACAACATTTTGCACAAATTAATTAATTTTGACTTATACACGTGATAATTGTTTAAGTATTAATCTTTTTATAAATCTTTTATCACAATACATAAAATAATGAGGTTATACAGATATCTATTTTTACCTTTTCTGGTTTGAATGAAAGTTTACCATGCAAATTGATTTTCCATTCAACGATTCATTCACATTTTGTTTAGTGAACACTGATTGTAACCTGTACAGGGTAACATCACTCTTCTCACATGCTCCCTGTGTTTCCAATTTCCATTTGTCCTTCTTTCCTCTCCCTTCCTTCCTTCTGAATATTACTGGTTTTTTTTAGGTGCCGTCAAGTTGGCTCTGACTCATAGCAACCAACCCTATGTACAAAAGAACGAAACACCGCCCAGTCCCGTGCTAGCCTCACACAATCATTGCTATACCCGAGCCCCTCATTGTAGCTACTGTATCAATCCATCTCTTTGAGGATCTTCCCTTTTGTTCACTGACCATCCACTCATCAAGCATGAAATCCCTCTCCAGGGAATGGTCCCTTCTGACAACATGGCCAAAATAGGTGAGATGAAGTCTGGCCATTCTCACTTCCAAGGATTATCCCGGCTGTACTTCTTCCAGCACACATTTGCAAGTTTTTCTGACAGTGCCTGGTAATTTCAGTATTCGTCACCTTTCAGTTTTATGCCTGATCAAAAACTGCTCCTTTGATCTCATATGGCCTATTGTTCTAAGAGTTTGCATACCTCTGGTGTTATTGTTCACCTTATAGGCTTATCTATTGCTTGGCTGACAGTTCAGTTACTGGGGTGTCCTCAGGTTGCTGGTTCAAACCCACCCAGCTGTGACATGGGAAAAAGCCTGAAAGGTTTCACCAAGGAAAATCTATGCACCAGCTCTAGTATGTAACACAAAACCAAACCCACTGCCACCCGGTGGATTCTGACTCATAGCAACCCCCACTGGGTTTCCAAGGTGGTAAATCTTTACTGAAGTAAACTGCTCCATCTTTTTTGCAAAGAGGGGCTGGTGCATTTGAACTGCCAACCTTGTAGTTAGCATTCAATGCCTTAGGCACTGAGCCACCAGAACTCTGTATGGAACACATAGGGTCACCATTTATCAGAATTAACTTGACAGCAACAAATTTGTTGATTTTTATTTAGGATGACCTCTACTACCAGGAGATAAATGTGGAGATTCCATGGCTAAGACAAAAGAGGGCAAGTTTAATGGAGAAGGAAATGCACTATAGGTAGGGGGTGTCAGGAAAAGTAAAATAAAACAAAAAAGAAAGTGGAAAAAAATGAAAGTGGCTTTCTCTGTGAATAAGATGAAGGGGATCAAGAAACTCGTTTGAATAAGGAATCTGAAATGGAGCAGCTGGGAAACTCTGGGAAGAGATCATGTGATTTTATTAAAAATTACAAAATCCAACCACCCTTCTGACTCCCCTGACCCTGTACCTCCCAGGAGTCCTCATAGAACTGCTCTGACTCCTGTTGTTTTGTACCTTTTGTACGTAGGCTAAATACTGCTGTCTATGAGGTAACATAGAGCCCCAGATCTCCCTGGGGATAAGGCTCTCTGGTTCCTGGTAAAAATCTAGGCTCTGCTGCCTGGGGCCAAGTGAATATTTGGGCTCCAGGTGCCCTTCTCCCTTTCCTCCCATTTCCTCCTCCAGCATTTGCCACTACCTGGTCCTGACATTTGTAACTGCTGCAGAAGTGCTCCAGGTCTGAATTCATTGAGGCCCAGGTCTCACACAAGGTTGGGCACATAGGTGGGATTCTATACACAAGGTTCCAGATGATCACATCTGGGCACCTGTGACTATAATTTCCATAATCTGAGCAGTTCAAATCAGGGCAGTAAGGACCAGGCTGCTGGAACCAAGAGAGCTTCAAAGATAGTTTACTGTCACCATGGAGAAATCCACAGGAAACCATGGGTGATCTTCCAAAGGAGCAGGGTCCTAGGCTTGTGAGCCAGCAGGGAGCTTCTGGCAAGCCAAGTAATGACAAACGGACCTTCTGAGTGGCCTCTCAGACTCAGGATTCACCCCTCCGTGAGGATCATCTACATCTGCATACTCCCAGGAGCAGATGGTGAAGATGGGAACCTGGAATTTTGAGAGCAGGGTAGCGAGAAAGAAGCAGGTGCATCCCTCTTCCACAAGGCATGGTAATGGTACATAAGTCTTCCTCATTAAATCTCTACTTTCTCTCTGCCTGTAGTGGGACCTCTCCTGGCAAAGATCATGGGCAGGAGAACAGGAGATGAAAGCTGGAAGGAGGAAGGGCTGCAGTGAAGTAGGTTGCCCAAGGGCAGGTATAAGATGGTGTCTGTCTAAATGATCTCTAAGGGCTGGAGTCTAGATTGGAGAGGTCCCTTGGTGATTCTAGAATCTCCCTTGGGGATTGAGTAGGGGAAAGAAGAAAGTCCAGACCTCCAGAGTCATAGAGTGGCCACAGAAAACCTATATTCAAGTCCTGCTCCTGCTGAACCCTTGTCTCCAGAAATCATTCCAAGCGATCTAGGAGAAAATGTCCCATGAGTATCCTTTCCTGGGTCTCAGGCTCAGAATGGGGTCTCCATTTTTCATCTCCTTAGCCCAGTTATCCATCCTAGCAGAGTTCCCTTCCCAACGTGGGCCCCATACATGGAACTCTGCCAGGGGCTGGGGCTTCTGTGTCCAGCACCTTTCCAATGCATCCTCCACTACCAGGATCCAATGAGCAAGGTAAACACGGGCTTACTTGTGTTTACTTACTAATCTGTAGTGAAAAATACCACATGGGCTTTGTCACATTTTTGAAATATCTGGTGATAAGACCAAGATATCAATATTACTTAATGTTCACCAGGTGATTCCAATAGTTATTACACTTTAATATATATCTGAATCACGTGGAATGATCATTACAACACATATTCTGGTTCTGTTGTTCTTATTTGTTCCTCAGAGTCTCCCTACTGTAAAAGAATAAACTCCTGTTTGTTAAGGCTATCCCATTTGTAGTATATTCTTGTCAGAGCAGCACTAGGTGACCAGAACAACATGTAAGGCTGGAGGCTGCCTTCCCAGACATGGAGGGTCTCTCTCCCTGGCAGTCTCCTCAGAGGAGGAAACCATAAGGTCCTCATAGAGGAGACTGCCTGGGTCATGGGGACACCGTGGCTCAGAATCCTGGAGGACATGAAGGCTCTGACCAGGATGTGTAGGCTTCTTAGGTGAGACTGAGGTGGCAGCTATTCTGAAACTGGAGCTCTGCTGTTCATTTTCCAATCTGATGAAGACATTTCCAAGGAGATTGTCTGGATCATGGTTGAGCTGTGGAGGTAGATGGACATCACAGGCTTAAATGATACTCAGGTGAGGTCTGTTGTGTGGAGCCAGCACAGGTGCCATAGTGAGCACTTGAGGTGCCTCTTTAAGTCCAGTCTATTTGTACTGCGGGCAAGCTGTAGAGTCTGGACAACACCCTGGTAAGGTACATTAGTCTTCATTGGGGGATCTGGAAGGACCTAAGTCTTGGCATTTTCTGGAGATTCTTGGAAGGCTGGGTGGGAACCTGGCACAACCTTTTGCCTGGTGTCTGGATGCCAAGGTTGGAGTTCTGGCCCAATCTATGTGTAGCAGGTTGTGGGCTAGGCTTTGAATCTACATGTGTACGCTTGGCTTGTGCTTGAGAATGGAAGATGTTGCCTAGAGTATGTGTCTTGGTAAGAGACTGGGGAACATCATAGGAACAAGCCTCCCAGTTGGTTGTCTTGGCAATGAGGGTAGAGCTCTTGAGAGAAGAATGGAGGGATTCAGCAAATTCTTTATGTCCTTTGGCTGGGCCATGAGGTGAGAGGAAGGAACTCACCACAGGACTTTTGATGAGAGATGGTGTAGTGCAAAAGCCTCTCATGTCAGATGACTTGATGGTGGCTCAGTTGTGAGAATAGAGACTGGCACAGATCTCTTCTTGGTTGTGTGGACAGGTGCTGTTCTGGGGGGATGCTGTGGAAAAACCAATCTCAAATTAGTTACCTTCAGGGTCTCTCTGGCACCTCTAATAGAGTCTGAATTCCCAAACAGTTTAAAGGAAAGACCTAAGATATATTATCATATCCAAATAGAACATATATGAAAATGATAAGGAAGTCTTTAGGTGCTATCAAGTTGGCTCCTACTCATTGTGGCCCTGTGTACAACAGAATGAAACACTGCCCAGTGCTGTGCCATCCTCATAATACTTGCTATGCAAACAGTCAGTATGCTCATCATTGCACACTGAAGACTGTCATCTTTGATCTTCTCCAGTAAGTGCTTCAAGCCATCTTCATGTTCAGCAAAGAAGGCTGTGTCATTCGCATATCACAGGTTGTTAGAGTCTTCCTCCAATCCTGATTCTGACAGGACTGAATAAGCAAAAGGATGCAATCCTGAGGCACATTCCTCCTGATTTTCAACCATCCAGTATCCCCTTGTTCTGTTCAAATGACTGCTTCTTGGTCTATGTACAGAGTTCTCATGAGCACAAATAATTGTTATGGAATTTTCTTTCTTTGCAATGTTATTGATAATTTATTATGATAGACACAATCAAATGACTTTTCATAGTCAATAAAACATGGTAAATATCTGTCTTCATTCTCTCATCCTTTGTAACAGAAATATCACAAGTGGATGGCTTTAAAAAACAGAGATTTATTATCTTAAAGTTTAGGAGGCCAGAAGTCTGAGTTCAAAGTGCAAGCTCCAGGTGATGGGTGAGGGCCCCTTGACCTGGGGCTTTGGCTCTGCCTCTTGTTCCCAGCCCACTGGAGGTGGAAGCATCTATTAATTGAGGCAGTCGCTGGCTGCTGAGGCTGACAAACCCAAGGTAAACAAGTATAATGACACAGTCTCAAGATCAGCAAGCAACATGATAGGCCACTAGTTCAATTCCAGAAACAGTCCCAAGATGGGTAGACAATGTGGCAGGCCACTGAGGTGAAGATGGGTAAATGCAAGATCCAGATGTGCAGAAGTTCAAGACCTTTCTCAAAACTCCTACTTATATCCTGGATGCAGTCTACACCCCGAAGGCAGCTGGTTAGCTGCTCACTGTAGATTCCACCATGGAATTCATTACCAATTTTATCCTGAGGAATAACTACATCAGGCTTCCCAGCCACTCAAAATCATGTCCCAGCCAAGTTGACACACAACCTACTATCACAAGTTTCTGCTATTCTTTGCTTTCAGCCAAGATCCATCTGACATCAGCAACGATATCTCCCATTGCATATCCTCTTCTGAATCCACCTTAAATTTCTAGAAGTTTCCTGTCATTAAATTGCTGCAACCATTTTTGAATTATCTTCAGCAAAATTTTTCTTGCATCTGATATTAATGATATTGTTCAATAATTTCCACATTCTGTTGTATTACCCTTCTTTGAAATGGGCACAAATATGGATCTCTTCCAGTAAGTTGGTCATGGAGCTGATTTCCAAACTTCTTGGCATAAACCAGTAAGTACCTCCAACACTGCATCCTTTTGTTGAAACAAATTCAGCTTAGACTTCCTCAGTAGCATTGTTTCTTTATCTTATTCTACCTCCTAAAATGTTTGAATGTCGAACGAATTCTTTTTGGTACAGTGACTGTGTATTCTTTCCCTCTTCTTTTGATGCTTCTAGCATCATTCAATATTTTACCCATAGAATTCTTCAATACTGCAATTCGAGTCTTGAAGTTTTTCATCAGTTCTTTCAGCTTGACATATACTGAGCATGTTCTTCCATTTGTGTTTTCTAACTCTTTGCACATTTTATTATACTTAGTCTTCTTGAAGTGCCCTTTGAAATCTCCTGTTCGACTGTTTTATTACATCATTTCTTCCTTTTGTTTTAGCTACTTCCTGTAGCAAGTTTCAGAGTCTCTTCTGACATCCATTTTGGTCTTTTCTTTTTAATTGGCTTGGCTTTCTTCCTGTATGATGTTTTTGATGTCATACCACAACTCATACAGTCTTCAGCCATAGGCGTTCAATGGTTCAAATCTATTCTTCAGATAGTCTCTAAATTCAGATGGGATGGAATCCAGGTGTTGTTTTGGCTCTTGTGGACTTGTTTCAATTCTCTTCAGCTTCATCTTGAACTTGCATAGGAGCAATTGATTGTCTGTTCCACAGTCTGTTCCTGGTCTTGTTTCGACTGATGATATTTAGCTTCTCCATTGCCTCTTTCCACAGATGTAGTCCATCTATGTAGTCCATGTGCATCTGAAGAAGGTCCATGTGTATAGCTGTCATTTATGTTGTTGAAAAAAGGTATTTGCAATGAATAGTTGTTCTTCCAAAATTCTATCATGAGATCTATGGCATCATTCCTAACACTAAGGCCATATTTTCCAACTGCCCAAGCTTCTTCTTTGCTTCCAACTGTCACATTCCAACCACCAGTAATTATCAATACATCTGGATGGCATGTTTGGTCAATTTCAAATGGCAGGAATTGGTAAAAATCTTCAATTTCTTCATCTTGGGATTTAGTACTTGGTGTAAACTTGAATAGCAGTACTAACTGGTCTTGTAAGCATATGGATATAATCCTGTCACTCACAACATTGTACTTCAGGATAGATCTTGAAATGATCTTTTTGATGATGAATGTGATGGCATTATTCTTCAATTTTTTATTCACAGCATAATAGAGCCCATGATTGCCTGATTCAAAATGGTCAATACCAGTCCCTTTCAGCTCACTAATGCTTAGGATATTGATCTATTTGAGTTCCATTTCATTTTTGACAATTTTCAGTTTTCCTAGTTCATCTTCATACATTCCATGTTCTGATTACTAATGAATGTTTACAGGCCTTTTTTCCCTTTTTGAGTCATGCCCCACCAGCAAAAGAAGGACCTTAAAGCTTTATTCCATGCCCATCATTAGGGTCGATTCTACTTTGATGAGGCAGCTATTCCCCACTTGTATTCTGAGTGCCTTCCACCCTGAGGAGCTCATCTTTTCAGCACTACACCTGACTGTTTCACTGCTGTTCTTAAAGTTTTCAGTAACATACCAGACAGTGTCTCACTGCTATTAATAAGGTTTTCAGTGACCAATGTTTTGAGAAGTGGGTGGCCCCATCCTTTTCCCAGTCTGTCTCAGTCTGGAAGCCCCACTGAAACCTGTCCACCATAGGTGACCCTGCTGGTATTTGAATACCAGTGGGATAGCTTCTAGCCTTACAGCAACACGCAAACCACCACAGTATGACAAACCGACAGGCAGTTAGGACTAAGAATGAGCCACTAATGCAATAAATAGTAGAAAAAATAAGAACTACATTAGCATTTCTAAAAAATCAATATGAAAAATAAAACTGGTAAAAGACAAGACATAACATTTAACTGTAGAGATAAATACACATTGTACATATGCAGAGATTCACAAGCTCAGGAATGATAATGATGAAGGGAAATTTTAATACTAACTGATATTTTTTCAATCTATGCAATAAATAATTTACAATTTCTTTATACTGTCTGTTTTTAAAATAAGGGGAAACAAGCATTTTCCTATATTATTGTGGAGAATGTAAATAGTTAATGACTATTTGAAAACATTTTCCAAAATTTAAAAGATGCCTTGTCACGACAAGATAATGGATTATAGAAGGCATACAGTAAAAATGTTTACAACATGCACAGAAATGCCCCCACTAACATGTTGCTTGTAGACTCACAAATAAGCCATATATATGAAGGGCATAGAAATTAAGTAAACCAGAGGGCCTAGCAGAGAAAAAGCATAAGGAGCCAGGAGCACGACGTACCTTCAGACAGTTGCTAGATTCCATTAATTCCTTATAGCTGATCTGCTTCTTGGAGTCTCCAGGGAATGTCCTTGGGTAGAGTTTTCTGTTGTTCTTCTTGCCTTCAGAACAAACAGTGTTAAGTGTGTGGACATACCCCAACATCTTGGCCCCAGCAAGGACTACAAGCCAAGGATCAGGCACGATTTAAAAGTTCAGTGTTGATCCTTGTTTTGTGGTCAGGGAGGCATTGAAGCCCCTGTGAAGTTTGTCAGGGATGCTTCTTCCTTTGTTTTAGATACAGCCACCAACACTAGGCTTCCTACCCCCAGCCCCCCACTACCATGTAGTTTCTCCACTATCTAGTTGGGTTTACACTCTCTTACTTCATTGCCTGCCATATGCAAAATTTCAAGATTTGTCCTGGTTCTTCTCCCTTTGTGATTCTCTAGAATAAGAACAAGCTCCAGAGTGTCTAGCTCTGAGGGTGTTAGGGTGCTTGTCTAGTTCTCCAGTTTCCTTCTCTGTGCCTAGATATAGCTGCACACAGGCAGGAAAAGGGAAGACACAAAATCCTTAGGTTCCAGTGCCCAATGTTCTGACCCTACAATTTCTTCACCTTGTCCTTGATCCTTTTGTCTGTCAATCTAGCTAAAGGACTCTTGAGTATGTGGTTCCTGGAGCTTCTTTGGTTCTAGGTTCTCCTTTTTCTTTTTCTTT
>NW_006922042.1:369033-370169 GCF_000298275.1 Orycteropus afer afer
AAAGTTTAATCTTTATTTTTAATCTTTAATAATAGAGAATTCTTTGATTGGTTCACAGCCAAGCCATAAACACATTACCTCATAATAAAATAATTTATATAATTTTATATTATAATTAGAAAATGACACCTCACAGTAAAATTCTAGAAATCCCATGGACATAAATGAGGAAAAATAACTCAGGAATCAAGGAAGCACTCAGATAACTACATTCTCATTTTTCTGTTTCCTGTAAACTCTCTGTCCCAAACATAGGCATTTTCACAGATACTCACACATCTGTTATGCTTACCTCAGACCCCAGAGTTGATGATGCCCCTGGATCTCTCAATGTGCCACAGGAGGCAGCTGCAGGGATGAGGGGCCTATTCCTCAGCATTCCTGGGATCTCTCTGCCTCTGTCAATACAGCCCAGGTGACCTGAAGGCAATTACTGGCCCTCATTGTGGGGTGAGATGGGAGCCCCCCATCAGGAGAATACTTGGCACAAATTTACAATCAAAGCCTGTTCAAATTCTCTGAAATTACATTATGGATAAGCCATAAGAACCTGGGTAGAAGCTGAATTCCTGAACTTCTCACTTATGATTTTATCATCTCTCAACATTGGGTGCTAATCATGTTCAGGACCTGTGATTTCACAGTTATAGTCTATGAGAAACCCTCAAATGTGCTTGTTCTGATTACCTAGTATTACCACAAATGGGATGGCCTTAACAAACAGGAGTTTATTCTCACAGTTTAGAGCCTTTAAGTACGAGTTCAAAATGCCAGGCTCTAGGGGCTGAGTGAAAGCCCCTCGACCTTTGGCTTCAGCTCTGCCTCTGGTTCCCGGCCCACTGAAGCTAGAGGCATCTCTTTACTCAGGCAGGTACTGGCTGCTGAAGCTAACAAGCCCAAGGTCAACAAATAAAATGGCACAGTCCTGATGTTATCAAACCACGTGGGAGGCCATTAATTCCATTCCATTGTAAGTCCCAAGGTCGGCAGAGCATGGCAGGCTGCTGAACAATGACAAGACTACATGCAGGGTCCAAGCATGCCACAAGCTAGAGACCATTCCCAAGGCTTCTCCTTATATCCAGGAAGCAGACCACATACCAAAAGCAGCAACTCAGCTGTTTGTGGTAGATCCC
>NW_006922042.1:371531-372178 GCF_000298275.1 Orycteropus afer afer
GTAACTAGAACACCCTACACAGGATCCTGGCTGTAAACAGGAGGATGAAGTCTCTTCAGGTTTGTCTCTTCTTTATTTCTCTTCATGGTGCTTTAGTTAGTGGTATCAGCTGGTCCCACCCCTAGTTTCCCTCTGCTCATCAGCACAAAGGGCCTGCAACTCTGAGGGTTCCCTGATTCTCTCTCCTCTTTGCTCCTGAGCAACACATACCAGTGGTCCTGAAAGATTTTGTGCCTATTTTATGTCAGAATGGACATATTTCCTGGGCCAGGGGAGACAACAGAGATCAGAGATTCAGGGAGAGAGTTGGTGATATCCCAGGAGCTCTCAATGTGTCTTTCTCTCCAGCAGGTCCTCCCTTTGCAGAATTGGCCAACCTCCAACCTCCTGAGGACCAGCTCCAGGCTTGGCCCATCCACATTCCCCTTGAGAAGATGGGCTGGGTCATCCTATATCTGATCTGTGTGGAGGACCCTTAGGTATACAGATGAGGGCCCTGGATCCTAAGCCCTCCATGGTCATCTCCATACCTGTATCCTGTATTTTTCTTGGAAGACAACAAGCCCCAGCTGCTGTGGGCAGCCTCTGAGTGATCCAGACCCTGATCATAAGGACAATTTCAACCTGGATCCAAAAACCGTGTGAGA
>NW_006922042.1:373250-375295 GCF_000298275.1 Orycteropus afer afer
CTGAAAGGTTTCACCCAAGGAAAAGCTATGGAGCAGCTCTACTATGCAGCACAAGGGGTCGCTATGTATCAGAATTAACTCAACAACAATGGGTTTGGTTGATTTTTGGTAGGAAGCCCTCTACTAGCAGAAGACAAATGTGGAGATTCCAGGACTCAGGCAAAAGGGGACAAGATTACTGGAGAATAAGCTGTGCTATGGGTAGAGAGCTTCCCCTTCCAAAAAAGTAAAATAACACACAATAGAAAGTGTGAAAAAAATAAAAGTGGTTTTCTGTGGGAATAAGAAACTGTATGAAGGGGACCAAGAAACTCCTTGCAATGTTGTTTGTTGTTGTTAAATGCCTTCGCATCTAAAAATCACGGGTTTAGTTTCACAACACAAGGGATCTCAAATAATAGCAACAACAACAACAACAACAAAAAAGGAAGATTACCAGCTCTGCTCTTTACCACCAGGCTTAAAATGAAAACCACTCAGACTGCGTTCCCTCCCTCTTATTCTCCCAAGCGGAAGAGAAGAACAATCATCAATGGCAGATGGCAGTCGCAGCAAAGCGACACCAAAAGCCGGCTTCACGCTCAGGAGAAAACACTGTGTCTGTTCCTCATGGTTTTCGGTGCTCTACACGATCAGAGAATCTTCTCTAGTAACGAACTATAGAAATGATCCCTGAAAGTATAGTCTCAACCAGTAACTAGCCGGCTCTGCTGGATCCGGAAAAGCCACACACATTTCACTGAGAGCGACAAAGAGCACCACTCCCAGTTTTACTCTAAAATAGAGAAATATGTTCTGCTATACGATCTTTACATGTGCTCTATGGAATAATGCATCTTCAAAGTTTTACCGAGATATGTAAAAAATTTTAAAATAATTATAGATGACTATGTCTAATTTCGGAAGGAAGGTTGGGCAATCCTACTTCCCTAGTGATACTGCCTCGGAAACCCAAGGAGGGGTCGCTGTGAGTCAGGTCCGACTCAACGGCACATAACAACAACAACAACAACTAAGAAACTGCTGAAATGATTACAGAAGGTATAGTCTTGACCTTCAGCTCACAACTTCTGCTGAATCCCAAGAAACCGCATACATTAAAGTGATGGTGAAATATTTTCTCAGCTCATATAACAAGCTTTTCAGATGCAGTTCATGTTTCATAATGATTCGGGGAACTTGACTATCATTCAAATACTGTTATCACTTGTAATCTTCGAGAAATTCTTCAAAGCAGTATCTGGCCTGATTAATGTACAGTCTTCTAGCAGCCATTCACATGGTGTGGTACGCTCTCTACATGCCTGTCTTATTCCTAATCCTGTGCAGACAGTGATTATGCCGCTCATTATCCCCACAACCCCCAAAAAGAAAAAAACAAAAACAAAAACCTCACGGCTATCCAGTGGATTCCAAATCATAGAGATCCTCATCGGGTATCCAAGGCGGTAATTCTTTCTTTTCTTTTCTTTTTAAATGCGTTTTATTAAAATATACTTTATGTACAGTGAAATACACAAAACTAAAGTGACATGGGCCAAGGCATTTTTTTTTTTTTTGCAGTGTTCTCTTCCCTCCTCTCCTACTCCTGGCAACCAACAAAGAAAGTTTCCTCCATATATAAACCTTTCCTTGACCCTCCACAACAATGAACGAATACTATGTTTCTCCTTCTGTGATGGATTTATTTAAATCAGCATAATGTCCTCCAAGTTTGTCCATGTTATGCGGTGTTTTGAAGACTCTACATTATTCTTTTGTGCTCCATAGCATTCCCTAGTGCGTATGTACCATAGTTTGGCCATCCACTGTTCCGCTGATGGGTATGTAGGTTATTTCCACTTTTTTGCTACTGTAAATAGTGCTGCAATGGACATGGGTGTGCATATATCTGTACTTGTCCTGGCTCTCACCTCTCTAGGATTTATACCTAGTAATGGGATTGCTGGGTAATAATGGGATTGCTGGGTCAGATTGTATCTCCAGTTCCAGCTATCTAAGGAATCACTATACTGCTTTCCACAGTGGTTGTGTCACTTCACAGT
>NW_006922042.1:375875-377676 GCF_000298275.1 Orycteropus afer afer
CCAGCCTTCTGGTTAGCAGTCAAGTGCCTTAGGCACTATGCTACCAGAGCTCCTTCCTATTATTTTAGTATTTGCTAAATATTTGTGCAGGAACTCTGGTAGCGTAGTGCCTAAGGCACTTGACTGCTAACCATAAGGCTGGCAGTTCAAACCCACTAGCCACTCCTGGAAAGGAAGATGGGGCCATCTACTTCTGTAGTGATACTACCTCGGAAACCCAAGGAGGGGTCTCTGTGACTTGGTTCTGACTTGATGGCACATAACAACAACAACAAAAATATTTGTGCTGGTTCTTTTTTTTATTTTGTTGTGAAGGTTCATCATTTTTCCTTGAGGTTACTGTGTGATTTATAGTTTTCTTCCCAAGTTTAGAATGGTCCATTCTATCTTGTAATTGTTGTCTTGATTTCCCTACCATTTAGAAGTTCTTTAACTACACAATTTTTTCCATCTTTTTGGTTTGCTATTGTCCTCATTTGTCAATTGGTGTCTCTGGTTCCCTGTTTATAATCTTGTAGGCTTGTTTATTTTGTATACTTCTATAACTGGCTTGGTTTCTGAATTATGTCATCCTGTGTGCTGTTGTTGTTGTTAGGTGCGGTCGAGTCATGTTCAAGTCATAGCGACCCTATGCATAGCAGAACAAAACATGACCCGGTCCCAAGCCAGCTCCATGATCCTTGGTATACTTGAACTTATCGTCACAGCCACTGTGTCAATCCATCTCACTGAGGTCCTTTCCCCTCTTTTGTTGACCCTCCACCTTAATAAGCATGACATCCTTCTCCAGGGAATGATCCCTTCTGACAACATGACCAAGGTAGATGAGAAGTTTGGCCATTCCTGCTTCCAAGGAGCATTTCGGCTGCACTTCCTCTAGGACAGACCTATTAATTCTTTCAGCGGTCCATGGTACTTTCAGTATTCTTCATCAGCACCACAACTCAAAAGCATCAATTCTTCTACAGTCTTCCTTATTCATTGTCCAGGTCTCACATGCATATGAGGCAATCGAAAATATTATGGCTTGTGTCAGGTGCACCTTAGTCCTCAAAGAGACATCTTTGCTCCCCAGCACTTGACAGAGATCCTTTACAGCTGACTTGCCCAGTGCTATATGTCTTCTAATGTCCGGACTGCTGCTTCCATTGGCGTCGATTGTAGAACCAAGCAATGTGAAGTTTTTGACAACTTCAATATTTTCTCCACTTATCGTGTTGGTGCTTATAGGTCCACATATATACATATAGAGAAAGAAATTTATCTTAGGAAAATGGTTCACACACTTAGAGAACCTGGCAAGTCCCAAGTTCTTGAATCAAATGTCAAGTCAGCTTGTCCTGACTCACGTGGCTGCAGGGGCTCAGGAGCTCAAGGTTGCCAGGCAGTATACTGGCTGTTGACTCCAATGAATGATGGATCCAAATCTCCAGGCCGAATGGTGGATTGTTCCCTCACAGTTGTAGGCAGAACAACAGAATCCTGACCCACAGAAGAGTGTCTCTTTTCTCAAGATGTCCATAAATATATTGGAAGCAGACCATACCCCTAGGGAAACTCTCTTTCAATAGACTGGTTGCTCAAACCATATACATCTGATCCCTTCATGAGAATAATCCACATCACAACTGCTTAAACCACTCAGAATTGTGGCCAGCCAAGTTGACACAGAACTCCAACTATCACATAAGGCAGCTACTCAACTGCTGCAGTAGATTCCACCAAGAGTTGATTACCAATCTCATTCTGTGATGCCCAGCCACTCAAAACCAGGCCCAGCCAAGAAGACACATATCCTTAA
>NW_006922042.1:378573-384144 GCF_000298275.1 Orycteropus afer afer
TTTATCTCATGACATTGACCACAATTCACCACAATGCAGTAGCTCCCCTCCCACTTCCTCCCAACAGTCACCTCTTTCCTGTGTCCATCCATCCCTCCATGTACCCATGTCCTCTGAGTTGTCTCCCTGTGCATAAACAGCCCTTCTTTCTCTCATGATTGTTCTCTCCAAGGAGTATATTTACCTCAAATAAATGTTCAACTCCTAGACCTGTCTTTTGCTTGGCTGGAAGCCACAGGTGTGGGTTCAATTCCACAGCTGAAGGGCAGCTAGGGATCATGGTCTCAGTGGTTCCAGTAGGCTCTATCAGACCAGTAAACCTTGTCTCACACCCCCTTTTTTTTCCCCAAATGATTTTGAGTTTTATTCCACATTGTTCTCCCTTTCTATCCCAGATCTCCTACATAGATCCTCCTCCAAGTTGTTGACAGTGGTAGCCGGGCACCGTTGAGTTCTTCTGGTCTCATAGTCATATAGACTGCTGATCACATGGTGTACCAGTCACTAGGACTAACTCTTTCCATGAATCTTTGCTTTTCTTCTTTGCTCTGGATGAGGAGAGACCAGTCATTGCATCTAGATGGCTGCTTGCAAGCTTTTAAGATCCCAGTTGCTACTCACCAAAGTAGGAGGTGGAACAATATTTTGTGTAGTATGTTATGCCAATTGATCAGCATGAGGTTTTCAAGATTCATTCATATCATAGCATGTATCAGATCGTCATTCCTGTTATGGCTAAATCATTATCTCTGGGTTTGGAGATGAGGAGTCATGTGTATATGGAACTAGAATATTTCCTTGTCTCTCACATGGTTTTGGGATCCAAGCAGAAATTGTCCTTATGTTCAGGATCTGGATCACTCAGAGGCTGATCACAGCAGATGGGGCATGGTGTCTTCCAGGAAAAACACAGGATAATAGTACAGAGATGACCATGGAAGGTTTAGGGTCCAGGCCCCACATCCATATACCTGAGGATTCTCCACACAGATCACATATGGGGTGACCCAGACTATCTCCCCACTGGGAACATGGATGGGCCAAGCCTGGAGCTGGTCCTTTGGAAGTAGAAGGTTGGCCAAGTCTGCAAAGGTAGAACCTGAGGGAGAGAAAGACACATTGAGAGCTCCTGAGGATATCACCATCTCTCTCTCTGAATCTTTGCTATCTCCCCTGGTCCAGAAACTATGTCCATTATGAACAAAATAGGGACAAAACCCTTCAGAAGTACTGGTATATGTTGCTGAGGAGCAAATAGGAGAGAAAATCAGGGAATCCTCAGTGTGGTAGGCCCTTTGTGCTGATGAGCAGAGGGAAACCAGGGGTTGGATCAGCTGATACCACCATCTAAAGGACCACAAAAAAGAATAAAGAAGTGACAATCCTGAAGAGACTTTGTCCTCCTGTTTACAGTCCAGGATCCTGTGCAGAGCATCCTCATAAGGACGTGGCAAATGTCCTTGGTCTCTGGTTGGCCTCATGAATAGTCCAGTATAAACCCTGCTGACTTATCAGCATGTCTGGACATTGTCGCCAGCTCTTCTTTATGCCCCTGAGCTTGAGTTTTTGGAAATTGCTTTTGAAAGGACATCATTCCTGTTTCTCATTTCCAGGTATATCTCACATTCAAGAAATTCCCATATTTGCAGGAAATTCTGTATTTCCTACTCAGCTCAAGGTTTAATTAACAGGTCTAGAAGAGACAGCTCTGGTAGCATAGTGGCTAAGACACTTGCCTGCTAACCAGACAGCTGGCGGTTCAAATCCACCAGCCACTCCTCGGAAGGAAGGTTGGGCAATCCTACTTCCATAGTGATACTGCCTCGGAAACCCAAGAAGGGGTCGCTATGAGTCGGGGCCGACTCGACGGCACATAACAACAACAACAACAACAGAAGAGACAGAGGAATGTGGATGATCTTTGGCATGAATCACAAGCACATATGAGGGTTTCTCAGAGACTTTCACTATGCAATTACAGGCTATGAACATGATTAGCATCCAGTGTTGAGAGATGATAAACCCATAAATGAGAAGTTCAAGGATTCAGCATCTACCCAACTTCTTATGGCTAAACCATAACATAATTCCAGAGAATTTGAACAGGGCTTTGATTGCACATTTATGTCAAGGGTTCTCATGATGTGGGGCTCCCATCTTACCCCACAATGAGGGCCAGTAATGCCTTCAGGTCACCAGGGCTGTGTTGACAGAGGCAGAGGCCTCTCAGGAATGCTGAGGAGTAGGCTTGGTAGGGTGGAGGGTCGACGAAAGAGGGGGAGGCTTTCAGTGAGATAGATTGACATGGTGTCTGCGATGATGGGCTCAAGTATAGCAGGGATCGTGGAGCTGGCACGAGATCGGGCAGTGTTTCGTTTTGCTGTGCATGGGGTCACTATGAATTGGAAACCACTGATGGCACCTAACAACAACAACAACAACTTTGGTCATGTTGTCAGAAGGGACCATTCCCTGGAGAAGGATATCATGCTTGGTAAAGTAGAGGGTCAGCAAAAAAGGGGAAGGCCCTCAATGAGATGGATTGACCCGGAGATTGCAAGAATGGGCTTAAATATGGCAAGCATTGTGAGGCTCATGTAGGAGAGGACAGTGTTTTATGTCCCTATAAGTTGTAGCCAACTTGAAGGCACCTAACAACAACAAAAATGCAGAGCACATATTGACATGCAAATGGGAAGGCACTGTGAAGGCCAGGAAAGAACCACCAGAAAGGAGCAAGCTAAGAATTCCTGGGGCTGATCTAGAGCTGAGAAGAATTCTGGTTCCAAAAAGAAAGTGTGGAAAGACTTAACTAAAGGGCTTTAAATAGGTTCCTTAAAAAGTTTTGCTCTGTAATGGGACCAAGTTAGCTGTAGACTCAAGTCTGTTCTGAACCCAGTAGTAGCTAAGGTTGAAAACCATACTTAAAAGGATCAGTTCTACTATATCCAGCAGCCCAACTGCCTCGGAAACCCAAGGAGGGGTCGCTATGAGTTGGGGCCGACTCGACGGCACACAACAACAACAACAACAACAATGAAAATTTACAATATTGGACTCCTCAAGTTTCCAGGCATGCGACAACACAGACAAATACAATTCACCACTCCAGGTAAATCCAATAGACTGACAGCAACACAAATGGTGTTAGCAATCAAATGTTTTAGGCCCTACGAGACCAGAGCTCCTGGAATTAGTAAAGGACTGTAAATAGATACTCTAAATGGACTCCCTCAAGTCAAGCATGCAGAGGAAGCACAAATGTGAAGACATCACTGGACATAGCAAAGGACCTAAATGGAAATCCTACAGATGCAAAATCTAATGGAAATATGAAAAATCAGAGAACACACAATCCTGTTAAGTCAGGAATTTTTGAAGGATTATACTATCAAGCATTTCAGAAGTTACATTGAACTGTGGTCATAGACTCAGGAGCTACAGACCTAGGTTTTTTGTCCCCTAATTTTTTTTTCTCTCTTAGCAACTTTACAACAGATAGAAACACCGCCAGGTCCTGAGGTATCCTGTAAAATGAGTATGGTGATAATATCTTCTGCCTGACTTGTTATAATATTTGAATGAATTAATTCATGTAAAGAATGTAGAAAAGTCTATGGCACACATTTTAATGGCAGTAAAAATGCTTGTGAAATGAAGTGAGAGAAATAGTCTAGATATTTCTAGAAATATTCTAGACATTCTCAAAAATACACAGGAAGTGGGACTGCTCCAATTTACCTCCATATTTATTCTTGAGTTTTCTCCTCTGATTCCTTTCTCTGTAGCCATAGAGTCTAATTCAGGGTGGGCAGAGAGCTGACAATCTGAGCTGCTGCAATTCAGGTGGGTAAGGAAGGCCCAAGGACAGAGATGTGTCTTCTCCTCTCTGCTGCCTGTGGTCTCTGACCCACATGGAGGTTTAGCCACTTCTAAACACTTTTGCTATGATTGAGTCAAGCCTACATAATGTAGTATTACTTTAGAATATCTCAAGATAAACCCATTTGGGACTTTAATTGGATCTGTAAAATCCCTTCCCCTAGACTAGCCTTCATCCTAGACTACAGTTTTATTGAATCACTGAGAAGAGATTGTTGTTGTTGTTATGTGCCGTCGAGTCAGCCCCGACTCATAGCGACCCCTCCTTGGGTTTCCGAGGCAGTATCACTACGGAAGTAGGATTGCCCAACCTTCCTTCCGAGAAGAGAATAGTGAGGATTAACTCAAGGAGTGATTTCAAGGGTCTCTGGGCACCATGTTTCCAACTACGAAGGGAGTAGTTGATATATTTCTACAAATGAACCACCTCCTACTGAACAAATATTGTCTTTAATTAGAGTAAGTGTATTCAGTAATGTCCTTTGTGTTTGACATCTAAGTAGTATTTGACTTGTGGAGAGTAATTTGAATGGTGGGTTAGGGAACAGTCCAGATTTCTCTAGTAGTGGTGACCAGTAAGGCAGGGATGTGTGTGGCACCCATGATGAAAGGCTTAAGTTGAAAGATGAGATTCAGGAGTAGAGCAGAGAGGGAGTGCAGAACTTTTTCCTTACAAGACTTATGGATTTAAAATTTGTACTATACACAGAGTGCCTAAGACATTTGACTGCTTACCAGAAGGTTGGCAGTTCAAACCCATCAGCAACTCTGCAGAAGGAAGACTGGGCAATCTACTTCTGTAAAGATTTACCACCTTGGAAAGCCAAAGGAGGTTGCTATGAGTTGGAATCAACTTGATGGCAGTGAGGTTTTTTTTTTTTTTTTTTTTGTACCATATACAGAAGGGCAGAAGCAGAGGAATAGAATGTGAGGGGGACTAAATGACAACAGATGGTGGTGAAAGAAAATGGTGATGTTGTATGGTCAAGAATGCTGGGTATACAAAGATGAGACTAAGTTGTTGGCTTTAGAATCTCAGAAGCATTTCTTAGTATTAGCTAGGACCCCATTCAGAATGTTATTGTTGCTAAGAACCATCAAGTCAGCTCTGACTCATGGTGACCTTATGTATAATATGCAAATGATATAGCCCAAAACACTGTAAAAGCATTAGTAGATCAAGAGAATATTGATCAGGATTTTAAACTCAAAGTAGATATGTTAGAGGAAGCATTATTATCATTAGGAGATGAATTAGAGGTAACGCGAGTAAGGCAGGCATTACACTGTGACTATAGATATGAATATATATGTGTAACATCACACTCTGTGAATTTCGGTGATCCTGAATTCACTTGGGAAAAAATTAAAATGAGAATATTAGGAGTTTGGCATAGTTCAAATATTAGTTTTGAAACACAGAAATTCCATAATGGTATTCAAAGAATAAAAGATAGTCATGCACCAATAACTGACCCAAACCAAGTTGATGAGACAATGTCTGGCCATTCTTACTTCCAAGAGAATGAACTGCATTCTGGCTGCACTTGTTCCAGGACAGATTTGTTTGTTGTTCTGGTAGTCCATGGTATTTTCAGTATTTTTTACCAACACCATAATTCAAATGCATCAACCCTTTTTCATTCTCCCTTATTCATTGTTCAGCTTTTACATGCATATGAGTTGATT
>NW_006922042.1:385489-386004 GCF_000298275.1 Orycteropus afer afer
CATGTCCTGTTCTGTTTGCATTTCTGGGAGTTTCCTGCTGCAACCATTTAAAAATAATTTTCAACAGAATTTCACTTGTGTGTGATATTAATGATATTGTTCAATAATTTCAACATTCTGTTGTATAACCTTTCTTTGGAATGGGCACAAATATGGATTTCTTCCAGTCAGTTTGTCAGGTAGTTGTCTTCCAAATTTCCTGGCATTAATGAGTGAATGCCTCCAGCACTGCATACGTTTGTTGAAACATTTCTTGGGTATTCTGTCAGTTCCTGGAGTCTTCTTCTTCTTCTTCTTCTTTTTTTTTTTTTTGCCAATTCCTTCAATGCAGCTTTGACTTCTTCCTTCGATACCATTGGTTCTTGATCAAATGCTACCTGAAATAGTTGAACATTGACCAATTCTTGTTGATACAGTGATTGTGTATTTTTCCATCTTCTTTTGATGGGTCCTACATCATTCAATGTTTTGCCTATAGAAGGCTTCAATATTGGAACTTGAGGCTTGAGTTTTTT
>NW_006922042.1:403171-409253 GCF_000298275.1 Orycteropus afer afer
CCTAGCTACAGAAGTGGAGGCTCCTCGCACAGACTTGGTCTCTGTTAACTCAGGCCCTGGAGGGTGAATCCTCAGATGCAAGTCCAATGTTGATAGTCCAGCTGATCCCAAGGAGGATTCTATCAGCCTGGCATTGTGTCTGCTTCTATGGAGACAGAGCAATAGAGGCTCTGCATTATGCTAAGCTTGAATTTATCACCAGTTCATGTCCTGACTCAAGCATAAGAAATGACAACCGGTAGTGATTCCACCAGGTCCCTTGGAGCAAAACCTCCTCTCTCATGTGGCTGGTTTAGGAGAAGAGATGCAGAGAGCCAGCAAAGAAGCAGTAGAAGGTGGTCCTTAGCAGTGGAAGGCTTAAACCTGATGCTAATGTAGATTTCCCCTTTGGGACAGGCCTTTCTGTATGGTGAATGCTGCCTTCACCCCTGGTATGAAGTGGTGGTAAAGTGGGGATGGAGAGTGCTTCTCTCTTTGACTCTGCACCCTCAGTGAGTTCATTGATTTCCGTTTATCCCCATCCCCCTTGAACCAGTTTTTTTTTTTTTTTTTTTTTTTTAATTGTGATTTGGGTGAAGATTTACAGAGCAAATTCACTTTCCATACAGCAGTTCACATACACTTTGTCTCATGACGTTAACCACAGTTTACCACAATGCAACAGCTCCCCTCCCCCTTCCTCCCCATAGTTACCTCTTCCCCGTGGCCATCCCTCCATGCACTGCTGCCCCCTGAGCTGTCTTCCTGTGCATAAGTGGCCCTTTTTTCTCCCATGGTTCCCCTTGAACCCAGATTTTAACTGAGTGTTGAAGAAGGTAGGAACTGAGAAATAGTAAGTCCTATACCCCAAACCATGGTCCTTTCTGTTCAATTCTATTGCCTCCTTGGGTCCCAGAATTGAGAAAAATCATTCCAAGTTCTGGTTCAATCTTCATCAATCTTTCAGTTCACTAGACTTTTAAGTTGCCACTCTGATTTTTGGTGTACAGCAATGTGCACTTCACAATTTCCCATTCAGACTTGCCCACCATGTCACCAATGATATTTGTTATATGTTTACAATATATGTTTACTTAGGTTGGATTGAAAGTTTACTGACCATTATGAGAGATATACCCATGCTTAAGCCATGGTCCTTTCTCAAAATGAGTATGTAATGTAATAACGGGAGGAGACACGGATGTGGAATGCAAGGAAGAATATTGTGAGAATAAAATGGGTCATATAAGCTTAAACACCAACATCTACTTCATGCTATTATATGGGAGCTCTACTGGTGTAGTGCCTAAGGCACTTGACTGCTAGCCAGAAGGCTGGCGGCAAACATTTTCACGAAAAAAAACAAAACAAAAAAAACCCTCATTGCTGTCGAGTATGTCCCCCCTACTCATAGTGACCCCTCCTTGGGTTTCCGAGGCAATATCTCTACAGAAGTAGGTTGCCCAGTCTCTCAACTACCTCTAAATAAAACTGACTGTTCAGAAGAATGCATCAAGTTTATAGGTGCAGTCAGTTTCCACTGTCATTAAGATGCATCTCCCTGAGAAGCATTCACTGTGTTGTGTGTTCCATGCATGTCTGTGGGATGAGATTAGTAAAGGAATTAAGGGAAATTCATAATGATTAAAGTTTTGGTAAAATCAGAGGTGTCTTTCATAAGAGAATGAAGGAGAGAAAAAGTAAGTGAATTAGGAGAGACAAATCATGGAAGAGAAAACTTTGTGTCAATGCAAGATAAAATTGTAAGCATAAGTTGAGGCCAGATAATATTAGGCATTGAGTTTGAAGGCAAAGATATTTGGATTTATCCTGGCAGTGGGAGTCTCTTCAATATTTTCTATATGTATCGTCTGATGGAATGTACTCAGTGCTTTAGGACAATTACGCTGATATGTTGTGAAGGATAGATTTACACAAGGAAAAATGGAAGTAGTGAGATCCACGTAAGGTTATTTCTGTGGTTACTGTGAGAGATGGTAAATGCCAGGATCAAGTGAGAAAGGAGCTGACAGTGAGGACAATGTGTCCGGGTTAGCTATGAGAGTTGAAGAGACTGAAAAAGGAGAGAATTGACAGGCAAAAAGGTCAGTGAGGGGAGGGAATGAAAAATGACCACTGGCCATTTATATACTCTCTGGACATACAGAAAGAGACAGTGGGAACCAGCCTTGTGGGCTCTTAGCTTTCAGGTGTAGAGTAGGAACAGAAGTTTGGATTCCTGGACACTTGGTCTCATGTATTGAGACAGAGTCTAGAACTAGGAATCCTAGCTTCCAATGTTACTGTTAGGTGTCGTCGATTCATTTCCGACTCATAGCAACCCCATGCACAGCAGAACGAAACAGTGCTCAATCCCGCGCCAGCTCCATGATCCCTGCTATACTTGAGCCCGTCATCGCAGCTTCCAATACACATCCCATAACTAATCCATGATTCCATGTCCCTAAACTGCTGTAGAGGAGTCTCTGTTGTTGTTATGTGCCGTCGAGTGGGACCCAACTCATAGCGATCCCTCCTTGGGTTTCCGAGGCAGTATCACTACGGAAGTAGATTGCCCCATCTTCCTTCTGAGGAGTGGCTGGTGGGTTTGAACCGCCAGCCTTCTGGTTAGCCATCAAGAGCTTTAGGCACTGCGTTACCAGAGCTCCTGAGGAGTCTCTAAGTGATGCAAAAAGTTAAGTGCTTGACTATTAGCTCAAAAGTGAGTAGTTCAATTCCACTCAGAGGAGACTGAGAAGACAGACCTGAAGATCTGCTTCCAAAAGGTGCTGGAAACCCTTTGGAGTGTGGTTCTACTATGTACCCCTGGGATCATGATGAGTCAGAATCAACGTGATGGCAACTAGTAGCAAGAATAACAAGCTACAATAGGAACTCTGAACTCTTCAGCTTTAAATGGAACCTTGACTTCATGAAGTTCATCTGAACTTGAAGGAATAACAAGAGTTCCATGAGGAAGTCTGGCTACTCTCCAAAGCTTCCTGATCCCTACGCTGAGCAACAAAATAAAAAAAGATCATTGCAGGGAAAATCAGACTCCTCTGATATTTAAAATCTCTAATAATTTTGTATTTCCTTTATGCCACAGACATGTAGGGGGCACACAACACTGTGTTTCTCAGGGGAATGCACTTCAGTGCTAATGGAACTGACTGTAGCTGGGGATCCTAAGCAGTGAGAGGTGGATGAAGAATGCCTAACTGAGATATGACCAATGACCCTGGGAGGAGACAGGCACATTCTCTTGCCAACTGTTCCTAGTTGAATGACTCTAGGCAAGTTAGTATTTCTGAGACTCTGGATAGTGTGGATAATTAGAACATCTCCTTGTGTGAGTTCATAGAACACAGATGACAGTGAGGAAATTTACTTTAAAGTCCTCTGAAATTCCCAACCATTGTGGTGGCCAGTGTCTTAAAAAGTTGCTGGACTCATCTAAAAAATAGATCCAAAAATGTCTGTACCTCAGTTTTTCTTGTCTGTAAATAGAACATTGGAGATAGTCCCTTTCAATATGTAACAAATTAGAAGTTTCATTACTTATGATTGCCTGTTGGACTCATAAAAATGTGTTGATGACCAGATATCATTAACCAGAGATATAGTAATGGGTGAATTATTCCACCAATATGACCTCAGTTTCTCTTTTTGTAAGTGAGAAATGTATTGTAGTGACACTGCCTCGGAAACCCAAGGAGGGGTCGCTATGAGTTGGGTCTGACTTGACGGCACATAACAACAATAGCAACAATGATTTATAAGAGCCCTTTCAGTTCTAAAATTTCCTCATTCTAGAATCTGATAATTAGTTTCCTTAGGGCTCTCTTCATGTCACGATTCCTCAGACTGTAGATGAAGGGATTGATCAGAGGTGTTACCACTGTGAAAATGACTGTGGCCACTGTGTCTTGTACTGAGTAGGAAGATGAGGGGCGCATATAGATCCCCAGAATTGCCCCGTAGAAAAGGGAGACCACAGTCAGGTGGGATCCACATGTGGACAGGGCTTTCCTTATTCCATGGGCAGATGGCAACTTCAATACATTACAGAAGATGTAGGCATATGAAACAATGATACATGTAAACGGTGTTAGAAATATCACTCCACCCACAGTGAATACCATCAGGTCACTGATAAAAGTATCAGAGCAAGAGAGCTTTCGAATGGGGTAAGGGTCACAGAAAAAGTGGTGCACAACATTGCTGGAGCAAAATGTGAGTTGGACCATGAGGAGAGTGTGTAGGAGAGCATGCAGATTTGTAATGATCCATGATACAGTCACCAGAAGGACACAGAGTTTGGGCCTCATGATCATGGTGTAGTGGAGTGGGGAACAGATGGCTACATAGCGGTCATAGGCCATGACACTTAGGAGGAAACCATCCATGTTGATGAACGTGATGAAGAAGTAGATCTGGATCATACATTCTACATAAGAGATAGACTAGCTTCCCAACAGGTGATTCACCAGCATCTTGGGGATTGTGACTGATGAAAACCAGATGTCAACACAGGAGAGATTAGCTAAGAAAAAAATACATGCATGTATGGAGATGACTATCACAGCTGATGGCCAAGATGACGAGAAAGTTCCCAATTATGGTGAGCAGGTAAATACACAAGAACAGCCCAAAAAGAATCTTTTTCTGCTCTGGCTGCCCAGAGATTCCAAGGAGAAGGAATTCTGTGACTCTAGTATTGTTGTCTCTCTCCATATCTGTAGGAAGAAAATGTCAAGGATACATGCAAATATCTGAGCAAAATCTGTATTTTGGAAATAACTTTTTACTTATTGGTTAAGAATTAACTAAAACTGAATAATCTTATTACATTTCACAGAAAAAGCTTAGAAAATTTCAATAGTGCTTAATTACCTATGATTTCAGTTTTAGTTATTCCACTTCTATTTAGTAAGTACCATAGGTAAGTACTTTCATACAGTGTTTAATTCAGATATTATATTTTATTTTAAAGGTGAAGAAACCAAAGTTCAGGATGGTTAGGTGATGTGGTGAAATGCACAGAACCAGTTAAAATTAGAGTTCCAAACTGAAGGGCTTTTTTCTGCACACTAATTGGCTTACTAGTTATATCACTTTTTACATTAGCTATCATTTACTGAAAACTTAAGCCTGTGGCAGGCTTTATATTAAGAACCATATTACTAATATGCATATTTATTTATTGCTTTTATATTTCTCTTATATACCTGTCTTTTGATTTGTTCTGGATGTTTTAGCTTCTGTTAAGATATACTTGCAGTAAATCATAGCTTTTAGCATGATATTGAGGTATTGAGGCTGCTGTACACAGCATTCTACCTCATTTCTGCAAGTTAGAAGGAAAAGTCTGTCAGGTATTGTCCGTTTTTGGTTGTGGTATTTGGTATTGGGGAAAAGGAAACTCATATGGCATCCAATAAATAACCCCAGGTCTATAACACCATTATGGGAGCTCTGGTGGCATAGTGCCTAAGGCATTTAACCGGTAACCAGAAGGCTGGTGATTCAAATTCACCAGCCAGTCCTCGAAGGAAGATTGGACAATCTACTTCTGTACTGATACCACTTCGGAAACCCAAGGAGGTGTTGCTATGAGTTGGATTTGACTCAGCGGCAGTTTTTTATTTATTTATTTATTTTTAATAACACCATTATAGGAAGGGGAGTCAGGTAAAGAGCACTGTGAATGAAATACCCCTGGAAGACTTCACCTGTATGTGAACAGTAAAGGAGAGGAGATGTATTACAGGGGAAATCAAAGACTAGGGGAAAAGGAAACAGAACGGAGCAGGTATCTTCTATGTTAAGTGGCTTGACCGGATGGAGCAAGGATGTTGTAAGGAGAACTTTTAGGAAATAGGTTGTAGGATGTGCATCATATGGGGACAGTGATATGCCTACCACTGTGAGAGTTAAATTGCGAAAATCAAAGGAAAGGACAGAGATTTTAAGTCATTTTTCACCTGGATTATCTCCACAGAATTCACGTTGCTTGGTTCTACAATCGATGCCAATGGGAGCAGCAGTCAGGACATTAGACATCATGTAGCATTAGGAAAGTCAACTGCGAAGGAACTGT
>NW_006922042.1:410303-410814 GCF_000298275.1 Orycteropus afer afer
CTCCTAGGAAACCATCTACATCATGATAAGTCATTCACTCACCCTAATTCTGATTGGACATTCACCAAGCATTTTAATTCAACTTCCCATGTAGCTTCCTTTTAGGGAGAAAGTTCTTCTACCAGTCCTCATAGCAATAGCACTTATTTTCTGTAACTTAAACACGTTGACATCTGGTTTCATGCATTGATCTCTTATGAGTACTGTTAGTATGTGACTATCTCTGAGATATCTAACAAATATGCAGCACTGAGAATTTGTGTCCTTGGACCTTAAGACTGAGGCTACTTAGTCCTTGGACCTCAGCCCAAGTGAATGTCCTTGTGTGGGGCTCTGCTTGACATCCAATAACCAACTTTCCTCTGAGATATCTCTGTTACTCGGTCATAGACCACAGTGGACTGACATAGGAAAGCACGTGGCAGAAAGGTGGAGATTTAGAAGCAGAGTGTAAAGTTTCTGAATGTCTGACAGAAGAGGCCCTTTAGCAGGAGCTGGGGGTGAGGTAGTG
>NW_006922042.1:411484-414907 GCF_000298275.1 Orycteropus afer afer
AGTTGATTCCTCACAGCTCCTCATTAGAGGCACACATTTTAAGGATTTGTTGTTCCTATTCTATGTGGAATAGAATAGGAGTGAGGGAAGCTTGGTACTTGTGCAAATGACTCACAAACTTGGACATTCAACTCCCCCTTTCTTAGTTTATTCTCTATCTGTGATGATAAGAGACATAATCCACATAAAGTTTCTACCAGTTGAGAAATCTTATTAAAAAGCAACAATAACCATAAAAGAAAATGGCAAAAATTCTTTAAAAAATAAATTCACACTTCAATAGAATATCTTTCATGCTTTTCTCAAAACTTAGTTCCAACAGTCAAAAATAAAGATACTTACATTTGAGTTAGCAAATACAACATAGGATTTAAAAATTTCACAATTACACACTAAGATATGTATATATCTTTAAAAATTTAGAACTTCTTTAACCCAGAGAATATGAACTAATATCACATATAATGAAAATTCCCTGAAAAATAGACTTTATAGACCACATTCTCAGATGACAAAATATTAAAATTAGAAACTAACAGATATAATACAGAAAGAATAAAAAGAGGTTTTTTTTGTTTTGTTTTGTTTTTTTTTAAACAGAGAGAGAGCAACACACATCCACAAACACACATATTTAACTTGTGGACGAATGTTCATTGCAGCATTTTTCATGACAGTCAACAAGTAGAAACAAACCAAACATCCATCAGCAGATGAATTAATGAACACAATGTGGTCCAGCCATACAATGGACTATTACTCAGCCATAAAGGGAAATGAAACACTGAATACATGCTAAAATGTGTAGGAACCTTGAAAATATGGTGCTGAGTGGAAGAAGCCGTACACAAAGGCCACATATTGTGTGATTCCATTTATATGAAAAGTCTAGAACAGGCAAATCCACAAATACAGAAAATGGGTTAATGCTTACTGAGGGTAGGGAAAGACGGAATGACTGCTAACGGTTATGGGTTTCTTTTTGGGGTGATGAGAATGTTTTGCAACTAGATAGAGGTGTTGGCTGCACAATACTCACTAAATGCCACTGGAATGTACACTTTAAAATGGTGAATTTTATTAGGAAACTTCACTTCAGTTAAAAAAGATAGAACACACTTACATACACATAAATCTCTATATCACTATGACATGTGCCCACATTCCTTCAGCTTAACATCACAGGGAAAGACCTTTAAACTCTAAACAATATAAGAGACAATATTTTAAACTGTCTCAAAAGATGTTTTCTACTACAACTTGCATTTTTAAAGAACACAACACTATTTAAGATCCACCCTCTGGGTGAGGCAAATGATTCATGCTCAACTGCTAACCTAAAACTTGAAGGTTCAGCCTTCCCCCAACCCACCCAATGGCAGCACAGAAGAAAGGCCTAGTGGTCTGCTTCTGAAAGACCAGAGCCTGGATAACTCTACAGAGAAAGTGTACTTTGCACACAGGGGGTCATCATTAGTTAGAACCAACTCAGTGGCAGGTTTATAGCAATAGGTCTTTTTTTCCCATGTGTCCTAACACTCCTTGGCAGGTAAACTCCATGTACTCTGTGTGAATTCATGGCAGATTCCAGGGTAAGGACTGGGAGGGGGTCAGCTTGCCAGGAGTGTGCCCAGGCCCACTTTACCAATCAAGCCCATGGATTTCTGTCCTTGTTTCTTTCTTTTGGACTCTTGTTTTTTCTGTACGTCATTTCATAAGATTATTTTTTTCCTATAAATTTCATCCCTTTTCTCCTTTCAATAATCTGGGGAGTTAGACTGAAACTTTTTCCCTAAACAATCTTTGACTCTGCACAAATTTTGATATAAAGTGCTTTATCTTTTGTTTTTTCAACACTTTACGGTTCTCATTTGCATCTTATTTTATCCCAATAATTCCAAAGAATCTATTTTATAGTTTAAAAATCTGATTATTGCTATAAAAGACTTAAAATAATGTAGTCATATCTAGTTTTGTTAAATTTAATAAAAGAAGAATATAGACGATAAAATATCAAGTCTTTGAATATATTGATTTTTCTGGGATGTCGATTACATAGTCAATTTTTCCAAGTACTTTATGGTCTATTATGTAGGATCTCTAGATAAGTGGCATTCATTTGATATATATCTCTCATGTTAAGTCTAGTGAATAACTTTTTCAATGTATCTTCTTAATTCTCATTTCAGGCTAGTGCCATGTCACTATCAGGAGAAGGATAAGTAGGAGGAGATGACATTGTGGACATGGGGAGAGAGATCAGTTTTCACTGAATCTTGTGTTGGTGAGATTTTGGGAATGTGGTGAATTCAGTGGTCTCTTTTTCTATCACCTACAGGGCAACAGAACACTTGGGATTGGGTTAACCATGATGGATCCCAGCATTATTTCAATGAAAGAGGGGAAACATCTCTTAAAGCAATTGGGGATCCCACAAAGAGATGTGAGTATGGGAGTATTGGGCCAAGTGAGACACAGGTGGAATAATCCAACCCAAACCAAACCTGTTGTGGTTGTATCAGTTCTGACTCATGGCTACCCCATTTGCTTCAGAGAAGAACTGAGATCTATAGGAATTTTTTGGCTGTGATCTTTCTGGAAGCACATCACCAGCCCTTTCTACCATGGCACCATTGAGTGGGTTTCAACCACAAATCTTTTCTTTACTTGTTGTGTGCCCTCAATTCTGACCCATAGTAATTTTAAATGACAATGTAGAACTGTCCCCATAGAGTTTCCTTGGCTGTAATCATTTTAGGTCTCAGGGGTTCCACCAGTCTCTATCCAATCAGTAATTCTGGTCATTTTTATGTTTTTAATTTTTTTTCCCCACATTTTCCCTCACCCTCTAACCAGGATCTCCAATTCTGATACCTTTCTGAGTGGTTAGCATTGATAGACAGGCACCAGCTAGTTGTCCTGGTCTCAGGGTCATGAAAGCTGAGGTCCTTGTGGACCTCATACCTTTGGACTAATTGTTCCCAGATTAGAAAATCATTCTTTCTTATTCCAGATGAGAAGAGATCAATAGTTACATCAGTAACTAGAGTTCTGACTGTATCTTGGTTTTCCTTTTCTCTCTACCTGATTGATGTGATGACAGAAAAATGGGTGATGGTTGCATCTGTGGAGTTTCTGCTATAATTTCCTGTGGCCAAGGAGAGAATCTGGGAGCCTGTTGTGTGTTGAACAAAACATGTCAGCTTTCAGTGGACCAGCCACACAGCTTCATGTAGACATGGAGACCAAGAGAAGAGGTAGGACAGAAGTCAAGGAGTAAAGTGATTAGTTCTGGAGAGATTCCCTATGGGCACAGATGCAGGCTAGAGATTTCTACTTGAACTTACCAGGAGACTTCTGTCCTGTATGTCCTTCACCAAAGCATAGATTTTTACTTGTGAGTTCCCTGATGTGTGATTATAT